>NC_056754.1:53586884-54191239 GCF_018687715.1 Carya illinoinensis | reverse complement strand
TAGTTACTCGATTGGAACCCCATGAGGGGGTAGTATTAACATTTCTCATTTGTTGTTTGCAGATGACACCCTAATTTTCTGCGAGGCGAATCAACTCCAAGTGCGAGTACTGAAGGCACTTCTCCTTTGCTTTGAGGTAGTTTCAGGTTTGAAAGTGAACATGGACAAATCATAGATGGTGCCTGTTGATAGTGTTCAACGCTTAAGACAGTTGGCTAATACTCTAGGCTGTAAGATTGCTACTCTCCCCATGACGTATCTAGGTTTTCCATTGGGGACCCCCCCCAGAGCAGTTGTGCTCTGGGATACCGTGATTGAGAAAGTAGAGTGACGCTTAGCAGGTTGGAAGAGAATGTACCTATAAAAAGGGGGCCAGATTACACTAATAAAAAGTACTCTTTCTAACCCCCCAACATATTTCCTATCCCTGTTTCCTATCCTAGCAAGGGTGGCACTTCGCATTGAGAAATTACAACGGGACTTCTTGTGGGGCAGAATAAGTGAGGAGTTCAAATTTCATCTAGTCAGATGGGAACAGGTTTGTAGGCCTATCTTGAAGGGGGGTTTGGGCATTAGAAAGCTGAAAATTTATTACATATTTTTTTATCATCAAATGGTGATAAAGCATTACTCTTGTTTCAATTACATGGCCAAATGGCTGGCCGCCTTTTTTCTTTCTTTTTTTTAGAAAGAGAAGGCTTCTCTCTATAAAGAAAGTCATCATTCCGTTTGATTTCATCGAAGAGGAAGTTATGAGTCTTGGCTACAACTTTCTCTCCATCTCCTTTTCCTTTCAACTACCTAGATTTTAATATGCTTATATGGTAGGTTTTGTTTACCGATTCGAATTTTGTCAGATCTGCTGCACTCCGACCATGGAAATCTAGGTCGGAGTGCCACACTCCATCTGTTGCACTCCAACAGCTCTGCCAGCTACACATGCCACACCAACAAATTCTCCACCCTTCGATCCTTCAAAGCGGCTCAACCCCACCTCCATACCTCCGACGGGTGGCCCTCACACGCCACTCCAAAGGCGCGGGTTGACTATTCCTCTACCGTAGATCTACTCTTTCGATGTTGGTCTACTTAGATTATCGCTCTCCCTAATTAGTGATCTTGTAAAAGGGACTACGAATCTCTTCAAAAAACATCTTAAGACAATGGACTACAGTGCACCCACTTACACCATCTCCAGCGATGACTTACCTTTTGAACATCTTTTAAGACGATACATTTTTAGTAGGGTTTGGGTAGAGACCAAGAAATTGGTTTCAAAACCCGCTTTTTTTTTTCACAACTTTTGTACTGTGGTTGCTGTATTGGGGTATTTGTTGGGGAACCCCACCCCCCTAACATGTATCATCTTTTATTTTAATGAAATTTGCTTGCTTAGGGAAAAAAAAAAAAAATACAAGGCAAAATGTGCCATTCAAATCAGTGTGCCAATTCGACAAAGAGAAATGATTTGTACAAATTCCAAATGGACAAGACTCATTTAACTGCTTGTAAAAAAGTGGACCCCACCTCTAAAAAGTGTAAAAAAACTATTATTTATTAGTGGGACCCACTTTTTTACAAATGGCTTTTGTCTATTTGAAATTTGTATCTAGCATTAATCTACAACAAAATGAGAACTATCTAAGCCCACCCAATTTAGATAGATGGTCATCCATGCCAAATTCTAGTTGACAAAAGCATTGTGTCAGCAAGGCAAGCATAGAAAAGAAAAATAAGCCTTTGCTATATAACTAAGATCTTATAAGTTCAAGTGGGACAAAAGAAGCATATATAGGTATATTCCAGGGAACATTATTTTCCAGAGATATTTACTTTCTATTTTTTTCATTCTCATTTTCTTTTGTTACTTTTTTTTTTTTTTCAAAAGACATCAAACAAGGATCTCAATCACAATTAATAAATGCTCACACAATCAAAAAGCTGCCCAACCCGATGCCGCCGTCTTCGATCCTGATCCAGTTGCCAAAGGAAGATTTCTCTGCAAATCCCAACAAGCAACGTGCTATGAACATAACGTTCACATTTAAACACAGATTGAAATCAATAACTTGGTATTCAAATTTACTACATATATTAGTAAAAACAGGTGAGGTAGGAACAGTATGCTTTGTCTGGGAAGACTGTTAACCAAGTGACCACAAGCAGGCATGGAGATAAGTTTATTGTAGTAGAAAATAGCATAACAAAGTTTATACACCATGTGATTCCTACCAGATGAGATCAGCGCCTCAAGTTTGGGACCAGCAATGAAGTTTATAACAATGTCTTTAAGTAAACGTAGGAAACCAATGACCATATAATAAGCATATATCAATGATCCCTCAAAGAATTGTAATATCCAAGATAAACTACTCAGGCACATCATGTAGTAATATCCAAGATAAACTACTCAGGCACATCATGTAACAAGACTAAACAAGAGCCTGAGCAGTCAGCAAATCATTTTTTCAGGGATCCTTACATGATCAATTCATTTGCTATGTCAATCCGACAAACATTTTGTAAATGAAATCCATATTAATCTTTCTTATTACAGAGTGACATTTGCTAAAATCTTCTACAAATTTGGCACTTAATGCAGGCCATCTCATGTTTTTAGCTTTAATTAGGCAAAAATGATACATGCAGTCAATAGCAGAGAACAGAAATAGGCAGCCATAAGAAGACCACCATGCCTCTTTCTACAAACTAAACTAAAGATTTCCTACCTCCACATTTGGGAAGAGAAAGCATGTCATTCTTTTTAATAAAAGAGATCGGCATAAAATAAAATGGAAATGCCAGATGTTGCATTTCAGGGCAGTTACAACATAGAGTTTCAAGTTCTCATAAAATGTGAATCACGAGGGAGATAATGAGGATGAAGGGTCGAGGGCAAACCTCAAGTGGAGAAAGGTCTGTCAAAGGATCATTAGAATGCCTCACATTTTCCTTAGATTCCTTGAGATCGACCCCGTGGTGATTGGCAGAGGTCATCCGAGCAGCAACAGGATCATTGGGAGGGGGAGGGAGTGGAGACCTAATTTTTCCCACCCCAGTGGGTGGTGGGGCAAGGCCCAAAGCTTTAGGCTTTCCAGTTCCAGAAAGCCCCCCTGTCAGACCAGCCGCTGAAAGCATACCAGTTCCACTAGTTGGTTTGACTTTGGGCTTCACATTTATCCGGATTGTTTCTCCTTCCTATAATAAAAGCATGTTTTAAGTCAATTCCATCCAAAAATAAAACCAGAGAAAAAATTTAAGCCCTCATAAGGTCGCACAGAGGCAGGTTGAAGAAAGATCACCGCCCTCAGTGTATCAAAGTCTATGCCAATAGTCACTAATAAGCACTCCTTTTTTTGATAGTTACTAATTAATAAGCACCCTTCTATTCAAAACATAAACTTCACACAAATGCACTACACTCATTTTACAAAATCAAACATGATTCCAGTCCAACACATTCAACTGTACGAAGATAAACAACACCACCACTCTTAGAAACTTACAGACACCGATTGCACTAACTGCACATTCATCTACACCCAAAATGAAAATTTTCTCACAAATTAACAACACTTACCAAATACCGCATTCGATTTTGCATCAAACTAAGCCAAAAAAAAAAATTTAACAATAATTTCTCAGTTTCTATTCAATAGAAATTATACCTTCAATCTATGATTAACAGCGGGATGGATATCGATGTGGGTATCGTCAGTGGCCTCCCCACTCTCGTTCTTCTCGTGCTCTCTCCGGACGTACTTGTCGTGGTCGGAGAGCGCCACGTTGAAGTCGAAAGCCTCGTTGCGCTCCGCGAAGCCGAGCCCCACGAAGGCGTGCTTGCCCTGGCCGTCCTCGATCTTGAGGACGAAGTAGCGTGACGAGTCGAGGACGGTCTCAACGGAGCTCTCGCGGGGCTGGCCGGGTAAGACGAAGCAGGCGGCGAAGAGGTCCCCCGATGCCGGGTCCTCGAGCCGGATCTCGCAGCGGGCCTTGCATGAAACGACCCGAAGGCGACCCGACCAGATCTTGTCGGACTGGAGCCAATCTCCACACTTATAACCGCCGGAGGTGGGCCGGGGCGGAATTTTGTAGACGGCCACCTCCCGGACCACCAAAAGGGTCTGCTCCAAAGTGGCCTCATCGTCCTCCTCCTGCAGCTGGTTAAACGACATAGTTCTTTCGAGTTTCTTCTGGGAATTCAGAATGTGGGTAATTTTCACTTTTGAGGGAAGAATGATCAATGAAGGATGAGAAAGCAAAGGAAATTGGGGGGCAGAAGATGAGGAGGAAGAAGGTATATCAAAATCAGAAGGGTGTGAGAGACAGAGAGAGAGAGAGAGAGAGAGAGACGTGGGTTTGAAGAGAGTTTTTTAAAGGTCAACTGTCATTAGGAGAAAAAGGCAAAGCATTTATTTTTTTTAATGCTTTAGAAAATGAAAATTTGGATAGGAAGGAGAAAGAAACACCACCTACTAAATAGTAAGCATATATGGAATGAGATGGGAATAATGTAAATACTAAATAGTAATCAAAGTTTAAATTAAAATACTTTATTGAATTTTAAAAAAGAAAAAGGTTAAAAAAAATATTAGAATAATATTAGATATAATGGTAGAATATACAAGCAACGCGTAATTTTTTTTAAAAAATCAGGTTTATTATTAAAAAATTAATTCTTTTTTCTTGTAGATCGTATATTTACTTATATTTTTTCAAAAATATGTGCAATGCTTGAGCATTTCACGGTTGCAAATATCATTTCTCAAAATATTATAACTTATAAAGTTAAAATATTATTATAATATCATTTTCTTAACATTGATTTGTTTTGAGATTTTAAAATTTTGAATTTTTTTTGTGCTTTCTTTGAAAGTATGGAAAAGTTATAATGATTAGATAAAAATTTGAAATTGAAATGTGTTTATATTTGAATGATATTTGTATGATGTGATAATATGAAATGAGATGGGTTAAGATCATTTGTGAAACCAAATGAGACTTTATTGAACAATAAATAAAAACGGATACATGATTTAGATATTAAGTTAAGAGAAATGTTATAAGGAAGCCTCACCCTAGATACCTAGTACCTACACCTAACCAATATGTGATTTATTATTTTTGTCATTTAATTAAATACACATATTTAAGTATTAAGATAGAAGGATAAAAATGATAAATTACATGATGATTATGTAGAAGTCTGTAGTGTAAAACTTTCATGTAGAATTTTTCATTAAGAGAAATATTATTAATTATTATTCATTTTTTAAATGTAAATGATATAATACTTTCAATTAGTTGTGTACACTAATTTAATACAACACAATAGACTATGAAATAATGGGATCCTTAATAAAAATAAGGAGCATATTATTTGACAATTATATTTGATCAAATTAAAAAAAAAATAATAATTCATCTTTTCATAATTTAGGATTTCCTTCAAAAAATCTTATTTGGAAATTAGTTTTTATTGAGAAAAATACAAAATTTCTTAATTAAAACTTATAAAATTTAGTTATGAAACGATATCATTTTGTGCCTTATTCGATTACACAAATAAAATGAGATGAAAGTTAAATAAAATATTATTATAATATTATTTTTATTTTAAAATATTAAACTTTTTATTATATTTTATGTAAAAATTTTTAAAAAATTAAATAATTTAATGAAATAAGCTTGTTTATAAGGCAAGTGTTAGGTATCATTTTCCATCAATCCAGCGAAGTTAAAGCCCTGAACCGGGGTGGGCTTGGGTGGGGGAATAATGGTTTGGGCCTCGAGAGCAGTAAATAAAAGAGAAACCAGGGTTTCTTTGGAACAGAAACAAATTGGGAGGACCGTTAAAGCCCTGGCCATTGTTTATCTTCTTCACGAATTCTCTCTGTTAAACCCTAGCACGAAGACTCTGTTTGGCCAAGCAGGTACTTAATTCTTCTTGTTACGATTTTGTTGGTTTTATATCCGCTTTTAGGTGTTTGAATTTGGCATTTTATGGGGGGTTTCAGTGGATAGAACGTCTGGTGAAAATGTATCTCCAGTTTTACATAAACGAGAATGGCGACAAAGTCTATACTACTAAGGTACGGCTTTGTATCCAGTTTTGAACGGCGTTGTGTCCGTTTAAGCTTGTAGGTGTTTGTGGGTGTCGAGTGTACAAGCACACATGTGAACCCCCTCTCCCCCCTCTCCATCTTCAAAAAATATTTATTTAATACAGTGAAAGGAATCAATGTATTTCCTGTCATAAATGTGCTGGTTGGCATTAGTGGATGGTGCTTTATTTTTCTTGTTTTATTTTCTTACGAGCTAGTTTAAATTTTTGTTTTTTTGATCGGTAAATGCGAGCTAGTTTAAATTTAACGCAAGTAGGCTAACAATTATATATTAAATGGTGCTGTAGGTAATGTGTATTTACAATGCAGTGCTAAGTGTCAGCGTAATGGAGTACTAATGCAGTTGAAAATCTTTTTTCGGTGATGAAAAATTTGATTTTTTTTTTCAAAAGCTCATCTTAATAATAAATAGAACTAGGCGTGTTAGAACCAGGTCTGGTTGTAATTTTGTTGAAGAATAAATTTGTGCATTCTCATTAATGAAGTTCTGGATTGGGGGGTTGCTGGGTTGGTTTTAGGATATGTCTGATATATCCACATTGAGTGGTACTGACTTGTTAGGTGTCAATTCATTAGTTTTTAAGAATGGAGATGGATGAGTAAAACTTCTTACTTTTCTTATCAATTTTAGGTTCATAATCTGTGAAGTAAAACTTCTGACTATTCTTATCAATTTTAGGTTCATAATCTGTGAAGTAAAACTTCTGACTATTCTTATCAATTTTAGGTTCATAATTTGTGATACCCCATATTGAGTGAGCATATGGCGAATGGGATCTCACATTGCTTGGGAGGGGGAAGTTCTTGCTCTTTAAAGTGATTTCAAGGGGATCCAATTGTGCCATTTGAGTAGTCCTTTTAGAGTATAGCCTAGATGTGGCTTGGACCTTCCTTGGGTCATTACAAATGGTATGTGAGCCAATGTCAAAGAGAAATGTGGGACTTGAATCACACCTATGATGGAAAGGCCTGATGAAGATGTTGGGAATTGGAAGGGTGGAGATTTTGATACCCCATATTGAATGAGTATAGGTAGTGAATAAGATCTCACATTGTTTGCGAGGGAGAAATTTTTGCTCTTTATAATGATTTCATGGGCTCCGGTTGTAGCATTTGACTAGTATTTTTGTAATATGGCCCAAATGTGGCTCGAGCCTTTTTTGGATCGTTGCATAACCATATTTTCTATATAATGCGAGTTCAAGAGAGGACTAATGTTCCGAGGGTGCGATGCACGGGACCGGGGTTTATTCTGCAGAGGTGGGTCCAAAGGGCCCTGCCTTGGAGAGGTTCCCCGACATCAAAAAAAAAAGAAAAAAGAGAGGACTAATGAAGCTATTAAATATATTGCTGTCAGGTGCTTGGACATTCCTGCTTCTAGAGTGTGCTTATCAAAATTCTTGGTAATAAAATCTCTTATTACTTATAAAAAAAAAAAAAGGTGCTTGGACATTGACTTTGATATTTTTTGTCAGTTTGAATTTTTTTTATAAAATTTAGTATTCAAATTGGATACCAGAGAGCTAAACTCTACGACATGATAAAACCAGTTGATTTTAATTCATTAACACATCTTGCGTTCACACTGTTAAATTGAGGTTTTAGTTTAAAACTAAGGGTAATTAAGATTTCTTGAGGAATTGATTATGTTATTTTTAAATCTGCTTGGTATTGATGCAAAAGACTTCACGTCCTATACCCCATAGAATCCTGATGTATACTCATTGAAATCTACATGATTTGGGGATTTGTTTTCTGGTGGGTGGGTTTTGGAGAGTATTTGTGGATGGATGCTGCATGAAAAATTCGTTACTGAATGTAGGTTTTATCTCTTGTATAACTTCTTGTTTTACTTGGGCTATGCCTATTCGTATTAATACTATCGTTTACCTATCAAAAAAAAAAAAAAAAATTCGTTACTGAATGTAGTTTATGGTTGATTTGGCTAGTCTTTCTTCTCCAGTGTACTCTATCCATGGATGGCAACTCACATATGTCTTTCTTGCTCTCTTCTCCCACTCTAACTTGATGTATGTTTTATGTTGAACTCTCATTTTTATCATTAACAAAGCTTATCTTACTTGTATGAAAAAACATGCGAAAATCTGGCTTTGTATCTCTAAATGGCTAAAGGGATTGTTCTGTAGTGAAATGATATGGTACGAAAACAAATTAGTTAAGAATCTTTTTTTTATTTTTTTATTTTTTGAGAAAAACAAATTGGTTAAGAATCTTTTTTTTTTTTTTTTTTGAGAAAAACAAATTAGTTAAGAATCATAAACATTTTTTGACATTTTTTCTACTCTGCTCTCCTTTGTTGACTTTCATGTTTTTTTTCTTCATACAGAAAGAATCACCATTTAAACTGGCAACACAATCCGCTCATCCATGTAATTTAGTTTTATTAATTTGAGAGTACATGCCAACTCCGGTTCTACCGTTTTCTGGAAACATTATGATAGGATACTGCACATGCATGTATAGAGGTAAAAAATGTAAATAAATAATTTATTGATAAAAGCTCTATAAACTCATTGTGCAGGTAATCAAGCTTGAAGAAGTTCTAATGAAAACTGTTCCACATTCTCTAGAGCCAAGCTTGAAATATCAAGGCAAGGGAGTGCAAGAATAAACCCATTTTCATCAAACAAACTCAAGTGGAGAGATTTCAATCCTAAGTTGCAAAGGCTGAGGTTTTACTACGAGCTTGATTTCTAGTGTTTTTTTTAAGCAAAGAGTGAGGATAAATGACCCAGCAAAGGGTGGCGGTATAGAGTGTGAGAGATGGACTATGCTTTTAGGGCCACGTGCCTTTCGGGAAATTTGATGTCTCCTACTGTAATAACTCAACCACCAAGATGGCCGTTTTTATCTACATGTGTATTGTCACTTAGTCTGAAGTCATCCCCATTCCCATTTCTTGCCAATGCTAGTGCTACTGCTCATGGCCGTGGTTTTTCTTATATTAGCCAACAGATTGATAATTTGGAAAGAATCAGGGGCAACCCTTCTCAGTTTCATTCTCTGTTCCATCGTCGGCTGCCGGGAGATGTTAGCTGCTGCTGCTGCAGTGACGACGGCAGCGGCGGCGGCAGCAGCAGCAACAACAACAGCAATAATGGTGGTTGGAATAATCCTTACGGTTCTGAGGGTTCTTGGTGGTGGCATGACGATTTTTCACAGTTTCATTACCCTTTTCTCGTGGTGTTAATACTCTGTTGGTCCATGTTATGCTGCTTCTGCCACTTGCAATTTGCCAAATCTGCTCTCGCAAGAACTACTACTACTGGTGCTTTTAACTTTCAGGAGTCGTCCGAGTCATTGGAGCCAAGGTCTGTCTGGGAAGTAAAGGGAGGCAAGTGGACCAAGCTCATCCCTGATAATTGTTATGATGCATACATTGTTGCCCAACCTGATACTGGAGCTGGTATTAGACTCACTCAATCCTTCATCCCAGAGAGGGTGTGGTTGTGCTGTAGAGATCTCTTTTTGCGTTTGATGCTCCCAGAAGGTTTTCCCCACAGTGTAACCAATGATTACTTGGAATACTCTCTATGGAGAGGAGTCCAGGGCATCGCTAGCCAAGTCAGCGGCGTGCTTGCCACACAGTCCTTGCTCTATGCCATTGGATTAGGGAAAGGAGCCATCCCTACTGCTGCTGCTGTCAACTGGGTTCTCAAAGATGGAATTGGGTATCTCAGTAAAATTATGCTCTCCAAGTACGGGAGGCATTTTGATGTTAATCCCAAGGGATGGAGGTTGTTTGCTGATCTTTTGGAAAATGCTGCCTTTGGACTGGAGATGCTGACTCCAGCTTTTCCACATCTTTTTGTTCCCATTGGTGCTGCTGCTGGAGCAGGACGCTCAGCTGCTGCACTCATCCAGGCTGCTACCAGGAGCTGTTTCTATGCTGGTTTTGCTGCTCAAAGGAACTTTGCTGAGGTAATTGCCAAGGGTGAAGCTCAAGGAATGGTGAGCAAGTCTATTGGAATCATGCTTGGTATAGCATTGGGTAATTCCATTGGTTCCTCTACATCTCTTGCTCTTGCTTCTTTTAGTGTGGTGACTTGGATTCACATGTTTTGCAATCTGAAGTCATATCAATCCATTCAATTGAGAACTTTAAATCCTTATCGTGCAAGTTTGATATTTAGTGAATATCTCCTTAGTGGCCAAGCACCTCCAACCAAAGAAGTCAATGATGAGGAACCCCTTTTCCCAGCTCTTCCATTTCTTAATTTCAATTCTTTGTACAAAGCGCAACCAGTTGTCCTATCATCCGAGGCAAAGGATGCAGCTGCTGAAATTGAGTGCCGGCTGCAGCTCGGATCTAAGCTCAGTGATCTTGTCAGCAACAAAGAGGATTTACTCGCTTTGTTGAATCTGTATAGAAATGAAGGCTACATTTTGGTTGAGCAGATGGGAAGATTTTGCGTAGTGCTTAAAGAAAGTTCTTTGCCCCAAGACATGCTCAAGGCATTGTTCCATGTCAATTATTTGTACTGGTTGGAGAAAAGTATGGCAATTGAAGCAAGAAGTGCTTCCTATGACTGTCGAACTGGTGGGAGGCTGCAAATATCTCTTGAGTATGTGCAAAGGGAGTTCAACCATGTCAAGAATGATGGGGAATCAGTGGGTTGGATCATGGATGGCCTTATTGCAAGGCCTTTACCTAACAGGATTCGCGTAGGGAATGCGGCCTCGTCTTTTGCTTCTTGATACGAACCTCTGGATGACAATTTCCATCTGCATTCAGTTGGACAATTTTAAAGATTGCAAACAAATTGGACAACAAATCAATATTTTCAAGTGTGCAATAAAATGGGAATTATATATCATTTTTATTTTTTAAGAAAATGGCAACTAAGTAAATGTCGTGTTCACACTGGCCATCTCTGGAATCCGAAAAGGTTTCCTGTGCAAATCCCTCCCTCCTCCCTAATGATAGATCCTAATGTTGCTAAAACTCCCATACATATTAGCATTCTGTCATTTTACAAAGGATGAACAATTTGCCTCGCTCCTGTTTCTTCTCTCGTTTCTTGAAGCAGCAACATACTGGTTTGGCTCACTCTACCATACGCAATTTTATGACCTGTTGAAACGGCAAAAAGTCATTCTTCAGTTTCTCATTTGTTTCTCCTTTCCTTCTCTCTGGTTGCATGATGAACTGTGTTAATGCTATAAAAATCTCACAACATGCCGAAAGAGAAAAAGAGTCATTCCCGACCCATCATGACAATTTGGGCCTCGATGGGTATGGTCCAGTGCTCTCAGGAATGAACCGGTGCTACTGTACAGTGACAATGTGTACATTCATAACAGTAAAAAAGAAATAAGTGCAGAGAAAATAAAAAAGGTAAACACACATATTTACATAGTTGGACAAGATATTTACCTCTATAGGCGTTTGAGGAGAAAAAATTTACTATAATATTATTGTTTACAGTTTCTTATAGCCACTCATTCGTCACTGTACAATGGTGATTCCGAATATATATATTTGCTGGAGATGACCGCTTTTTGGAGCTCCCTCGCAAGAGGAAGTAGGAGAAATTGAAGAGATCAAAGAAGTTGAGGAAGAAGATCCTAGAAAGTCTTCTGGACCTTTACCATTACGGTAATCCCTTTGTCTGCGTGCCCCCTGTAGGGGCAAGGCCGGGTCTGCTTCGCGTGCCTGGTAGCCTGTCTTTTACTCCCGGATAGCTCCCATGCCTCCTGCCGTCCCTTTCTCCTGACAGCTCCATGCCTCTTCCACTCCTGACAACCTCTTTGCACCTACGTTACCTCCTTCCCCTTTTATCCCCTAGTGACTTGGTGGGCTAGGCTTGGCCATATATTTTTACCCCCCTTCACAAACTGCATGTATAGGATCCTTCTTTTGAAACGATTTTTATTTTTATTTTTTAATGGATCAATCGAACTCGAAGACTCGTTCCACGAAGGATGGAGTCATGGAGATCATATAAGTTCTCCGTTTCTCGTGCATACGACGCCATTTCCATCTTTCCCGAGCAAGTGTCCCTCCTGCGAGTCTGCGACTCTGAATTAGCATTTACGTTCACAATTCACACACTCAGCACATATTAACCCACTAATTATTTACTTAAATTTAAAGAACTTGTGGGATGCGTACCATAATCAACATGCTTGACCAAAATTATTTACTAGGTAAACATGTATCTATGGTGTGTTCCCTTTAACATTTCTAAGCCAATAATTGCGAACTGAAAAAGTTTATGGCTGTAAACATTGCCGACATTTTTTGGGGGGAAAAAGAAGGATGATTGAGCTTTTGAGATGGGTTCTCATCAATCGCTTTGAAGATTTTTGACCCGGGTTTTCATCAATCTCTTTCAATACCGCTTTTTAAGCTGGCAAGGGGGGGCAACTGTCGGTGCCAATCCTTTCGTTTGATACAACCCTTTAGCATTACCTTACCTTCTTACCCTTCCTCTCCCTCTCACTATTCTTGTTTCATTTATGCCACTACATGTGTCAGTCAGAGGTTCAGGTTTCCCAGCTTTCAAAATTCGCAGTACTGCTACTGTTTCATTTGGTAAGTTGTTTCATTGTTTATGTACTTGTTTCATCTGACATTTATCTGACAAGGATCGGGTTATATCAACTTATATGGGTCTTTGCCTTTTTCATAGGAATGCCCACCCAGAACATGGGGTGGGGCCATGGAAGTGTACAACTTGCTAGTGGGTTACCTGATTTCCCTGACATTCGATTTTCATGCAACTGTACAAGCGTTTCTTCGATATAATTTATATGGTTGCTGTTTTGTCGAGCATTTCCAGTTCTTACCTAAGTTGCTTTGATTTCAGGTACCTAAATTAGATAACTTGGTGCCATTTTTGAGAAACTTGTGAAGAAAAAAATTGTGGCAATTCTGCAGCGAAACGTATAAAGATTGCTTTTGGTGTAAGATATTTGTATTGGGTTGTTGACAATCAGTCCATTCGATTTTATAGATTTGATGTTGAGCTTCTGCATGTTGAGGTCACGGTAGAAGGGTGGTGGTTTTTCGTTCAGAAAAATGATGAGGGGAAGAGCTGATGAAAACCAAAAGAAGCGGTTGGTTACTTTGATATTAGCTTTAGTGATCTTTTGCGGTTTTCTTTACGTGTATTCTCGCAAAGACGGTTCCTCTGCTTTAGAATATGGCAGTAAATCTTTAAAAAAATTTGGTTCTTCTTATTGGAGTGGGGATGATGATGCTGATGAATCTTCCTTCAAACCTGGTGAAGATGGAGAGGATGCTGTCATGCTAAAGAGCATTCCAGTAAGTTTTTCACGCCCGAGCTTATTATAACAGATTCATGTACGCTGATGTCAAATTGAAATATTATAAGTTTATTTGCTCCTCAATATGACATTGAAGGTTTGTGATGATCGACTGTCGGAGTCGATTCCTTGCTTAGACAGAAATCTCATATACCAGACAAGGTTGAAGCTGGATCTGCTCCTGATGGAGCACTACGAGAGACATTGCCCACTTCCCGAGAGACGCCATAATTGTTTGATTCCTCCTCCACCAGGGTACAAGGTGAGATGTCCTGCTTGAGTTTATTTATTTATTTATCAAATGGAAATCGAGGAGCTGCATGATGTTTTGCCTCTAGAAACAGGTAGAATTGCATTGCTAGCTTTCTGTTAATCTTTATGGAAACAGATACCAATCAAATGGCCAATAAGCAGAGATGAGGTATGGAAAGTAAATATACCTCATACCCACCTGGCAACTGAGAAGTCTGACCAGAACTGGATGACTGTCAAAGGTGAAAAGATTTCCTTTCCTGGAGGTGGAACTCACTTCCATTATGGAGCTGATAAGTACATTGCATCAATTGCTAATGTAAGTCAAATGCTCTTTCACAGTAGGGGGAAATATCAATCATTTAAGTTTAGGATTCTTCCTGTGAGTACAGCAATGACTAATCCATGGTTTGCACTGGCAGATGCTCAACTTTCCAAATAATAATTTGAACAATATGGGAAGCATCCGGACAGTCCTTGATGTTGGCTGTGGAGTTGCCAGTTTTGGAGGATACCTGCTTTCCTCTGATATTATTGCAATGTCATTAGCACCGAATGACGTTCATCAAAACCAGATCCAGTTTGCCTTAGAGAGAGGAATTCCTGCATATCTTGGTGTTTTAGGCACAAAGAGACTCCCTTGGCCAAGTAGATCTTTTGAACTTGCGCATTGTTCCCGCTGTAGGATTGATTGGATTCAAAGGGATGGCATCCTTCTTCTTGAGCTGGATAGGTTACTTAGACCAGGAGGTTATTTTGTCTACTCATCTCCGGAAGCCTATGCACAGGATGAAGAGGATCTGAGAATATGGAGAGAAATGAGTGGCCTTGTGGAACGCATGTGCTGGAAAATAGCTGCTAAAAGGAATCAAACTGTTATTTGGGTCAAGCCCCTGACTAATGATTGTTACATGGAAAGAGAACCCGGGACCCAACCTCCCCTCTGCAGATCCAATAATGACCCAGATGCTGTGTGGGATATACATATGGAAGCTTGCATCACACCTTACACCGAATGTCAGTACTGCTACCGCTATTTATGATTATGAAAAGTTCAATCATATTTCCATGCACTAATCTAAAACATCACCTAATAGAACTACGCATGCACAATTTTTTGATAGTCTGGGGGATGATTGCAAAAATTGATAGTTTGGGGGATGGTTTCAAATTGAGTGGTAGTTTGAGCGGGGTTTCTGTATCTTTCCCCAAAAAACTAATAATATTTAGTTATATACACTCTTAAGTCAGTTTTGGACATTGCAATAGTGATTATCATGTGGTTAGTTTGTTTAGTTTGTGCAGTACAAGCTGTTTACTTCTTTTGGAGAGGGAAGGCTTAGGGAAAAGCCAATGTTGTGTTTGTGGTACCACAGTGCATGAGCATCAGACCGAAGCTGCTTGCTGCACTACAATGATCTATAAACTACACTGGAATCTCTTGGATCGGTTTATACTTTTAGAGTTTATATCATATTTTATGGTTTTGTTCTCCAATGATGCTTGGTTACTGAAACAAGTAATACCTAAGCAACATTTACTTGTATTAAAATCTTGTCTTAATTTGTTGGACTGCATTATCAATTTTCCCTAACTTCATGAGATCATGATTGAAAATTGAAAAGTTACTAACAAAATAGTTTGTTGATCTAATCAGACAACCAGAGAGCAAGAGGAAGTAGTTTGGCTCCGTGGCCAGCTCGATTAATAACTCCACCCCCACGTCTAGCTGATTTTGGATATTCTAATGAAATGTTCGAAAAGGACACAGTAAGTTTTCGCACAATCTCCATCTGTTTCATGCAGTAACGACAAACACACTCACAAGAACTTGGTGAATGACTAAATTGAGGTGGTACAGGAAGTTTGGCAACAAAGAGTAGAGAATTACTGGACTCTTTTGAGCTCGAGGATCGACTCTGACACTCTGAGGAACTTGATGGACATGAAGGCAAACATCGGTTCATTTGCGGCTGCTCTGAAGGACAAAGATGTATGGGTCATGAATGTGGTGCCAAAAGATGGACCTAACACTCTTAAGATAGTGTATGATAGAGGCTTGATAGGCACGGTTCATGACTGGTATGTTCAATAATTTTTTCTTTTTTCTTTTTGAGAAGTAATAAACAATTCATTATGGTGATTTGCAAAGTAAGATAATTTGCAAAACGATGGCTCATTTGCAAAGTAGTTGAAAAATTAACTATAACCTTGTGAGATTTTGAATCTTTTTTTCTCTTGGTGGTGCTCTTTAGGGTAAAAAAATGTCGGCATGTAGACTTCTAGAACTTACTGTAGGAAAAATCATTGTATTCCAATTAGAATATCGTTTGGCATTACTTAGGACAAAGTCATCCCAAGCACGATCACAAACTTCATGCCTTCTTATATTGTACTTTAATACTGATACGTACTCCTTTGGGAGAAAATGACAGGTGTGAAGCCTTCTCAACCTACCCACGAACTTATGATCTACTTCATGCTTGGACTGTCTTCTCTGATATTGGAAGGAAAGGCTGCAGTGTCGAGGACCTATTGATCGAGATGGATCGGATGCTTAGACCGAAAGGTTTCGTTATTGTCCGTGATAAGAAATCAGTGGTGGAGTTCATAAAGAAGCATCTCCAAATGTTACACTGGGAGGCAGTGGCTACAACTGATGCAGGCCGAGATGCGTTGCAAGAAGAGGATGATACAGTTTTGATCATCCGAAAAAAGATGTGGCTTACAAGTGAGAGCCTCAGGGAGTTGGAATAGCGTGAAACATAGTCATGCATGGCTACTGAGATGACCCTAACAGTGCTTACCCACATTATATTCATAATGTAAATAGGGGAGAAATTCTGGAAGAGCTTGCATGTTCAGTCATCTCTCCATTTTCTTAGTCATCTTTCGATCGGACTAAAACATTATATTTTACTTGTGAACCTATCATCTAATGCAACATCATAAAATGTTAAGAAAATGATGAGAAAATAAATGATGAATAGATTTTTTTTTTTTTAATATGCTTGTAATTGCTGAAAAAGTTGAGAAATGTTCCAGCCAATAGAAAAGGGTGGGGAGTAGTACTTATCAAAAAAAAAAGGGTGGGGAGTAGTCAGAAACACATTAATTAAGTTTTACATATGTTAGATTGTTATGAGCGTGTTCACTGAAATTTATGGAACAGGCAAGCACAAAATAATTTATCCAAAAAAAATAAAAAATAAAGGTCCTACAAAATTGAGATTGAAGTCCCACCCACTGTTTATCGTCAAATTCCACATTCTTCATTTGATCTCTCGAGAGAAGGAAAATTTTCTTTCTTTCAGGTAGATTTCAATTTGGCAGATGTTGAGGCTAGATGGGAAAGGGTTCTATGCCCCACAAACATCAAAAAAGCTCCCAAGAAGCCAAGAGTCTTCAATGTTGTAAATAGATCCCACTGTATATGAAATAGGCACCATTAAATACACAAGCATATTAAAAGAACTCAAAGCAGGAGAAAACTGTATATTTAGGAGGTGCCCGTTCGGAAAAGAACATATATGAAAAAAAAACTAATTAACCTTTGCAGAATGCATTAAAATGTCAACACTTAGGATTTGAGAATAAGATTATTCTTCCCAAAAATTCTGAAAATAGGCTTGCTAACCAGAGGTCAAAACCCCAAAAGGGGCAGATCAAAGCACAAAAGTAAAAGACATACCTTCAACCAGAACAGCACATATAGCAAAATAACTGCTGCAATGCCAAGATGGAAAAGGATAGCAAATGTCGCTGGTACCGCCAAAGTAGGGAAGTTTTTTAGATTCACCCCGATGCGTAATAGCTGTTGAAGACATCAAAGCAGGTTAACTTAATACATCCCTCAATGTCATGGAACACTCTTAGGTTTGGATAGAAAAAACATTTCATCCCATCCCATCTTATCATTACAACTTTTTCAAATTCCCACACAATACAATAAACAATTCAACATGATCAAATCTCAAAATAATAATAATATTAAAAAATAATATTCTAATAATATTTTATTCAACTTTCAACTTTCATTTCGACTCACCATTCAAACCTCCCCTGGACTTAAAAATAGATGAACTGCATTCTCACAGATGCAAAAATAGTGACAATCATGCATGAGAATGTCTTGACATCATATGCACAACATAAATGCCATTAGAACATTAGGTCATTAGCAACAAACGATCAACCGGAGAATAACACAAAACCAGTTAAAAAGAAGATTATCTACAAAGGCATGGAGCTTAACGTGAATTACCAAGCTGTTATTTGTATAAAAAATTTGATGTCTAAGCAACAAGAACTCGACATCCAGCTTAGGCTAGTTGGTATTAGACTAATTTCTATATATGGTGTATGGACACCATTCATTTAATCCAAGGGCTCATGAAGTGAATCGCCAAGAAAAGCTTAGCGGATGATATTTCAAACAAAACAATTTAATGAGAAGAATTCTTAATGCAAAACTCACCCCAATAAAAAATCCAACAAATGGCAAAAGGGTAAGGCCCAGAAAAGCTAGAGAGAGTTCCTTAGGTGGGCGCTTTTCTGGAGCCCTGAAGATGTGGGTTATCTCTGCTTTGGGCCCATATCTTGAGTAAGGATCAACAGGTCGTGCAGGAGGACGAGGTGCCTTCTCAGGTGCTTCGGGTAGATCTAGTTCAACATGGCCAACAGCTCGCAAAATGGAGTTCTCCTGGAAAAGAATATACAAATTTGCTTGGACTATCAGAAATATGTTAAGAGAGAATTTGGGATGAAATGCAGTGCTCACCATGACAGCATCACCAACAGTTAACTGAATATCATATCGGCCAGAGAGATAGAAAAACTTCTCAACCAGTCCAAGAAAATCCTGCAAAATAAATTGCCAACCATGAGCAAAATAAAGAATCCTAGTTTTTAAAAATCATGGGTAATTGGTTCATTGATTGATAACCATGCTACCTGATGCTGGAGATATCTACATGCAACTTGAAACAAAGTTCCAAGTCTTAACATATGTTTTAGTCCAAAAAAAGGCACTTGACAATAGTCTAGGCACATGCTTTCCAGTTTCCTAGAACCAAAAAGTAGCCAGTACAGGCACCTTCAAGATAAACAATTTCCAAACCAATCTTAAATAGTTATATCACATTAAATATTATTGCATTCTTAGGCTCCCTTTCCTAGTGTACAAAGGTGCTGCAAATGCATCAAGTACTCCACATTTAAATTTTAGGTGTATCCTAGTAATCAACATAATATGTGAATTATGTGCATAGTGCGGGTGTATATGCGTGTTGTGTGTGTATGTATTTTGTAATACATTATCTTTGAGAAGTAGCCAGAGCATCCCTAAAACTCTTGTTTGCAACAGGAGTCCTCATTGCCTAGACATTGAAGGTTTATTTTGCTAGAAACATTACAAAATTGAAGTTATTTCGAATACAAAGCCTAGCCATTTCAGTGAGCAGGCAAATAATATGAAAATGAAATTTGTTGCATTTATCATGTGTGTCCTGTGTACTTGGGCTTATGCCTATTCCTTGGGAATAAAATCTTTTATTACTTATCAAAAAAATAAATCATGTGTCAGACCACACATTGCACCATCTGTGCCATATTCCATAAGGCTTTGAGAGAGAGAGAGAGAGAGAGAGAGAGAGAGAGAGAGAGAGAGAGGTGAAGGTTTTATTTTTTAATATATAGTAGAGGTAAAATTTCATTGAAATGAGCTATAAAGAAATAATAATTGACAGGTAATACACAAAACTGAACTAGAATTATCTCAACCACATATTGCACCACCTGTGCCATAGTCCATAATGCTTTGGGAGAGGCGAGGGTACAGAAGGCTTTGTTTTTAATTTTTTTAATTTTTTCAAATGTAACAGGTGTGGAACGTGTTATGAAATAAGCTATAAATAAAGTATAATTAACAAACAATCCAAGAAACTTAACTAGAATTATCTCAAACTGTTTGCCAGAGTTCCCCACCACAAATATGTGTTCAACCTCGGTCTCATGCCTCAACTTGAGGAATACCTGCACGCAGCAAACATCACAACCAACTAAATTTGGATTTAATTCATTCGAAAGGTAGACAAAAAAAAGAAAAAAACAACAAACCTGATGTGGCTTAAAAAACTTCCCACGAGGAGTGGTTAATTGAAAGGATAGTCTCAGTTTTTGGAGATGGTTTGCAGATAATGATACAGAAGTTTCCCCAGCCAGATCAATCCTGAATGGATCCATGGCGTAGAAGATGCACCAAGTTGAAGTTATACGGATGAAGCAAAACTCATAAATGTAGAGGGATAGAGCATGATATAATAAAGTAACATGGAAAATAAAGTCCAGATAGATATTATGATGGCATGAATCCAGCAAATGAGTAACTAATCAGCATTATTATTTCATATAATATAACAAAAAACAGTAGAAAGGGCATTAACATACTTCTTCTGGGTTTCTATGCTGCCAAGATCACTATCAAGTACTGCAATTTCTGCATTGTCAATTTTGACAACTCCAGTAACAAATAGTGGAACTTGAGTTTGTCCACCAGTTGTATAAATTTTTTTGTCGACAGAATCATGGAGCACAATCTGTTTAGTTCAACGTGTGTGAACTCAGCACCAGTTGTAGTTTAAATCTTGATGTATTTGGAACCCAAAAACAAAAAGCTTACCTCAAAAACAAAGATGTAATTTCCAACATCAACACTCTTGGGCAAAACATCTAAGATATGTACGGCATTTTCTGGGTCAAACCCGAGTTCCTATGTTATAATTACACACAATAAAGCATCAAACCAAGTTAGGTAATCACAGTCAACATCTCAGATGATATCTAAAGACTCAAATGAAGGTAAATGAACAAATATCACTCAACAAAAAGCCAAAAATAAATAAGCCCTTTCTTACCTGGCTCTCAATTACGGAAGAATCCTTTGAACCAGAAATGAAGGCTTGCATGAGCTTCACTGTTAAAGGTGGCGCGCTAGATCCAAGCACAGTATTCACTTTAACCTGATCAAATTTTATAAATCACAAAATAGCTTAATTTTGAGTTTAATATAAAACCTCTATCAACCAGAAGACAAACAGTAGCCACTTATTGCTGTAATGGTAAAGAGGTCCACGGTTGAAATGTTGGATGCAGAGGTGATGAGAGATGCATGCAACTGCATCAATTTGCACAATTGCTGACAGATGCAGGTCAAATAAAATATGACATGAGATTTTTTTTTTTTGTTGATAAAAGTAAAATTTTATTGATATAAAAGGCATCGCCTAAGTACACCTGTAGTATACAATGAACATGCCCAATTACATCTAAGTATGACATGAGAAAAATATGATTAAAATTTATGTAAAATTTTAAAATCTATATAAATTTTACACTGATTCATACTTGCAGATCTATCATTTAAAATCCAACAAAGTTTGGAACTGAGTTTATATATAATTGATCTCTTTTCATGCAGTTCAGTGTGCTACCATCTTGCTTGGAGGGTAACACCATGCTTATGATTTTCAAATAAGGCAGAATGAAGAGCATGATACCTAAAAATCCACCAACTACTTAAAAATCATATGTACAATATGAAAAACCAAATTTTAATGGGCTAGATTTTTTAAGAGATTTAGAGAAGTTGACACGCCTTTAACTGGTCTTTCTTGGTCAATGAAAGCACTGTAGCTGGAAGTGACAAAATCAGTGGGACAGAGATCCTGCACCACCAAAGGAAAGATTAAAAGATTGGAATAGAATAAATGACTACTTTGTAACTTCATGTCTAAAACATTTATGCAGCAAATTAATATGTAAATGTCTGCCACATATTCAAACTATGTTGTGAAGCTCCAGTAACAATCAAAAGCCATCCATATCCAAATGTTTTCATTACCCAAACAGTTCGTAATGAAGGAAAAATATGAACTGAAAAAAAAAAAAGAACCATTAAAGATTATAAAATTATAAAATACAATACACATACTGTTTAGACATACAAATTAAATCTAAGATCAGTAGTAGTCAAGGTAGAAACCAATTCATAGAATAAGATTAGTAAAAAGTGCAAGAAATAAAACACTATTGGTGCTTTCCAAGCAAGCTCTTGCCTGTTGCTTTCCAAGCAAGCCAACGAGTCTATTTGGTTGAAGAAGTCTTTGGAATTTCCAGGAATTCCAATTCCAAGGAAGAATTTTGCCAAACCCAATATCTTGTTGCCTGAAAGCTGCAAAACACAAAAGCAAAGCATCACCAGATAGTCCAACAGAACTTTAGAACAATAACGCCAGCAAAAATAAGTATATTATCACTGACAGTGATAGTTCCAGAAGTCAAAGATGCAAATGCTGTCAACCCTCTAATAACTGCAGATGTAGTCGAAAGAGGACCATGATGCTCACGTGCATCAACAAGTTTCTCATCAAAGTAAAAGGATCCATCATCTACAGACAAGTGATATAGTCATAAGTAAACAATTAAATGAGGTATCAATAAGACTGAAGACAGAAGATGAATTTATAAAACATCAAGATCCTACTAATTTATAGATTATCAGCTTGGTTATAAGTCGTTTTAAAAACTGGAACAAATAGTACAAATAGAAAATGCACACTGAGTGGAAGATATGAGCAATGATGTACAATGATTGGAAGATGTACAGACAGAAATTAAAGGGACAGATCAAGAATACAAGCAAGAAAATACTGAATTAAGACATTCTAGTTTAAACTAAGCCAGAAAATGTGACGCCCCCAATTCCCCACGCCCGAACACGGGAAAATCGAGACGTCCGGATGGTGACAACCCGGGTCACCATCCCATCGACGGGTGCCAAGTGTGTGCAAAGGCAACAAGTGTGCACAAGAAAAACGCAGCGGATAACGAAAGTCATATAACTAAGTACCAGAATTTTTTTCTTAACATAATACAGGCTGTTTAAAACATATATAAATAAAATATTACAAAAACCACAAATACAGTTTTAAATAAATATAAAACATATCATCAGCAACCCGGCGGAGCCGCATCCTCGGGCTCAGCCTCCTCCTCCTCATCCTCATCACCTGCACCAAAAACTATGGAACCACAAATGGTTCCGCAGGTAAGTAAACCCAAACGCTACCAGATAAAAACACATAGGACTCAAACAATATGCATGAAACATGCCCAATGCACAAAGCCCATAAAACATAATTTTTTCCACACACGCCAAAAATCCCATTTGGCCCAAAAACATATCCTTTCCGAAAAACACGCCAAAAGTCACATTTGGCCGCCAAAAGTCCATTTGGCCCAATATCTCGCCAGAAGTCCATCTGGCCCACGCCAAAAGTCCCATTTGGCCTCACAAACCATTATCCAATTTTAACCGTATGCACCATGACCTCCCCTAGGGGTCATCCGCACACCCTGGCTCCAGTGCCACACCGCAGAGTACCACTACGCATGTGACACCTAACGAGCGATGCCCAGTTCCGCGCCCCGTGCGTTCGTAGCCAAGCATCCTCTAGCCCTCGCCAGCGAAGGGCCACGGAGTCGGTGAGTAGGGCGATGCCCGGTTCCGCGCCCGGCGCGTTCGTAGCCAAGCATCCCCTAGCCCCGCTCCCGTCATCGCTCTCGACAACTCAGGGGACATCACTCAGTTTATTCCGCTCCCGAGTGACCAGAGGAGCTCCACCGAGATAATAACCCATCCCGGCTTGGGCTCGTGATACACACGCACCCGCAATACACTTACGCCAATACACAGGCTTTTCACATAAATCCACAAACACGCGTGCATGCACCATGTAATGCCATAACAATGCAAATAAAATAATCCAACAACATAAAACAAATAAACAGGCAACTCCGTCCTCCATCCATCCGACCCCCGAAACTCCTCGGACTCATTCCGGAATCAACAACCAACAACAATAAATAAATTGAATGAGCGATATATATTTAAATCTGAAAATAGGGTTTGGAAAATACTTACAGCGCTATATGGTATTTTTAGAAAGCTTGCGGTGTTGCAAACGACGGAAGAAAAGCAACGTAACAGTGTATTTTACACTGTGCCCGTGGGTAATAAATTACCCACTTTTGAACGGGGACAAACTAGAGCTTAGGATTGATAGGGAATGGTGTAGGGATGATTGTGAAGCTATTGGAAGTGGTGGTTGGCCGTGGGTGGCGGCGAAAACGCCGGAAATAGGCCGGAAAACTCAAATCGGAAAGCAAGCTCGTAGGAGCTGTTCCGGTGGTCGTTGGAGGCCGGAAATAGGTGGGTTAGGACGGCAAGGAGTCGGTGATGAAGTGGTGAAGAAATGGTGGCCGGAGGTGGAGCGACGGCGGCGGATTGAGCCAAAAACTGTGGGGCTTCAAATGGCTTTTCCGGCCAAACGGCCGGCCAGATGGGGGAGATATTTGGTGGGAAGGTGCGCCGGAGGGAGGGGGTTCGAACAAGACCGGCGGCGAGCCAAACGGTGGCCGGACGGCGGCGGTCTGGGCTGAAGAAGATTCCGGCGACAGGGGTGAAAACAGAGCAGGTGCAGCAACTTCCGGCGGCTCTCGAAAGCTAACGGCTGGTCCGATGGCTCTGAAAATTGGTAGGGATGATCTATGGTGGAAGGGGAAGAGAATGGTGGTGACGGCGCACCAAACGGTGGCCGGACGGCGGAGAACCGGCCGGTCAAAGTGGAGGCAACAGGAATGAGAAAAAGAGGGAGGACGGACGGGGAGAGGGAAACCGGAAAGGAAAAGAGAAAGAAAAAGAAGAAAAGAAGAAAAAGAAAAAGGAAAAAGGGAAAAGAAAAAGAGAAAAGAAAAGAAATGAGGTCCAGTCCTCACTCCGGAAACCAAAACTGATCCGCCGAAAACGATTTTAAAAACCGTAAAACGACTAAATAAAATAAACACCACATCAAATAAATTAAAAACCAATTTAAAACACATTAATTTAAAATAAATAAACTAATATATTAATTAAATTAAAAACAACCCTTCAGTGAAAATACACGCAAAAGCGGGTCATCACAGAAAAGAATACACGTTTAAACATAACTTTAATATAAATGTGAAACCCAGCATGAAGCCCAGCCCATGCGGAATGCCCAAATGTAGATGAAAGCCCAGCCCCTTATTGTCCTAAAAGACGCACTTTTTGCAAGGAAGGGGTGAAAACCCTAATCCTTTTTCTTCCTTCCCTCCCCCTTCTTCTCCCCTACGCCGCATGACCGAGCCTCCCTTCTCTCCCACAACCCATGGCTTGCTCCACTACCCACGCCCTCCACCACCTCAGCTCCATGTGTCCGCATCATCCCATTCCCCTCTACCACCATCTAACCACCTCCCTCGTCCCCCAGTCTAAGCTAAGCTCATCAGCACTGCAAATGGCTCCTCTCGGTCATGTGGCCGCCATTCATCTCACTTCTCACGCACGCGTAGGTTGAGCACTTGTTCCCCCCACCGCAACCTACGCACTGCACGGAGTCCCCAATCATAGTCGTGGATGGATCTCTCAGCCCATAAATAGAATGGACTTCCACCCTTCGAAAACTCATCTCGTGCCCTCCCTCCTCTTCCTCTCAATCTCGTCCTCAACCCCCAGACCTCTCATCCCATCCCTGTTTTCCATCCCGTGAGGCTTAGGAGCTTTTTGCCTAGGGTTCCGCCACATGCCACCGTGATCCACACTCTGGAGCTCACTAGATGTCACCCGACCACCCCCACACCCTTTCCACTTCCACTCAATCTCTCCCCCCTCTTAGAACCACCCAACCAAGCCTAGATCTCTCTATGTTAGGGTTCTGTGCTGCCACCTACCACCACCATCCACTGCGAGCTTCCCCTCCTCAACCCTCTATCTACGTCAGATTTTCCAACCATCATTTTTTTCCCAGTTGTAGAATCCCTTGTTTAACCAAATTTGTCCCTATCACCATGCCCCGCCACTGCCATCGACGTGCTCTGCCCCTCCAGCCATAGCCACAGTAAGCCTGTTTGCCCCTCACCTCCTACTTTATTTTTTATGTCACAGTTCAAATTTGACTAACCACTTTTTCCATCTACACAACTTCATGTGCAAACACTCACTATTTTCTCTCGATTTGAGAGGGAAACTTTAAGTCAACACACTTGATCATCTAGAATTGCCCTTTTGCATGGTAAGTAAATTCCTGGATTGACCCTTGAAATACTAACGTGGCATAAGTTATTATTTGAATGTTGTCGCAGTCTGGTTGTGAATGAGAAGTGGCCTGGGGCCTTGTGGAGCGTTGGGCTATAATACTATAATTGGTGTTGGAATTGTTGGCCGAGGACCGGGTGAAGCGAATCACATGTAGTTGTGATTTGTAAATCTGTGTTGTTCTGCCATTGGTTGATGTATTTATTGCCATGTCATCCAATAACTGTCTGTTTACGCATTTACATTTTTAATTTTTTTTTATAAGTAAACGGTAGTATTAATAATAATAGGCATATCCCAAGTACACAAGAAGGTATACAAGAGGTAAGACCTATCTAGGTGGCTATAGTAGTCACTAGAAACTCATGTACATTTAGGCCATTAAAGTCTATAGCTAGAGACCACAGAAATAAAGTGCTGAAAAATAAGATACAAAGCTTCTCAGTTGTCCTCTCCTTATCTTCAAATGTTCGTTCATTTCCCTCTTGCCAAATGCACCACATAATGCAGATAGGTACCATCTTCTACACAGTTTTGATATGTAGATCTCCCCCCAGCATCGCCCAACTGGCTAATAATTCAACTATTGACTTTGGCATCACCCAATTTAACCCTACTCGATGGAATACTTCACACCACAAGGCTCTAGCTGTCTCACAATGTAGCAGGAGATGATTCACTGACTCGCCAACTTTCTTACACATAAAGCACCAATCAATAATGATTACCCGCCGCTTCCGCAGATTATCGGTAGTCAGAATCTTACCCAGGGCTCCTGTCCAAATGAAGAAAAGTGTTTTGGGCGGTGCTTTATTCCTCCACAATCTTCTCCATGGAAACGGAGCAATCGGTATATAGCTATAAGGGCCTTATAATAAGAGCAAACCAAGAAAATACCCTTACTCGTATGTTTCCACCACAGGTTATCTTCATGCAATCCATTCGGCTTCATAGAGTACACTAGGTTGAAAAAATTCGCGAAACTGTTTACTTCCCAATCATGTGCTGCTCTATAAAAAGTGACGTTCCAGTGAACTTGATCCCCTGAGCGAACCAAAAGGTCCGCGACCGAAACTTCTTGATCGCAAGTCACTTGATATACAAAAGGAAAAGCGTCCTTCAGTGCCTCCTCCCCACACCAAATGTCCCTCCAAAATCTTATACGGGTGCCCTCCCCCACCAAAAGTTTAGTATGGTTGGCAAACAACCTCCATCCTCTTCTTATTTGCTTCCAAATCCCCACTCCATACGATCCATTCCCCTCTCTAGTACACCATCCTCCCATAGGCTGTCATATTTACTATGAACTAATATTTTCCATAATGCTTCCGGCTCCATATTATATCTCCAAAACCATTTCCGTAGGAGTGCCCGATTGAAATTTCTCAAGTTCTTTATCCCCAATCCACCTGAAGAAATTGGTCTGCAAACCGTATCCCAGTTGATTAGGTGAAACTTGAATTCATCCCCCAAACCACTCCAAAGGAAATCACGATACAATTTTTCAATCCGTGCAGCCACAAAAGCTGGAATTGTAAAAAGAGACAGAAAATAAGTGGGTAAGTTAGAAAGAGTACTCTTTATCAAGGTCACTCGGCCTCCTTTCGACAAGTACAGTCTCTTCCATCCAGCCAATTTTCTCTCTATTTTCTCAATAACTATATCCCAGATAGCTATGGCTCGTGAAGCCACCCCTAGCGGTAAACCCAGATATGTCATAGGACGAGTGGCTACCTTACACCCCAATGTCTTAGCCAACTGTCGATATCTACTAACATTCCCAACTGGTACTAATTCTGATTTATCAAAATTTACTCTCAAATCTGATGCTGCTTCAAAGCATAACAGTTACGCTTTCAGAGTTCTAAGTTGTTCTTGTTCAGCCTCACAGAAAATTAAAGTATCATCAACAAAAAGTAAATGAGAGATCGAGATAAGGCCCCTATTCAGATCACCCACAGAAAAACCAGCCAATAAACCATTGGTAACTAGAGCCATTAACATCCTACTCAGGGCCTCCATAATGATAACAAAGAGAAGTGGGGACAGCGGATCCCCTTGTCTTAAACCTCTCGAGTTGTTAAAAAAACCTTCTAGACTGCCATTAATCAGAATTGAGAATCTTGCTGTTGAAATGCACCATCTGATCCACCTACACCATTTTTCCCCAAATCCACACCTCCTCAGTAGATAGATAAGAAAGGCTCAATTTACATGGTCATATGCCTTTTCCATGTCTAATTTGCAAATAATCCCTGCCATGCCGGATTTTAGTCTACTATCCAACATTCATTGGCTATTAATACCGAATCCAGAATTTGATGACCCCTAACAAAGGCATTTTGTGGCTTCGAGATTATCTTACCAATGGCCTCTCCCAACCTGTTTGCTAGTACCTTTGAAATAATTTTGTAGAACCCGTTAATGAGGCTAACGGGCCTAAAATCCTTCACTTCCACAGCCTCGGTCTTCTTCAGAATTAATGCAATAAAAGTCGTATTCAAACTTTTCTAAAATTTCCCAGACGAGAATAATTACTGGAAGACATCCAACATATCCTCTTTTATCAACTCCCAACAAGTGTGGAAGAACCCCATCGGAAAACCGTCTGGTCCTGGCGCTTTGTCTTTCCCCATTCGTCTGATCACTTGATATATCTCCTCTTCCTCGAACGCTCTATCCAACCTTGCCGCTGTCTGTGGCTCAATGGAATCAAAAACAAGACCATCCACTTTTGGCCTCCATCCCTCTCTTTCTGTAAATAGTTGTTCGAAAAAATTTAGCACATGTTCTCGTATCACAAGGGCCTCAATACACTCTCTACCATTTATATTCAGCATCTCAATGGTATTATTCCTCCTATGAGAGTTTGCCACTCTATGGAAGAATTTTGTACTTATATCCCCTTCTTTCAGCCACAAAGCTCTTGATTTCTGTCGCCAAGATATCTCTTCAAAAGATAATACCCTTTCTAGCTCTGAAGTCAATTCTGTCTTTCTTGATCTTTCCTCTACAATGAGAGATCAACCTTCATTGATCCTTTCAAGAACCTGTAACTCTCCCATCATGTTTTCTTTTGCTCCCCTAGATCACCAAAAGATTGGGAATTCCACAGCTTTAAATCTTCCTTTAAAGCCTTTAGTTTGCCTGCAAGTATATGGGAGGGAGTACCATTAAACTGATAAGAGGACCACCAATGCCTTACCCTATCTACAAAACCCTCACTTTTAAGCCACATATTTTCAAACTTGAAGTAACTACGCCCACTTTAAATGCCTCCGCCATCCAGTAAAATTGGAAAGTGATCTAAGCATAGACGCGGCAATCTCCTCTGACAAACCTCTGGATACTGACATTCCCACTCTGGTGATATTAAGAATCTATCCAACCGTGACCATGTCTGACTATTGGACAGAGTAAATGGGCCACCGATAAGTGGTAAATCCACCAAGTTCAACTCAAAGATGCAATCGGAAAACTCTGTCATGGTTGGACGTATAAGACTATCACCCGATCTTTCACTGGGGAACCTTTTGATGTTAAAGTCCCCTCCTATGCACCACGGGATATCCCACCAGCTGTGTACCCCCGCAATTTCTTCCCAGAGTTGATGTCTGATGTTGTCAACATTCGGTCCATAAATTCCTGCAAAAGCCCACAAAAAGTTATCTTCCACCATCTTAAGAGAAACGGCCACCGTATATTCCCCTATGAACTCCTCCCTCTTCATCATCACCCTTTTGTCCCACATCACAAGAATACCCCCCAAAGCCCCATTCGAAGCCAAATAGACCCAGTCTACGTATGGGCAATGCCATACACTTCTCACTATTTTTCTGGTTACCAGTTTCAGTTTGGTCTCTTGTAAACATACAATTTCCACCCGCCATTCCCGTAGCAAGTTTTTTATGCAAGAGCGCTTATTATTCTCATTTAGCCCCCGAACATTCCACAACACTATTTTTGGCTTCAGAAAGAAACAAATGTACCATTCCCTTTGACCCTATCACGGCTTGAACTACCCTCATTCAATGACCAATCCAATCTCTTAAGCTCCCTTCGTTTCTTGGCTCCTTTATTTTTAGAATGCGAGTGACCCACCTCAATGGCCGTGAGGAGCCAAAAACTGTTCTTCATAGCCCACACACTTCATGCCCACTATCTGTTGAATATCTTTAACCTTGTTGAATCCCCAATCCGACATCTCACACTCATTTGGTAAAAGACAGTCTAAAGGGAACGGACTCTTGTCCCCCTGCCCTTCACACTGATTATGGCCTTCCCATTCCACCATTGTGTTCACTATCTCCACTCCATCTGAGATGGTTTCAGATGGAATACCAGGTACCTCCCTTAAGGTCATCGGCTGGTTTAACTCTTGAGAGTCAGGGACCATTATTATTTCATTACTTTGAGCCGCAAGATCCTCCCTTATGATATCTGAAATGTTCTGTCCACCAACAGCAAGTGGAAAAGCTCTCGGGAGCTGATTTTTTTCGTTTTCCTCCATGGTCTCCTTATTCCGTTCGAATTCGTGTTCTGGGAAAAGGTCTAGGTGTTCTCCCTCTAAACCATGTATCTCCGTTTGAGAAAAAAAACTCCACCATATTACATATCAGTGTAGTCTGTGCGTAGATATCTAGGAAAAGAACCATCGGAGGCTGGATCTCCTCTTTTTCCTCCACACGATACAACAAAATCTGTTCCATCCTTCTCGCCGGCGATGTCTGTGTTGCCAGCATAATTTTCGCTGTCGTTATCTGTTTGGCCTGAGCATGGGTCGTCGTTAATTTCTGTGCTGCCGACGTAAAAGGGTCAGATCTCGGGTTACAGATCCTCCAGGTTTTTTGTGTTAACGGCCCGTGAGCTGAGGACGGGTCATTAGGCTTCCTAAGAGGGCCTTTACCCGTAGGCCCCTTGCTGCCAAGATTAAAAGGCCTCGTGGCCCTAGACTCCTTCCCCTCCAGGCCCATATCCGGCCCATTATAGGCCTGCCCCATTTCCTTCTCTAATAAGAACTCTATTTTCATTTGCAGATCTATAATCTTCGTTTTTGCTTCCCACAACAAATTCAACGTTTCCCCGTCAGACACGCCACCTACCTATCTGCTACTACTTTGCCACTGTACCGGGCACGTCTCTCTGTCAGGGACCTGACCCAAAGCCATACCTTTTTGTACAAGTAATCCTTCATTTTCAATTCGCTGCTCCTGCGGTTGCTCCACCATCAGTGCCTCCTTGTAGGACAAAGGTTGTGACTGCACCAGCCCCTGCTTGACCATCGTCTTCTTCCGACTATCCTTAGTTTGCACTTTTCTCTTTTCATCAACAAAATCCCACAGCGCCTCCCCCATCTTATTCCACCCATTTCCTTTTTCCTCAGGTATGAATATGAAGTTCCTCCTCCCACCAACTCCATACTCTACCACTGCCAGATAACAACCTCTCGAGTTTGAACACCGTTGAGCAATGAAACTACTGCTGCCTTCCCTTTTTGAAGTATAAAATTCCTTTCGTTCTTCCTTTGAACATACCGCCATGGCCTTTGCCAACCACTGCACCGCCAATGGACCCAGAGCTATCTCTGCCACCATCCTCCAAGTTTTTTCTGTGATAACCACCCTGCCCCCCTCCTTTACAAGAGTGAAGCATTTTGAATCAATAACTACCTCCTTACACCACTACATAGCATATAACTAGAACCTAACTAAGCAACGCAGTGAGAACCGCCGTTAACTACCCCAACTAAAGAAACTGAACAAAGCTAACCATCACGGGAGAGGAAGTGTACGGAGAGAAAATCTTTTTACATGGTTGTCCCAATATAACATATTATTTATCTTTATCATATTAATTGTGCTCTCCTCTATGCCTCTGTTGTAAATTTGGAAACTATGTTTTGGCGTCAAAAGGCTAATGGGATTTTGTGGGTGTATGCATATCATGACCCCAAGCCAAGATGAAGCATTATCTCAGTGGAGCTCCTCTGGTCATTTGGGAGTGTAAAATTGAGTGACGTCCCTGGGTTATAGCCTTGTGACAACAGGCTCGAACAAGACGATAATGCTCTCGTGCCGACTATGTGACCTCTCTACTAGCAGAGGCTAGAGGATGCCTGGTAATGTACGTGCCGGGCGTGGAGATGGGTATCGCTTGTTACGAAGTCACACGCACAGACGTTACCTGTGGTGTGATGAAAGGAGCCAAAGTATATGGATGGTACCTAGGGGAGGAGACCATGGTGCATTCCGTAGCAAAATAAGTATTTTCTATTCATAAAATGGGATTTTGGTGTGAGTGGGTTGTCTGTCAATTTTTCTAGTAAAGGGAAAGGGAAAAAGTAAATTTTGGAATATCTTCTTATGCACATTGTGTGCGTATGGTTGTCTGTTTTCATTGTTCGTATTTTTGGTGGTTGATTTGTGGATTTACTTGTTGAAATTGCGAAATCTCATTGTGATGTTCCCACCTGCGGTTCCGTTTCATGGAACCGTAGACTTTGATGCAGAAGACAGATTTGAGCATGAAGGACCGACCCCACCTGAGGAGTGATATCCTAGGGTTTATCCCATTGGTGTTAATTGGACTCTCATTTTACTTTATTCAGCTAGATGACTATAATTACCTTATGGAGACTTCTTTGTTGGGTTATATTTAAATTTTCCGATACTTAAGCTTTTTGGATTGCCTTATTATTATTTTCTACTGCATTTATAAATACACATATTGCATGTCCACACACACTTGCACTCGGTGTTGGGGTGCATGACCCAAGTGGCCATCACCCCATTATCGCGACTCCTACCGAATCACACGTGGGGGTCGAGGGCACCACAATAACCCTAATTATTAGTTAAACAAAATGGTGTTACCAAAGACCAGGTCTTGTTACCACCCTTCACCGATTTGTAGGAGTTTGATGAGGACCTCTCCCAATAGTCATTGACCTATCTTCTCTAATTGCCTCAATTAGTGCTATTTTCAGCATTGTTGAACCATAAGGGCCCATTTCAGTACATTCATTCGCTTGTATGCTCCACATGGACAAACCAAATTTGTTTCTATAACGCCCTAAAGGAAGGCTCAAACCACATGACCTATACTTCAAAATGACTAATCAATGATACAATTGGAGCTCCATTGGAACCTTATAAAGAGCAAGAACTTTTCATTCCCAAGCAATGTGGGATCTCATTCACCACCTACCCTTATCTTTATCATATAGGGTATCACAATCTCCCATCCTTAAATTCTTAACGTCCTCATAGGGCTTGTTCGTTGTAGGTAGCACGGCTCAAGTCCAACATTTCTAGTTTGGATAGGCTTTGATATCATTTGTAACGCCTCAATGGAAGGCCTAAATCATATGGCTTATACTCCAAAAGGACTAGTCAATTATACAATTGGAACCACATTGGAACCTTATAAAGAGCAAGAACTTTTTCTTCCCAAGCAATGTGGGATCTTATTCATCACCTACCCTTATCCTTATCATATGAGATATCACAATTTCCTACAGTCACCCTTTTTTTATCTGTATTTCCTATGATCCCCCTTATTCAGTAGATACGTTGAATTGCATAATGGCAAGGCGTCCCTTTAGTCTTACATTTGCAGCCTAAAATAAAGCATCCATTAAAGCTTTAGGAATTAATACTTTTAGTACACAAGAAAATTCAAATAATATATGACCATCAATCACCACCCAATGCAACAACTTTCTAAATACAAATGGACCCAACCATGGGAGTTAGTCCAATATTGTCTTAACCTTACTAAAACTATTGTCTTAACCTTACTAAAACTACGAATGCCAAAAACTCACTGCATGCACATGTAACTAGGAATAACACTAGTTTTTTTTTTTTTAATAAGTAAACGATTGTATTAATAATAATAGGCATAGCCCAAGTACACAAGAAGGTATACAAGATATAGCACCTATCTAGGAACTAGCAATAACAATAGTGCTGCTTCAAAACTATTTTGTTATGCTTTGAAGCTGTTTCTAGGTTGAAAATGAACTGGGCTACAGACGAGCAGGTTCGTGTGGGTACTGTTTAATGTTGTATGTGCAGAAAAAGCTATAAATCTGTAGACCACCTTTTGCTCCATCATTCTTTTCTTTCTTTCTTTTGTATGAGTCTTTTACACCATCATTCTTTTGAGAACTTGTAGCGAAGAATATTATGAGCAATTTCTAGCAGTAAAGCAAGCAATGACAGAAAAGAAGTAGAAATCACAGACTTGGAAGGTAGAAGTGTAGAATTATCAAAATTCAAAGGAGCTTCTTTAGGGGGAAAGACAAAGCTACACATACCATATTTCTCAATGCTGTCAAAGAGCTTCACTATATCATTCTTTAATGTATCAATCTGCTAAATGTAACCACATATAAGATACGGAATATGCAAGTAAAAACAACATCTTGAAGGTAAACCCATATTAGAAGCAACAAACTAGCCATGACAACACTAGATGAAGTATGATTTGATACATTTGTATTTACATGCAAGTACACCAGGATACCAATGGCAAGAAAAAAAAATAGGTGCAGATTATTGGAAAAGTAGAGTTTATTTTACAAGTGTTCTTCCAACCTTAGTCTCTGACTAAGTAATTCAGTAATTCAAACTCAGGATGGCCCGATGGGTCAGAAGGTATGGGAACCAAGTTAAAGACTCGCCACTACCGGTAGTGGTAACACCACCTCTCACACAATTCATCCAAAAAGGGGCCATTAGATTGTCCTCAATATCACCTTTATACAAAATTAAGAAATAAATAATATATCAAACTTAATAATTTATAACTCAAGACCCAAGCACCAAAAAATAAATCAAAGGCACGTTATTAGTTAAAAGGATGGTGAAACTAACAACAAATGAGAAATGGAATGTGTATCAAATTAGTCAAAGCTAATACCTTCCATCAGGGTCATTTGGGATTACGATCATTAACCAATTACAGTCCCGCTAAAGTAACAGTCCAAATAAATAATTGATAAGGCTTGACTTCGAACCATAGTAACATTTTGTTAAGAGCATGTGGAGACTGGCCATATAACTACCTGACCTAGATGGCAATCATCAAAGCCCGCATTTGTGATTTAGTGAAATACCATAAACCACAATCATGTTTGATACAAAAGCTTTAGCAATTAAACTTGCTCAAGGAATAGGGGGGTCGTCACACTTAATAAATGCAAGCCCTCTAACTCTAGAAGGTAAGCAAACTACAGATGTCTTGATCAACATAAATATAACAATACTAAACCAATATTTTAGGTTCACAAAACATTCAAAAAAAGTTTCTCTCAAAACAAAGAATTGAAAGAATGTAAAATTACCAAGGAATGATCAATTTCAGAAGATGCTAAAGACATAACTCCAGCAAGTGCTTCAAGGGCTAATCCTGAAAGAAGCACAATTATTCCAGGTCATGATCATGACGCAACTCAGAGAATCCTAAATAATCGAAAAATACACCAAGTATGAACATGAGTAGGAACTTTTCATTCCTATGACTTAAGTATATAACCGCTTTTCAGGAATAAAACCAAAGCTGATACAACAAATGTTACAAATGGTATACACAATGGCATCATACAGTATAATGGCTCCTGATAAAACATTACCAGCGGCATAGGTACTAGACTCAGGATTACTTGAACTGTAGCGCCACCTTCCATCACTCTGACTCAAAGCCTGCCAATAATGAGTGGCATATGGTCAAACATTCAAAAGATAAACCTTTTATTAAAAAAGGAATACAAAAAGGGGACTTGAAAGATGAAAATTTAAAAGAGAGACTAGGATCAGCTCTGGTATGATCCTCACATCCCCAGCCAAATCCAACTGCGTTAACATCCTCTTGGAAACAGATACGATGCCCTGTCTGAATGGCAAGTTCACAATGGTAGCTACTACCACCTTAGAAACACTACAAGGTGGTAATAGGTGGTATAGAAACCTACCTTGATTGAACGGAAAATTCCATCAGCATCACCAAGAAGTACATCAACTTTAGAATTTTGATCCTGCACCAATAATTAATCAAACAAATTGTTTTAAAAGCATCAATCAATAACGTGTGAACTGCTATGCTAAGTATATACAAGTTAAAAACCTTTAAAGAGAAACAAATCCCTTTCAATATCAATAAAACAAATCAACTTTACAAATACCAAATTTAATGAAAGCTAGACAAATGAGGAACTACAAAGAAGGATTAGAGAAAATTTTTAACCTAATTGAAATTTTAGTCAAATTTTTAAGTTGGAATAAATATATCAAAATTAGAGAATACATCCTAACAAATTGTGTGATTGTTACCTTAATAAGTGCCAAACTACTTATTGAGTAGTAGAAGTCGAGCAATGAATTGCCATCATTGACAACAGCTTTAAGCCTTGAAGTGATTTCCTTTAAAAGAAAAATATAATTAAGAATCAGGTGTGACTTATTGCCACATTTATCAAAAGCAATGACTTGCAAGGCAAGTTGTGAACAACACATCAGTGCAAGGGCCACAGGATACCTGGAAGATTGCCTCATCAATCTTGCATTCCAATATGCTATTAACTTTTAGAGCGAAGAATAAATCTTTTGTGGTAGAAGATGATGACCCAAGAGTTTCAGATACAGATTGGCAAGAACCAGTGCCTATGTGAGGCTTTTTTTGGATTCCAAGAATCCCAAATGTTCTTAAGGCTTCGTATGTCTCTTCTAAGCTGGTAACATAAAATATCACACTGAATAGTTAATTTCCATCAAACAGAAATGACCAAACCTCAAAGCCCATGCAAAAGATTTAGCAACATTAAGATGCATAATATAACAAAGATTGCACAAGAACGGCAATTATTTGAGATCCAGTTATTTCCATTTTTTCACTTAGGGGACAAAGCTACCAAACTAAGGGTTTTGTTAGGGCTTTATGGAACTTAGATGAAGATCCTCAGCTTCTAACTGAAGCAAAAGCCTTGCTAGAAGGCCAAATGATCCTAAACGAGTAAGCATTCAAATACACGGCTATTTTCTAGAAGACACGTTCTCGTGTTGACACCAGAATCAAATCTTAAATCTTACTAATACACTACTAATACACCTTTATCTCCCTTTGACCTCCCCAGGAGATTCAAGTCCAAATTCCTCCTCATTACTTCGCTCGCTCCACATGAACTAAACGGGAAATTACTTACACAGAGATTCCGTGAGGGTTCATTTTTATGCTTTATTGACCTCCAAATCTTACATTTACGGGACTAAAATCAGCACTAATTCAGTTCACCTCACAAAATATTCAAATTCCATTTTCGATACATTTCTACAGTTTCCTCGTCACTCAAATAGAGAATGATCGAAACGAATAACACAGACTAATAAGACATCATAATGAGGACGTTAATTAGGGTTCCGCTAACCTTCCGAAAGACCCATCGGTGGGCGTGAAGAGCTCCAAGGCCGCAGATCGATGGGATTCTGAGATTGGCTGAAAGATCGATGCAGCCTCGCAAATCGAAATTGCCAAGACCAGCACCAGAAATCCGACTAGGTTTCTGGCCATTCCTGCAATAACAACAACAAACAAACAAACAAATCAAGCAACCACTTCAGCTCCACATATACACATTTGCAAAATACAAGCACTAAGGCATATATACGTGTTATATAAACTTATGTGCATAGAACTGTGCGGTTTATTAGCGAAACCCTATGGTTTTAGATCGAGGAAGCGTGATCGTACTGGAGAGGCCGGGAATGCCGTGCGTGTGAGAGGGTCGAGTGAGTCTACGCACGCGACGACTATTGACTAGAGAGCTGAGAACGAAGAGGACGAGCAGTGCTCCGAGCTTTTTTCATTCGACACAATTTATACCACGTAAAAACTCTCGGCCAGTCTAATTTTTACTGACGATTATTGGATTAATTTTTGTTTTTCAAAATTCTCAGATGATAATTGAATTACGAGTATCGCTGTTCAGACTTCGAAATGGCTGATTTTTTTATTTGAGTTTTGTTAGCTACAACTACTCTTCGTAAACTAATTCATATAATTATAATTATTTTTATTAAAAAAATTTAAAATAAAAAAAAAAATCTCATATTTTATGAAAATTATTTTTATTTTTAATTCACATTATTTTATTAAATATATGTCTTATATATTAATATCAATTTACAAATTAATATACGAAATGTGCTTGCAAGATTTTTTTTTTTTTTTAAATTTATAGCCCATTTTGTAGGGCATAGATGGCCAATTAGATTTGATGATAGTTTATTTATAATTCTTATTTTTTTTTATACATTCAACACATTGCTGTCGTGAAAGTTTTTTATATAAAATAAATCGATCTTTTCACTTAAGTGGTTCTCGCTTTTCCTTGTTTCGGTTTCCAACCCCTGCCCAAGTATTTCCCAACGGGCAGTTCATACCAAAGTGAGAAACTTGTTCCTCTCTATAGGAGGAGGATGAGTGCAGTAAAAGAGGGGAAGCGTGTTTAAGAGGCGCACGCGAGGCCAAAAAATTGAATGAATAGCGTTCTTCCTTTTTTTTTAAGTTATAAAATAAGTCCTACTATAAATGGTGTGTTAATACTTTGACTTATATGTAACAATACTTCTTATGTTATTGATTAAGAACGGCAGAGAAAGAGAGAAAGAAAGATGATGCTACCCTCTTAAAATGGTACCTTGGCAATGTGGGAGATCATAGTCATGCAATGATCAGGCAATAGGATGCATGAATAGGAACTCTTTGACGTTGTGAGAATTGATAAAAGAAAAATATAGTTGCAAGCATAATTGTGCACTAATCTGTACACTAATGTGATGTGATTGGTCAAAAAGTAGATTTTATTGAAAACATTGTTAATTTAAATTTTAAATATGAATAAACCAGTATTGATACATAGATTAGTGCGTAACTATATTTGTATGTAGTAAAACCCATTGAATATTTGGCTAATGTCATAATCGATCAATGCCTTCCGAGAAGTTATACAACAGCACAAGTTCTTGCATGACTAACTCTATTTCAAGTGTTCCCATGTTGGAACTGTCACTATCGTCTAGTAGTGGTTATTAGTATACTTTAATAGTGAAGAAAACTTTAACCGTGCCAGCAACGATATAGCTATTTAGGAGGTTCGAGATTTGAATTTAGGATATGGTGGGAAAGAAGTTATGGGTTTGTCGTTGGTGCCTCGTGAGGAGGAATGTTTTGGGTTGAGAATGCAGTTTGGAACTGTGTATGAGGATAATATTGTTCCCTTGATTTCTCTTTCTCTAATAAATAATATAATTAGGAGTGTGCATCTGGATGTGGATTCGAGTATCCGGCCATAACCGGATCCGGATCCAAATTTCAAAATCTGAGCAGATAATTGAACCCGAATTCAATCTGGGCGGATAACCAGATTCAATCCAAATTGTAACCGGATATTCGGATTTTTTTTTTTTTTGCTTTAATCCTAGATTCAATTCGGGTTTTGAAAAAAAAAAATCTAAAAACATCTTTATAACTGGAAATAGAAATTATAGCACTTTTAAAAAAATAAAAAAAAAATCTGATCTCATATTTAAATTGCCCATATTTAAAAAAAATAATAATTAAAACACTTTAAAAGAATTTTCTAAAAAAATTAATTGAAGAACAAAATAAATAAAAATGCAAACTAGATAATATTGTTGTTACATTACAATGCAAAACATAAATTTACAAAGAACAAAATAAATAATAATACATCGCATCTAATTAAATCAACACAATATCATAACTTTTCACATCTTGAATCTTGAATTTGGGGGAAAATTTAAATTTTTTTCACCTTAATCTGGTAAATGGATGGTCTGTAATCAACAAATTAAGAAGCAAAGGGCTTAAGCACATGTATTATATTGAGAAAGCATTGGACTTCACAATATATATTTACCAACATTCTCAATTGAAAATATAAGTGAGAACTAGGAAAACTAAAAATGAAAGAATGAATATATTAGTGGCAGATAAGAACCATTGTTTTGATCAAGATTATGCTAAAAGTACCAAGAAAATAAATCTTTTTTTTATAAGATTATGCCAAATCATGTCAGCTACAAAGGTACAACAGTTATCCATAGCAAGTCAAGTTATTTTACCTTACCAATTAAAATAGCAGCAACTCAGGTAGAGCATATAGATGACACATAAATCTGATTATTCGTAAAAATTGTTTCTACCTCAGCATCAGAACCCTTCATGGTTCTCAGCCTCTTGCATGTACCAATAAACATCCTGCAAGAAGTAAAAGGTTACATTACATTCCACCTAGGAATTTAGTAGATAGTGATTCTGGATACTAAAATGTGTGATGCAAATAGCAATTAATTAGAGATGAACCTCAATGTAGAGAATCGTACTCCTTAAGTTCAACTCATAACAAATTGACCAAAATGCCAGCATCTCAGAAGTCTTCTCTCTATTGCTATGGCTGACAGTTCATTTTCTAAATTAAGTATAATAAGGTCTGTGAGTTCTGGACAACAGCAAGTATTAATATCAATAGGCATAACTAATGGAGAATTCATATAAGCTATGCATAAAGCCAATAAACATTATTAGTGAAGGCTTACACATTACATCATCATGATTCATCACCATCAATTGCAGGCCAATATCTTGCTACACTATTTGACATGCCAATAGGGTATACCATGCATACTATGAACTCACAGCCCATGAATGTGATGACTGAAGCAGATAACTAAAGCGGGAACAATTAACAGACAAACAAGGTAGAAAATAACAATATATTCAAGGTGTTACATTTTTAATTATATGAACTGATTCAAGGTGTAACAGAAAACTTCTTGAACGAATTACCTGAAGTAATTTCCTTCCAACTGCCTTTAGATGACAAGAAGTTTTGTACAGAAAACTTCTTGAACTAATAATTGTTTCCCGCCAATGAAAGTTTGGCTTTAAACACAAAAAGTATACAAAGTAAAGCCTCATACCATGATTGAATATGCAGTGTATGCAAAGTCATAAGCTCCAAATTTCGTGCCATCAATAACAAAAAGTTAAGTTGCTGAAGTTGAAGGAAGAGGGTTACCTTAAAAAGATGTAGAGGTTAAGTTAAATGGATAAACTAGCAATAAAAAATCAAAATTAACAAATAAAAGCATTTACCTCCGATGTCAACGTCTTTTACATGCTCCTCCACCTCCCAAGAACTAAGTGGTTCACAACTCAACCAATTTTGCATGCAGATTAGTGTTTGGACAGTCTCCGGCGCTAATGAGCTTCGGTATGGGTCTATTACACGTCCACTAGTGCTGAATGTGGACTCGGATGCGACGGTTGAAATAGGGATGACCAATATATCACGTGCGATCTCCGCAAGGATGAAGTATCTAAATGAGTTCCTTTTCCACCAATCCAAAATATCAAACTCAAGTACTTTTGGTTCAATCGCATCTGACAAATATCTCTCTAAGTCCGAGCTAAATACCGAATTATTTTGCCCCTCAAGATATTGATCTAGAGATGTATCAAAATCTTCATATTCCAAGTCATCACCAATAATACTCGAGGAACTTGAAACTTGTGCCATATTTTATCTTCCACTATCTAGCCCATAAAACTTGTGGTATTGCTCAATCAAACGATTCATGAGCAATCTTACATTGGCCTCAATTCTATTTCCGCATTCATCCCCTTTGCACTTTTTTAACCAATATGACAAGGTTGTAATCTTATATTGAGGGTCAAGGACAAAAGCTACATAAACAATCAAGTTCATCTTATTCGTGCCCCCTCAATATTTATCAAACTTGAGTTTTATATTAGATGCCATCCTCCTTAACATATCATCCTCACTCTGATCCATTTTGTTTAAATTGTGCTTAATTGTAGAAATTTGTTGAAATAACAACTTAGATGTCACGTAAGATGAGCCGAAGATTTTCAAAGTGGCATCATAAAAAACTTTTAGAAACTTAATAAAAACACGAGCTCTTTGCCAATCTTCAAATGGAGGCGCTACAAGCTTTGACTTTCTCACTCCCATTAGCACAAAAGCTTTTTCATATTTTTCAGCAATACTAAGCATTAAGTATGTGGAGTTCCATCTAGTGGGAACATCTAGACACACCATTTTTCCACACATAATATTCAACTCCTTCGCACATGTTTTAAACATATCAAGTCTTGCCGGTGAGGACCTCACAAATCTTACTGCTTCTCTAATCTTATTTATAGCATCATATATAATTTTTAAACCATCACCTACAATGAGGTTTAAAATATGTGCAGCACATCTCACATGTATAAACTCACCTTCCAAAATTGTAAACTCCTTATTTCTTATGCTCCTCCTCACATGATCAATAGCGACATCATTAGAGGTGGCATTATCTACAGTGATTGTACAAAGGCGGTTAATCTCTCAATCCATCAAGCAAGACTCTAACATCTAAGCAATAATCTCACATCTATGATTAAGAATCTTGAAAAACATTATGATTTTCTTGTGTAGTACCTAATTTTGATCAACATAATGACACGTGATACAAATATAATTCTTGTTTTGCACCGATGTCTATATATTGGTGTTCAAACAAACTCTTTGATTGTTCAACAAAACCTTCAACTTTTACTTCTCCTCCTTATATAAACCAATACACTCTTTTTGGAAGGTGGTTCGGGATGGCAAGTCGTGTCTAGGCTCTAAATAACCCAAGAGTTTAACATATGTCGAATGCTCTATAACCTTGAATGGCAATTCACACTGGATAAACAAATTAGAAATCATTGCCTTTAATTTTTCACGATCATATTATCCTAACATTTGAGGACTAGATCCTCTACCATCCATTCTAACTCCAGTGTGTGATGGTGATTTATCTTTCTCAAGATTTTTATCCTGTCTAATGGGAGAGTCTGAACAAGAATATCCTAGGTGTTGCGATATTGGTGAAGTACCATTTTTATAATGGCATTCATAAATCTTGAAACAATAATTGGATTGAGCTTTCGGTGTAATGGGATCAACAGGTTCAATATTTGTAAAATGATCTCATACATGAGATTGGTTGATAGCCTTCTTGGCTCTTTTTGGCTTTGGGAGGAGAGATGGTGCGGGCCTGGGATCTGGGGTATTTATGGAGGAAGGTACTAAAGGACTAGTGTCTTCCTCTATGTCTAATGAAATATGAGCTAAACTAGATCCACCAACACTATCACTAAAACTACCTTCCATCTGTTTTAAGCATAAGAAAAGAAAAATAAATATAATAAAAATAAAATCAGCAACAATACACACACACACATATATATATCCAAATAAGCATAAACAAAGATATCCTCATTGAATTCTAAATAAAACCAAACTTACAACTAGCTAGCAAAACAGAACACATGAGGTCTGTTTATTTTCTTTGCTGTTCTTCTGCATATTTGGTGGGTAAAAGTCTTTAATTTAGGTAAAATCTGAACTTTTATCCAAATTTTAGACTTGAAGCCATCGGCAACACTCTCATACGAACGTTAGCGTGATTGGAGGCATTTTAAAAAAAGTTAAAAAATAAAGACCCAGATTGCCATGACTAAATAGCTGTTATTTTCTTCCTAGCCAGCTTCTTTAATTTACAGAAATATTGATAAAATTAAGTACATGACTATATGTGACAGTCCAAAAAATCAAAAGCTTACCCTCACTTTAATGCGTGCTACTGTTTACTTTTCGAAGCGTACATGACCATACCACTTCAGCAAGCAATTAGGCTTGTGAGTTTAGCCAGTACGTACTTGACGCGTTAACTTTATTAAATTATGTGGATTTTAGGCATTAATGGGTCCGTAAGGTCATTTTCATTTGTATTTTCCTTCAAGCTACCATTTATTCAGTAGCCTCATGGGTATAGATGAATGAATATTCTGAAAACAAGAGGCCCGTTTGGAATGGCCCATAGATTCCAGAGCTACACTACTATCTGAAGCCTTTCTCAAAATTCTCACACACGCATGATTAAATACTGCATATATATAGCTTGAATATTAATGTTGTATCTATCTAATAAGACAAACATAAAAGTATAATTAGAAATACTATAAGATAAACATAAATAACATGACTATTTAATATATTTTCTTTGCTGTTCTTCTCATATTTGGTGGGTAAAAAAATTGATGAATTATAAAAGGGAATGAGTCTACAAAAAATTACATTATGCTTTACCAACCAGATATAAGGAACAACATTGAACAACATTGAATGCCCAACCAAATACATTAAACACATTGAATGCCCAACCAAATATAAGGAACACCCTTGAACAAATACGAGCTTAGCTCCTAACAAATTATTGATGTTATAGAAATATCATTTAAATTCATCTATAACACTAATGCTATTTCTCAACAACCATTGGTTCTTGACGCTAGATGATGCAAAGCCTAAGATTTAAAGGCTAAATCTTGCAATGCCTTTGGGGACTTCCATGTAAATGCATGTACTACTAAATCAGAATAATTTTAGACAAAACACATGGAGATAGCGCTGACCCAAGCGAAAATCAACTATAAACCTAGAAAAAGGGATCCACCCAAATCGAGAGAGACAGAGACACAGAGAGAGAGAGAGAGAGAGAGAGAGAGAGAGAGAGAGAGAGAGAGAGAGAGATTAACACACCTTAGGTTTTGAGACAGAGACGGACGTGAGAACTTGAGATTTGCAATAGCAATAGCAATTGCCATCGGCTAGGGTTGAGAACTTGAGAGACGATAGTGACGAGCGTGACAGAAGACTGAAGAGTGACTTTTTTGTTTGAGTCTTCGAGAGTAATTTTCGTTTGAAATGTGATAGAAACGGTGTCATTTTGGGGGGAGGAAATGACCGGGTGTATAACCCGGTTACAGATTACCGGGTTATAAAATCGGATCCGGGTTTATAATAACCGCCCAAGTGTAATCCGGGTGGATAATCGCCCGTATTACACTTGGATCCAGATTTTCGGACTCGACCGGGTAAAAATCCGGTCCGGATGCACACCCTTAAATATAATGGGTTCATCATCGGATTGAGTTCTGTATAAGGTTAACAGGATTCAACATTATGTAGGGATTTCATATGAAGGATGTGAATACCAATTTAAAGCACTACTCACTGCAATAGAGGTGGGCCACTCACTTGAAACTAAATCAAAAATTAAGAAAAGTAGGGAGTTCAAAGCATTTTTCTTGGATAATCAACTACGACGCTAATGGAGATAATTCAAGTTGAGGGAATACAAAAGGGAGGACATTATGAAGTCATCCTTGTAGAGGGAATTTCGGGTACTTGAGTATTAGTCTTACAGGAAATAAGCGGTTGGGAAGGTATGTTCTATTCCTATTTGGAATTGGTGTATTTTGGATAGATTTCTAATTTTCACAAGCTTATTGGTCATTAGGGGCTCTCTAGTATGGATTGGGTATTTTCTTGTATATAGTATACAGGGCAGGTTTGGTAATAAAAAAATCTCAACTCAAATTCAAAATTCTCATCTCATCATTACAATTTTTTCAAATTCACACACAAAATATAATAAAAAATTCAACATTTTCAAATCTCAATACAACTTTTTCAAATTTCAAAACAATAATAACACTAAAAATTAATATTTTAAACTTTTATCTCAACTCAAAATTATCATCTCTACCTCAAAATTCTCATTATATATATATATATATAATACCTTTACTTATAATAAAAAAACAAAAAGAAGGTATACTTGACTTAGCTAGAAAAAAAAAGGGGCAGAGAAACAAGTATATAAGAATGGAAGTTCCACAAGGGTGTAGTGTAAAGTTATTCAAGCATATATATGATATGATACCATCCCCCTCTTAGGAGTGAAAAAAAAAAAAAAAACAAAGAACTAGTAAACTGGACTGGATCGGTGGGTTTGGTCCGGTACCAAGTTCGGTTCAGCCTAGTATTGGTTTCATTTTTTTCAAAATCGGTCGAAATCGATTCGGTCCCGATTTTCCTTTTTCTAACACCAGACCTAATCGATTCATATATATTTTAATTTTTTATATTGTATAAAACATTTTTATATGATTTTTTGTATTATATATAATTATATATAAAAATAAGTTTGAATTATATGATAAATTACTAATTAGTATAATTTTAAATTTTAAAATCATATATCTATAGTAATTATATAAGCGAGAATCGGCGTGCTACAGTGTTAGGAACAATGATTTTTTCACTTTTCATTTTTTTCTGTGTACTATATTGTAATCTCTTTTTTAACCCTCGTGTTGTGCTTTTGTATCCGTTTAAAAGTAGATTTTTTGGTCTTTTGATCTTTTACTGCAGCTATGTCAGACAGTCGGCATCTTTATCTTTTCTTTTCTCTTTTATCTTTCTACTTTCTTGATTTTCTCTTTCTTCCGAAAGTGATGTTTTTCTCTCTTCTTTCTCTTCGTTTCTCTCTTCTTTCTCAATCGGAGACCCCTATCACACCTGACGAAAAGAATCCTTCAGCAGCCCTCCATCACTCAAGCCGCCGCATGAGTGCATTTCAGAGCCCCTTATCACCGTCGTTCGTCACCTTCATCGTCGTTCGTCACCATTTGTCCGTTGCTGCCATCGCTAAGCTCATACATGGTAATATTTCAATTTCGGTCTCTTTCCTAAGGGTCTGTTTTGCCACTGTTGCCTTTATCACAGAAGATCTTCCTATTTCTTTTTCTCTGTAATTTTGGTCGCAAGGTCTCTACTACTGCTATTGATTTGTGATTTACTCGAGCACCTTGCTGTACATGAGCATTTGCATACAATGAAGAGAAATTCAGCGATGGTTCATGAATCTTGCCTTCATCTTGTTGTCTTTGCGTCTGCTCCTTCAGTTCCAAGACAAAAAAAACTCAACTTTATAAATATCATCAATTAAATGAAGAAAAAGCAAATTTTTTCATCCATTTTTTGTCAGAATATGTCAATGAACAACGACAACACCATAGCTGCTACTTCTTCTTCTTTACTAACATCGAGATCTTGGTCTCTGTCTTTCCTGTCTTTTTTTTTTTTTTTCCACTGGACCCATTTTCAGACTCTGAATCATTACCGTCTACAGGTTCGTATTGCAATATCTTTTGTTACTCTTGGTATCTTTCAAAAGACTTGAATGCTTTATGTTTGGGTTTGGATCTTGTTCTTTTTCAACATGTTTCGCAATTTTGTGAAACCCATCCGTATTTCGTGTGGTTTCAGGGCAAATTCCCTAGGAAATTCTTGGTAAAATGGAATTGAAGCTTCCCACTTTCTGTTTTTACCCTTGGTTTTATTTAAAGTTTTGACTTTGTCTAAGTTTCTGCCAAAAATCAAAGGAGATAGGGCTCCGATTTCTCGTCGATGAAGACCTCAAGTGGGCGAGGGGCTGGGATGGGCCACCAGGCACCAGGTTGAGAGGGAGACGAAGAGATGCGAGGGTGAAAGGGGGAGATCAACTTCCATCCATTTATGTTGTATTGGAAACTAATCTTTTGTTTTTTCTTATTTGTACTATCATCTAATTAATATCCTCCAATTCACTATGCTTATCCTAAAAGAGTTCATAAAATTTATTATTCCTTCCATCCACAACAAAAGTAATTTCCATTGTATGGTTTGGGGTTGATGATGCTTTGAGTTTTTTTTTTTTGGCATGTCATCATTTTTTTGCTTTAGTTAATCTGATTTATTGGTTTATTTCTTGCAGAGAATCTACACTTTTGGTTAGGGGATATGCACTTTTTGGTTTGGAATTGATGGTTTGGGGTTGATGATGCTTTTTGTTTTTGTTTTTTTTTTTCATGTCATCGGTTTTATTTTTGCCTTTAGTTAGTCTGATTTTTTGGTTTCTTTGTTGTAGGGAGTTTTCACTTTTTGGGAGGGAATCTACACTTCTTGGTTTGGAGTTAATGGTGCTATGTTTTGTATGTCTTTTAGATTTTTTTTGGGTTTGGATTTGTATATTTTCTTATTCATTCTTTTTTTGGATTTGTATATTTTGTTATTAATATATTTATCTCGGTTTGTAGATTGTTGGGTTCCTATATGGTTGTTGGTATCCTTTATATCATGTTCTTGGAATTTGTTTGTGAATTGATACATTAAGTATCGTAGATATCAATTATTGAGGCCCAACTACTATTTTTATTTTCTTGCTCTTTACTTTTTGGCTAATTTTTTTTTTCCTTTTTGGTTGGAAAATGGCCAAAAAAGGATTCTATTTTTTTTTTTTTTTTGCCTATGGTTTAAGATGGGAAATAAGAAGCAAACCTTAAACTGTATTATACTACTTGTTTTTCTCTTATTGCCGGGATTATCCTTTTTGGGGGCATTCTAGCACCTTCTATAAGTTATCTCTAGACTAAATCTTGTGATTGATTTAACCAATGCTTCATATAAGAGACTTTTTTGTTTACATTTTATGCTTAATTCTCTCTCTCTCTCTCTCTCTCTCTCTCTCTCTCTCTCTCTCTCTCTCTCTCTCTCTCTCTCTCCATGTTTTTTAATTTATGTATTATTTTTTTTATGGATTTGATGATATGTTCTATATTTTTGTTTGCAGAGGAAGGAGAATATTACTCCGATTGGCTTAAAGATCGCAGTAATTTCAACTCCGTGCCGTGTTTTTTATGTATTTGTTTATCATAACCAGTGTTTCATTTGCTTGTTTAGGAAAACCTAATGGGTTTTTTTTTATTACTCTACTTGATTGAGTTTTAGATTTTTGTGGATTTTATTTTTTTGAGCTAATTAGGATTTGCAATATAACTTATCAGATATTATTTTTGTAGAAACGCACTAAAGTGGAAGATACAAACCTGAAAAGGGCCCCCAACGACCTCCAAAATAGAATTGATATTCTACGAAAGCGAGCAGAAGTAAGTCCTAAATATATTTTTGTTTTTATATTTGCTAAGTTTCTTTTGTTACTAAGTTGTGATGTTTCTATGTTTGACGACGGGCCTGTCATTGATGCCATTGTGTGGCACGATGGAGAAGTATGGACGGCTGCTCTTGACACACACAGTCTTGAAGATGATCTGGATTCTGGGAAACTTTATAACTTTATCCCCTTGACTAATCATAGGTATGCTCAGTTGCTTGTGACTCTTGCATGTCTTCAAAAGATTAAAAATGGCTTTTGTTTAGATAGAATCAGGATTATATTGAATTGAAATAATAGAATTTACAAATATCCTTAAAAACAACAAGTTAAGTTTGAGGGTATATTGGTATATGTATGTTGCAGTTCAGCATCACTGATCGCTGTAGTTATAAATTGACTGGTATTGGTCTGATAAAATAGAAATACAACAAAATTTTAAATTTTTTTTTATGTTTTTTTCTACATTGGGATTTGAAAATTTTCAGAAACCAAAGAATCAAGGCTAGATAGTTGAATTAATATCACTTGAGTTGAGGTTTTGGTTCTTTATGACCCATTTGATGAAAACTCCTGGCAGCCATATAAAAGGCTTTTAAAGTTTGTTAAATTGTATTCCTTCTACTTATAAAAAGAGGTTTATTAAATTGTAGACTATAGAATCCACGGGCCTATGATATCTTAAACGAACATCTACACTTATTTATATTTTGCGAGTTTTTGGAAATTTTGTTATTTGTTATTGTCTTATTGATAAATAGCGAATATTTTGGTGTAATTATAGAGAAGCCTAGGTCAGCCATCATGCAATAATAGCTACACTGGCTTAGTTCTTTTTTTTTTCTTTTATCCGGGAATTCCTTTTTTAAGTGTTAATTTGTTCCAACATCCTTTTGTTAAATGAGTTGCGCAGGCTACTGGGTTTCAGTATAAGAAGCTCTAGCAGTGTGGTGGATTTTTTGTTTTTTATAAGTAGCGTTGAGGTTGATATTACTGGTGGATCGTTAAGTTCTCAGGCTCTGCTGAAGCAGGAGGCATCCATTGCATCGCCAAAAAGCACTACACTCAAAGCAGACACGCTATTTCTTTTCCCTCTTATGTAACTATTAATATATATGGATGCTTGATTATCCAGATGCTTGGTTACTATGCTACGAATGGTTGTATCATAATTTATTTAGTATACACATAATTTATTACTGCATCATGGAAAATTTACTGGTGATAGAGTAAAATTTGTTAGTCCATTACCTTCTGGAGTTTCTCCACTGCCTAATTCAGTAATTCTCCTCAAGGTAGTCTTTCTACATGTTATAAATTGCAACATCCATTAGCAATCATTTTTGGATGTTTTTATAGCTATAAGTCATTAAGAAATCAAGGGAAAAGGGTTGAAAACTTGAAGAATCTGAGAGAGAAAAGAACTTGCTGCTATCTGTTACAATTTCTATTACTATTTGTTTCAAATTTTTGTGCTGTCTGTTTTGATTTTCATGTTTACATGATCCTTCTTTTAGTATTGAGTTTTAATTTTAATGTAGAAGTATGTTCTTCCTCCTTAGTTTAAGTTTTTCCCTTCCATCCATTTCTCAAACATCAATTGTAACCTCTTGTCTTTATTTATTTTTAGTTATTTATAAAATATGGGATTAAATTAAAGAAGGTCTTGAATGCACTTTTAATATTGCATCACTCACTAGGGATTTTCAATTTACGTCAATTCTCCAATGGATGTTGATTGATTAAAAAAGTATGTAAAAGTTTTTGGGGTTTTAGTCATTCGGAATTTCAAATCTCTAGGTGCAATTTTTCTCTTAAAAAAGTTTTAGGGTATTGTTTTAGGGAATAAGGGTATTCTTATATTGATGTTTCTTATTAAGGGGCTCCAATTCTCAAGAACTTACGAAAATTCTAATATAAAGAGTCGGGTTTGGTTCTAATATGGATAGGTGGGGTTTGGTTCGAATTATGCACTTTGCTATTGATTTTGAACCTGTTCTTAACCTAGCTTTCTTTCCTAAACAAACTATTCCCTTTTTTTTTTCCTATTGACTGATTAGAATTCCAATATGGGTGCGCAAGAAAACATTCTGTCATTCCCTACCACCAGCCTTGTGTGTTTGTACTTCTGTTTCTTCGGACTTGAGCCTTGAGGAACTGGTTAATAAAAATTGACTGACTTTCTTACTTCTAACTCCTACAATTTTAGTTATTGAGCGATGCCAGTTTGAAGCCTACTTATCTTGTAGAGTTTAGAAATAGCTTCCATAAAAGATGCTAATGGTGACTTGGATCTAACCTTCTAATGATAGCTTACATAGGCCAGCCCATTTTTAAAAATCAAGGTTATGGGAGAGGGAATTCTAGATACTGCTCTTGATATGCTTTTCTTTTTTTTTGGGGGGGGGGGGGGGGGGGGGGGTGGTGGTGGGGAGGAGGAGGAATTGTTAGTATAAATTGTTTTACATATTAAGAAACTATTGTTGAGTGGGCACGCAGAAGTTGTTTATTTTTTAAAGAATATTCAATGGAAAACATTTTTATGAATTTGTGTTTGTCGTGTTTGAAACACTTGTTCTAGATATATTTTTCTTCATGCTTTTGATTGTGGCTTTTTTTCAACTTCTATCTTAAATCACTTTGTAGTTTTGTTATTCTCAGGTTCCAGTATTTTCTGGTTTTCCAGCTTCCCCAAATGGTGATTTTCAGATGTTCCCAGTCATGTACCCTGCACTTATACCAGGGTTTAGGTAGGTTTTGGAAAGAAGGATAATTTAGTCAATTCAGTGATAAAATTGTTGACAACTTGGTAGCTGCATGCGTTAGGACTGCAAAGGAGTCCTCTAAGGGGAATCTACATAGAACAACTCTTTTGTATTTATGACAGTTTAGCAATGGGTTGAATTTTGTTGAGGTTGAATTTTTTTTATTTTATCCTCGTCAACAGTATGAAAGTAGTAGTAAAATTGAATAAGAAAAAAATTTAAAATATTTTGCTATTGTTATTTTGTTATTTTATTTTATACCAAAAATTTAGAGGTTATTTTAATGGAGAATTCAGTATAATACTTTTGTTCAAGAAAATACAGCACAAAAGTAGTTTGCACTGTATGGTTTGGGGTTGATGATGCTTTATTTTTTTTCCCTTTAGTTAGTTTGTTTTTTTGGTTTCTTTCTTGCTGGGAATTACACATTTTGGTAGGAAATCTACACTTTTTGGTTTGGAGTTGATGGTGCTTTGAGGTTTTTATGTCTTTCAGGTTTTTTTTTTCTCACTTTGGATTTGTATATTTTCTTATTGATTTTGTTTTTTGGATTTATATATTTTGTTATTAATACATTAAGCTTGGTTTGTATATTGTTAGGTTCCTATCTTGTTGTTGGTATCCTTTATTTTATATCATGTTCTTGGAATTCTTTTGTGAATTGATACTATAAGCATCGTAGATATCAATTAGTGTGGTTGGAAAATGGCAGAACAAGGATTCTAATTTTTTTTTTTTTTAAAGATGGCTTCTGGTTGTTCATCTTATATTATGAATTTAGGAATGTGTCACCAATGTACAAAGCCACACCAAGCCAGCCAGATCTGCCATTCTCTTCTCGATCTCCTCCACCATGCCTTAGAAATGGTGGTTTCGGTAGTTCTCTCTCTCTCTCTCTCTCTCTCTCTCTCTCTCTCTCTCTCTCTCTCTCTCTCTTCACTGCCCATGGCTAAAGAAGCCTAGCTCAGCCATCATCACTCTCTTTGTATGGGATTTGACTGATTTTTTTTGTTTTGTTTTCGTAGTTGTTGCATTTACCGAGTATTGGGATTAACTCACAGTTCATCATGTAGATCTATGAAGGTTTAGCTCACCCATCAAACATCATTTGGAAAGCGGCGTCTGAATTTTTGAAATTGGGATATGGTCTTCTGCAATGGAGTGAGTATACATAAGCCCCACTAACTCATTCATTGTGTTTCTTTTCAAGTTTCTAAATAATATTTTGCTTTATTTTGAGGTTCTAATGGCTTAAAACATCATCCAAATGCTTGGTAAATAGATGGTATTCGAACAAGACTTTGGATTGTTTAATGAAAGGGTAGAAAAGCAAGCTTTTATTTGCTTGGGTAAGTAAATATTTTGTACTTTATGAATTCCGTTTTGAATGTAACAAGAACTATTTATGAAATTGCTTGTTGCATTTCTCAGCTTCCTTCCTCCTCGGTTACATCTGCAAACATTTTTTTCTCCCTTACTTTTTTAGGACCAAGAAAGATGCACTGATTTTGGGTTCAAGAGCTTGGAGAATAGGAACAAGCCCATCCTTTTTAAAGATTTCAAGAAACTCGGGAATTTTGGAGTTAAATAGTCTGGGTTTCACAATAGCTCGAGTTTCTAATTTCGTTTTTAATTTTTTTTTTGTGCAGCCTCATATAGCAATATTTCCTGATGATGAATACAAGGCCAATCAAATTAATGATGTCGCTTTAGGTGAGAGATTTAAGATCATTTCTTAATCATATGATGTCTTAGAAAAGAGCAAATATTTATAGCCCTCAAATCCTTGAAGATTAAGTTTATATTATGATTTCAACCAATTACCCATTTAATAAATTCAAGTCTATCAATTTCCTTGATTGATCATATATTTTTTTTTCAGTCTTGAGTGTACTACAATTCCAGGCCCACTTCTCAGAAAGAAGTAACTTTAATTATCAAAAGTATATAAGAAGAGTTTTGAAAAAAGACTTTGGGAATTTGGATATACTTTGTATTGTTAGTATTCTTCAATGCACGGACAGAGTGCATTCACTTGTTAATGTTATGATGATTTGGATTTCTATAGTTTATTTATTTTGCTAGGCATTAACTGTTATTTGGGGGGCCTCATCCTCATCCCCAGATTTCTATGCTTATGAAAAGGATCATTTATGTTGGGTTTCTTTTCATCCATTTGCTTGGGTTTTTTTTTTTTTCTCTCTCTCTCTAAGTGCAATTGTTACACTTATTGTTAGTCCTATATCATCATATCCACTTATTTTCTCTCTTTCCTATCTTAGTTCTGCTAGCAAGATTATTCAATCAGTAATTCAAAATCTCAAATGTTTCACTTGGCTCACCTCCAAGTTTGCATGCTTTTGTGCAGCTCCAAAGATATCTAATGTTGATTGCATATTGAATTGTGACCAAGAGTATCTTTTTTCTATCTTTCCAATTCTGGAGCGCATTTGCATCTTCCTATGGTGGTGAGTACAATAGAAATTAAAATATGACATTTTTTATTATTATTTTGTTTTCATTCTTTTTATAAGCATTTTGTTTTCCTCTTTAAGGCCTGGCGTTTGAAACCCCATGAGTCCACCATCTGTTGTATAACTGGAATTCCCGTTGAAGTTGTTGGCAACATATTGCTCGGGTAATGCATAGTTTCCCCCAGAAAATCTTATTGCTCCTCCATCCATCCTTAGACCCAATAGATTGTAGTTTTCTTGGGGTACACTTTTCAAACCAAGTTGACTTGGGGTGTTAAAGCCACCGTCCATACCCTGAACAAGTGGAACTGGGAATCTAGTTCCCATGCTTGAGATTGGGGTGCTGTTTTGGTTGAGACATTCTATAGTGCTAGAACATGTTTGAGCAAAGCTTCCAAGTCTTTCTTCTTGCTGCAGGTCAGGAAAGTAGTCACGATAAGCACTTGAATCAATCATCATATTTTCATTTTCTGAATTCAAAGCCCTCCAATTCCTAGCAATTTTTGGGTTAACATAATCGTATGAAGAAGTCTCAAGCCTGTAATTCTCAGCATAGGGCTCTCTTAGGATAGCCGATAATGTCAAATACATAGAAGAAGCTACCTTATCAGAGCAATCTGATGGAAATTTCTGGTTATCAGGTAATCCCAACCTTTCTCCTTTGGTGTTTTCAGTTGATGAAAGAAATCCAGCAGCTTGGACATAACCAACTTGATCTTCAAGTGCTTTTGAGCAATTATTAGAATCAACCACCATCCTGCCTTGAACGGAGGGACCAGACTGGAATTTTGGCATGACAAATGACACCAATCTTGTTTCTCCATTTTCCTTATTGCTGTTGGTGTGGGGTTGTTTTGCACCCTACTTATGTCGTTTTATGTGATGCAATGTCTGATTTTTTTTGTTCAACTTCAATTAAGCTTGCTCTGAACAAATTTGGCAAACCTACAAATAGAATCAACTTCCATCCCTTTATGTTGTATTGGAAATTGATCTTTTGCTTTTTCTTATTTCTGCTATCATCTAATTAATATCCTCCAATTTACTATACTTATCCTAAAAAAATTTATAAAATTTATTATTCTTTCCATCCACAACAAATTTTTTATTACCATCAATTTTTTATAAAAAAATATTAATTTTGTCTAAAATAATAACAAACGCAACTAAGCAAACGTGCATCAAACGTTGCCCCTCCACTAGTAAATAAATATATATCATCACTATAGTCTATTGTATTAGTAGTTATGCTAATTAACTACTAATACAATATTACTATATATTATAATATACTATAATATATTACTATAATTTATATATATAATATACAATCACTATATTATTATATACTATAATATATATACTATATAATATACTGGAAAAATCATATTAGAACTGATAAAATCAAAAGTACCGATTTATGAATATAACTGTTGCAGTATTAGTTTTTCAAATCTCAAAATCGATATATATATATATATATATATATATATATCAGTTCGGTTCTAAAATATGTTCAAAACTATATCAAACCAAACCGATTATATCCATATTCCCTCCCTCCATCTCTCAACAATCCTCCCCTTTTTTAATTTTTCTTCCATTGAGAGAGGAGAGACCCTCCCCCTTCCTCACTTCCATAGTTATCTTATTCACCTAATTGAATTTTATCCTTTTATTTATACTAAGTTGGAAAATGGGAAATTTCTAATCTATCGTTCTCTAGGCACGACATCACATGCCATGTAATTAGGTTTTTCAGCTGCCAATATTTATAGAGGATGCTACTCATCATCACATACTATATATTTTAATATTATTTTTTATTTTATTTTATTCTTATTAAATAAACTAATTGAATTGTTTTATTTATCATCCATACATCACATATTTGTTATAGAAAAAAAAAATTAAAATATGTATAATGTATAGTATGTGAGGATGATAAATATAATTATTCATATTTAAAACTAATGTGAAAGTGTCATGAAAAAAAATACAACTGAGGCTCAAATATTGAGCTAAGTCTCACAAGATGCTATGTAATTTGATTTCTAACCGATATTGCGTGCCACAAATAGGCTCCAATTTAAGGATAGCAAATCGTGTTCACAGATCATGTCAAATCATGAACATTATATTATATAAATCAATCCGAGCAGGATCCGTTAAGGCTAAACAAATCATAACTTTAAATCCCAACATAACTCATTTAAACAACGGGATAATACGACACAATCTTTTTTGACTTGTTATTAATCAATTAGAAATTGAATAACATGACCTATTTCAACCTACTTTATGTAAATAGATTTAACAAATTCGAATAATCCATCATACATGATTAACATAATTTTACATAAAATTTAAAATCACAACATCTCCATAAAATATAAAACTAACCACTAATGAAAAATATCAATAAAACCAATATTTACAATCCAAACAATAAAAACACAAACCCGAATTAAAATCCAATAACAATCCAAACAATAAAAATGCCAAAATTAAAATCCTAACAAGGTCAACTATGAACATTGGTTCAAAATTATAATCTAAATAATAAAAACATAAACATATTGTAATAATAATAAACACAAACCAAAACATTTTTAGAACTTGAAGAATGAAGTGAAGCGTACTTCATGTTCTTATTGATATCCAACTCCATATTTTTTAGTTAGCTCGTCCAATTTTATTTATTGTGTTTTTATTTAAAAAGATGGCATTAGTAAAATTTTATGTCAAAAAATATTGTTATATTGAAACCATTACAATTAATTATTTAATAAAATAAAAATAATGTTACCTTGCTCACCATATAATCAATCTTTTGTGCAAACTAATGCTTCAATAATATCTACTTTTAGTGCATTTCTAAATTAATCAATGACGCACCCACCAATACTAAATGTTGATAAACAACCAAAACACATAAACTATAATAGATAAATTGCCAAAACACAACAATTATAGTAGATAAATAACCAAGGCAAATAATGTAGCCGCTATATAGCAACTATTGTGCATATCTATTGTGCAACTATAGTGGATAAACAACCAAAACAAAACAACTATAGTAGATACAAAGCAACTATTGTGCATGTCTATGATAATGTCAAACAAGAAAGTTCTAATTTCACACCAACCCAAATAAGTTCAGATGCTCACCAAAATCACACAACCGTCAAATGCCATCACAACCATGACCAATCAATTGGAAACTACAAAGGGTTTAACAACTTACTCTTGGCACTTGGTATAGACGATAAAGCAGTAGAGAGGGGCAGCCAACAGAGCAAAGAGAAGCAGATTGAGAGGGGGTAGTCAATGTGAGACATGAGATTGAGATTTTATAGGGAATGAGACTGAGATAGGTGGGAGTGGGAGCGGTGTGAGAGAGCAGGTCGAGAGACTTAAGAGTGAGGTGCGAGACTAAGATGTGGGTGGTGTGAGGTGGCAATGGGGGTGGCGCTAGGGTGGGAGTGCAGGCCGAGAGATAAGAGTTTCAAGACTGGCTGTAGTTGTGGGTGGGGGGCGGTGTGTGTGAGAGGTCCGTGAGAGTGAGAGCGAGAGTGAAAATGTTACACTTCGGGTTTTTTGGTTTTTAGGGTTAGGAATGTATAAGTGTATGTAGTTTTGAGTAAAAAGATAAATGCGTCAAAATAAGTTGATTTTTTATCAAGCGGATTTACTTGTTAGTGACTTGTTTATAAATCATATTTTAACGGGTCAATATGTTTTAATCTAAAACTATAAACATCAAACTCAAATTTGTTGATTTCGTATCGTATTTATATTAAATTCATGGATTGTATCACATATTGTTATTCCTAAACTCCATACTTTCGAATCTTTCTAAAGCTGGTTGACATCGAGCAACTCATGCTTATGCATGAGCACAATGATATGCAAAAACTAAATATCAGCATTTTTTTCTTCTTATACCTATTGATCTTTTTTTAAAGGCATATAAATCAAGGGGCTCATTTTTAATCTCTCCTTATATGCATTACAAATTCTATTAAACCAAGTTTTTTACACCATTTGATTATATACTGACACGTCAATATCATACAAATTATATAAAGTAAGCGAAACAAATTGGGTAAATTCCCGTCTCGTTGAAATTGGGCAATTGATATCTTCAAGTCTTGATCACTTATTTGAAGCCAATAAATGCTTGGTTGATAAAAAAAATAAAATTATAAATTGATATATATTGTATTAAACTATAAATATGGGAGAGGCACACCAATTTTTGTAGTGTACTGTAGCAGCAGTATGCGGATCTAAGGAAGGCATACCAATTTTTGTCATTTCAAAGCATCTTGAAAGTCGGAATCCAAACATGGAAAAGTCCAGGCTTTGCTTATTGGCCTAATAGAAGCTCAAAAAATCAAGTAAACAAGATTGTAGTGATTGGAGATTCTCTAGTGGTTTTGCAAGCAGTGAATGATCCTGATAGCACATCGGACTGGACGATCTAACCATTAATCAATGATATCATGAATGTTCTTCAAACCTTGGAAAGCTGGCAATTTACGAAAATACATTAACAACTAATCCCACCGTGCCTCTTTGATTTCCATATTGGAAGGGACCCCCGTATAAATGTGTAAAAAAAAAAACCTATAAATATATCGAAACCACTTCTTCCGCAAAACATTTCTATAGAAATTTTTTACTGAATTTTATTTTATTATTTTTTAAGTTAATAATTAATAAAATATTTTTAAATGAATTTGAAATTTTTTTATTTTTAAAAAGAAAAATTTTATTTATAAGACTCATACACTACACATCACTCTTTTTGTTATTTTTTTAATTTTTTTCTCTTACTAAATATATAATATATAGATAATTAATAGAAGAATTTTTAATTATTTTAAGAAGAATAAAACTAAATAAAATTTTTAAAAAAATTTTAAAATTAAAAAAAATAAAAAATTGTGTGGTACTTAACGTAAGGGTTATGAATAGTAATGTTCTATTAAAAAATGTTTAAAAAATTAAAAAAAATTTCGACTCATCGGCTGGGTATTCTCGATGAATCCTATGTGAATGTAGGATGACCCTAAATATATTTTGATGAAATCACATTAATTCAAATTTTATTTTATGAAATATTTTAACGATATAATTTTTACAACATCAATATTTATCATTTTTAAGTTCCAGTGTCTATCATCTTGCTATTTATGGTACATATTTGAGCTTAAAAATTATATCTCATAAATGATGATCTTGCTCTTAATAGGATGGAGATGCAGGTAAACGGTCTTTACTCGTCCTTCGATTCTGGGCAAAGTCGGTGCTCTCGAGGATCGAAGAATATACTCCAATTGGTTCCGGAATCTCGCGGCGAATTGCAGTATTGGAGACAACATGGATGAGATTCCAGAACCTTCATCCAGAGGCAGAAAACGCCTCCGGGACCAAGAAGATACCGAGCTCCAATGCAGCGATCTTGATCAGACTCTATCCCTAGGTAAATTATATATTTATATATATATTTTAAAAATCTTGAATTTGAAATATTTTAATTTTGTTCAAGCGATTACTATTATTTTTGTTTCATTAATGCAGAGGAAAATCTTCCATTTAGCGATACACTGGTGGCGCTGCGCATGATGCGAGGTCAGTTCCCGCACATTGAGAAGGTTAGGGTTCATCATTTTCTCCAGAAAATTCAGGATAATGTTTAACCTGCTTGCATAATGTGCTTCGTTGGTAATATGAAAATCCAGTTACGCGTAATTTGAAAATTAGGGTAAGGATTTTACTATTTACTACCTAATTGTTCATTACTCTTATTCGTCTTGCAGTTCAGCTTTTGGCTTATAGGTCCTAAAATTTTAATGCCTGTTATACTTGTTAAGTTTGGCCAATAAAACTCTTAACAACTTATCTGGACACGAAGAGATTGTTTGCCTGATTTTGATGCCTGTTATACTTGTTATTCCTAAAAATTACTCATGTCATACCACTCAAATCAACCTAGAGGAATGAATTTGTGACATAAGTTTAAGTTTGGCCTAATTAATTAGTCAACAAGTATGAGCAAGCTTCTAATTCGCTTAATGAAGTTTTCACTCTATACATTGTAGAATTTTTTAACATTTAATATTGTACAAGGTAATATTTATTTATTCCATTAATGTCCTTGAATTTTGTTAAATTAATGTATGTTCTCACTTCTCAGGTCGCAATTCAGCCCTTTGTTTTAAGGTCACAATTGTACAGCAGCGTAAAGGACAGGACGCAAGTGGATAGAGAATTGGAGGTCTGGTTTTTGGCCTTAATTTTGAAGAATTTTGTTGAGTCCAGAATGGGGTACCAATATCTGGCGATTATTTCAGTTATTTATTATCATTTCCCTTTCTATAGATGGGTAAGTTAAACGGGGGAAAGGGTTTCTAATCTTTTAAATTTTTTTCTTCGTGGTACTAAACAAACATTAATTTCTTAATTCAAGCCTTAAATTAGGTACAATTGGAGGTGAATATTTCTGTTTATATGTGAAGCAACTCCTATTCATACTCTTAATTCCTTTGTTTTGTGCCGTATTCCTAAATTGTTGTCTTGCAATAATAAAGAAAAAACAAAGAAGAAAAATGAAGGAAGAAAAGAAAAAAAGCATACTAAAGTGATCATTTATAAATGCATGCTATATATCCGATAGAAAAATGATTTTTCAAGTTTAATTTAACAGTGAATATTACTCATCAAAATAAATTTAATAATTTTAAATTTTAAATAGTACGTAGTTTCTTTGATTTTTTATGTTTCTTGTGTCTGAAATTTTGGTTGTTTTAATTCTGTTTCAAAGTTGTCTATGATTGACATAGGGTGTGATGGTTTTTTTGTGCAGTGTTTAAGAAGAGAGAAAGTAGTGCGCATTTTCAAATTAAATACTGGACAGGATGATCATGCTGTAATGTTTCTGGATGACTATCTAAACCAGGTTGGTTGCATTTGAGTAATTTCACGTTGTCTAGAAGGATAAAGGGTCATATTTTTCGTGTGCATTTTCAAATTAAATACTGGACAGGATGATCATGCTGTAATGTTTCTGGATGACTATCTAAACCAGGTTGGTTGAATTTGAGTAATTTCACGTTGTCTAGAAGGATAAAGGGTCATATTTTTCATGGAAGCACATACAAGGGTGGGGTTTAATGTGAAAAACTTAAAACAGAGATTCTCCCACACATAATCTGGGTTTGTGCTTGGTGGCGAATGGACACCGTGGTTTTGGTGACTATGGTGCGCTTGGTTTTCTGTGCACCAGCCATATCTACAATGCCAACCCTTTTGAGGGATTGGAAGCCCATTAATAATTGAGAAATATTCTAGCCACAAAGTTATTTTTTTTTATCGGTACTCTAGCCACAAAGTTATTTATTATAAAGTAGATATGATGGATCACATGAAGTCACGTCAGTTTTTTAGATTACTTTTGTATAATTCCTTTGTGGCTATAACATTCCTCTTAATAATTTTCTCCTGTCTATTTTTTTGTGTCTAGATAGAATGTGTTGTGAAAAGACTGGGAGAAAAGAAGCAGGGTGATCTTGAAGTTTTTAAATGGTTTAGAACACATGTTGTGGATGCTAAGCTGGAATCTAGTATAGAACATCAAGAGCTTGTGAGTGTTATGAATATCAATCCACTTTTATCTTTTTTTAAATACTATTTATTCTCCTCCCATAAAAACTTTTCTATGAATAGTCAAACATAAACTTTTATGCCATTACCTTGTTCTTTTGGTGACTTCTGTTACGGTCTTATTAACTGCATGTGCGCTTATGTGTGTGAGTACATATGTTCTCATCCATGCATGTTTAACCAAATTTATGCATCCTAAGCAATAGTTTTCCACATGTATTGAGCTTCTCTACTTAGAAGCTCTTTCCAAGGAAAAATAAAGGAATAGTAGATGTGCATTATTTTGTGTGTTGCATTATCTCTTAGAATAATTCCTCTCTCTATGTCAATATTTAAAATTTAAATATGCCAGAACGTTTTGCCTTATATTGATGCTCTAGATAAATATTGATTTGTACTGTTTTTTCATCAAGAAGGTATTTTTGTTGTGAATTATTTTTGAACAGAATTACTTATCAAAAAATTTTTTTGGACAGAATTGAGATTTTTGGGTATCTGCCCGAGAATTCTACTACCTACCATGTAATTTTTGCGCTTGGAAATTTGTGAAGCACTTAGAAGATAGGCACTTTTTAGCTATATATTAATAAGAGGAAAAAGCTTGAGTATGCTGGTTGTTTACCAGAACAACTCCAAAATAAATAAATATATCCCAAGTTCCATATATCAAGCCTTTATGCATTTCTCTAGTAGGTACAATGGTACATTAAGAGCACTGAGATGTATGATAAAAATTTAATATCATTGGGACTGATAGACTTATTTCTGAATGCTAGAGAGAAACAGTTCTTCAATAATCTTGTGATTGTTCATGTTTGTCTTTTTTTAATTGAGAAAAAAACATCTGACATTTTTGTAGAGACGATGGTTATTAATTGATGAATCTCTTTACCTTTTTGGTCTGGATATTGGGTTTTTCATAAATTAAATATTTATAATTTTAATTATTTTTAATTGGTTGGGCTTTTGAATTTGTATAACAATGGACCAAAAGTTTTTCTAAAAAAAGAACTCTTTTTTCCAAAAAAAAAAAAAAAAAAAAAACCGTTTCTGAGGTATGTATGGACATATCTATATTTAAAAAGCTTGGTACTTTCACCTAAAAATTGTCCTTTTGGTTACCTATTTTTTTACTATTTTTCTATATAATGAATGTGAAGGGTGCTTATTTATTTATTTATTTTTTTATGAAACATTTTTTTTTGGTATAAGGGAGTTATTCTATAAATGGTAAAACCGCTTGAACTATTTGCTGTATTAGATACAACACAACTCAAAAGAACAATGCTTTTGCTGCAGCATACGCTCTTATCACTTGGGGGAAAGGTTAAGGATGGACACATCTCCCTTTTAATCAATGCTGGCCTTTTTGTAAGTATACTGGAATCTTCAGTGATATAGTTTTAATGTTGTTCTTTTTAGAATTCTATGATTAGTTATAGTTGTATTTTGTACTTGTTTTGCTGTGTGCGTGTGTATTTGGAATTGGAACTTGAACTGATATTCTGATTAGGAAGATTAAGCTTTGGAGAGGTTTTACATGGTGTTTAAACATGGCAGGTTAAAAACATATATTTTTTTTGATAGGTAAACAGTAATATTAATAAGAATAGGCAAAGCCCAAGTATACAAGATGTAATACAAGAGATAAGACCTATCTAGTTCGCTAAAGAAGAAAGAAGAAAATCGTGTACATTTTGGCCATTAAAAACATATAATACGATAGTGACATTAACAGAAGTTATGTTCCCTTACCGATTAAAAAAAAAAAAATAGAAGTTATGCTCTCTTGCCATAGGCTGGGTTTGTGCTTGTTTTCATGGGAGAGGAATATTCTTAATGTTTGAATGAGATTTATACTCAACAAATAAAAGTAATGTATGTAGATTATTGTAAGGTATTGAAGTTTCTACTCTCAAACACATAAAAATAAAGGTATTTAGGATATTGCAAGGTATTGATGTGAACATGGAAACTTCATCGTCTTTAATGAGTCACAATTGCACGAATCAATCTGAATAGTTATGTATAACTTATAAGTGAGTTTGTGGGTTCCTTTTTTAATTCATAGCATGGATCATGACCTCCTGGAATATCTGTGTGGATGATTTTAGTTTGTTGTTTATTATTTTTCTTTTTGGTTCTTTCTAAAAAGGTTTGGTGGCATTCAGCCCTGTCTTCTTACTAACAACTGCTATCTTCTTCTTTTTAGACTCGTCAGCTTATTGATCCAAACATGTACTGGTTTGCAATTCCAAATATTGGTTCAGTGCTAAAGGGTCTCTCTCAGGTATGCGAATGCTTTGCATGTTTATTTATTTGCATACCATTCTGGTGGGCAATAAGAAACAATTTCTGCAAATTACATAATCATGGCCAATGTGAAACGGAATAATCTCCGACTGTAATGTGGATTAGAGTTTCTTAACCAGATTGTACCAAATGAATCATCTTCCCGACAACTGGGTATGATGTGTTTAATCGATTCTTTCGGTTACAGGGAAGAAAGGAAGTGCTTTCTTTTCTAAACCGCAGGAGATACAAAGAGATGATGTTAACTTCTATGGAGAAGAAGCGTCTCCGGTTGTCTCCACTTGATATGAGATTTCATCTTCGTGATCTGATTGGCTCTGGTCACCTCAAAACAAACCAGACATCAACTGGCTTAGTTGTTCAAGTGTCCAAAGATTAAAACCCCAGGAAGACACTATCTCTCCTCTTGGGTCCATCTGATGATGACAATACTTCTCTTGGTTGTCAATCTTGAGAAGAGGTAAAGTTTCTTATGCTCTGGAATGATAAGCTACCGATACTATCCATAGATTTACACGTGGTGATTAAAGTGACTAAGATACACCCATAGGAAATGTTTGGTTCACAAAGAGATCCCACAAAATAAAACTTACAAGCTGATATGGTTAGTTGTGGTGCATTAGATTATAAAACTATATTCATTATAAAACGGATTTAATATATCACATTTAGTTACATTGATTTATGAAATTACTTTTGTGAACTTAATCAGTTCATACCCGTCTTGAAAGTACTGTCATTATCAAGTTTGGTCGCTATTAGAAAGTATAACGTCAATACGACTCAACCCAAGCTTATATACTATTGCGTTGAAGGAAAATAAATATATGAGTATAAACCATATCACCATCTTACCTGCATCTCATTATATATAATGTGGTATATTTATTACCATTTGTTAATAAATAAACATGTAATAAATGATCATTCAATGGTAATAAATGTTTTATATCTTACTTAGTGAGATATAAGTAGGATAGTAGTATGGTGTATAGAATTTTTTAATATATATATAATTGTTTTGCTATATTCTTCTAGTGCTCTAGGAGGCGGAGTAATCCCAAATTAAATGCCGCAATTGAAATGGAATCAGAGGTTAGGACAGTACTGCCAAAAGGTAGGGCTGTTCACCTGGGTTACTTGGGTATACTTGTCTTGAAACTTGGGTTTCAAACTTGGGCCAGGTTTATCTGGATTATTACCTTGGAAAATATAAATTGATATATTCAAGAACAGGAGTTGCATATTAAAATCCAAGCATATTTTCTAGAAAAAAAGTTGAACTACTGGAGTATGGAATACAAGGAAAGGCCTTACTCGTAAAAATAGAACAAAAAAGAAAAGAAAGTGAAATGCAACATTTGATAAGACTAATTAGCCCACGGGCTTGTGGGTTGATTTGAGGCCTACGCGTAAGGTCTGCGTTGTGGGGACCAAACTCTATTTGATCTTATTAATAGATTTGTTATGTATAAGTAAAGTTACGTATTAATTTATATATAAATATTAAATTTTTTATATTTAAAATTTAAGTTAGTACTGTTTTTAATAAAATTTACTTTTTGATCAATCACATTAGATTGATACATAATTGTACTTGTAATTATATTTTTTTATGATTTTGACGGTATTTAAGAATTAGTCTATATACAGTTTCTATTTGAGAACTTTTCATGTAAGTCCACATAATTATATTTAAAAAAATTTAAAATTATAATAATATATATTTTTAAATGATATATATATATATATATGTTTTATCCTCGTTTATCAATAGGATTATATACGTAGTCTCCTACCCATGCATGTAAATAGAATTTCTCATTTATAAATAAAAGGAAGTGATGGAAAAATTGTTTTCCAAGCCTACTTTTTTGTTTGCGCCGCAAGCAAATTGATGGCAATTTACATCAAAAGGAAACGTGAATCTGAAGATTGCTAAACTAATCCCAAACCAGATATGCGTAGGGGGAATCTTTGCTTTGAATATTAATAAAAGCATAGACAAGAATATGCCTGTCTATCGGGATGACAGGACTTGATATCCTCATATTAGATAAGAAAAACAATAAATTGAAATAAAGCTATATATATATATATTATATTATTTATAAATCAAAGCAGACGCCTTACATCATCGCTGTCTTCCTTTATCTTCTCTATGTTTGATGCGAAATTGAACTTCTCTGTGAAGCTAAAAGCCGATTCCAAACTTGTCAGCATCAGTCACAACTCTGGGTAATTTTCTTTGTAACTGAAGTTTTGCAAGTTTTCCCCTACCGACATTTCTAATATGTTACGATAAATGATATTTACATTTTAGAGAAAAAAAAAAGTTTTACGTACATTTTTTTTAAAAAAATTTTTGACAATAGACTTTACTATTTTTTAAAGAAGCACGTGAACTTGCACACTTCAAAATTATATATAATATTATTTTTATATACTTATGTAAGCAGTGAAGCTCTAACCGACATGTTATTCTATTAAACAAGTTGTAAAATTTCAAATTGTTCAAAAAGTTTAATTCTTTTGTTGTAAGTTATGAATCATTTGGGGGTTTTAGTTAATGAGTACATGGGGGCTTTAAATTAATGTTCGATATTGACAATTAACAGAAATCCAGAAGCAAAATACCAAATGATAGGCACTTTCTTACTTAATGAAGGAGTTGATTAATTAAACCCACTCCCCATGTAAATATATTTATTTAATTTACCAAAAATAGGGGGTTAAAAAATAAAGATAGACGCCCTTTTCAAATTAAAGCGAAGTTTGGGGGTGGGGGGGTGGTGGTTTAAAGATTACCTTACCGTAAACGTTAAGCATAATTATGAAGGTCTGAACAAAAAGAAGTAAAAAAAGTTGCCGAATGAGCTTTATTTAGACAATTGTGGTGTTCACTCTTGACTTTAGCTGTTCGATTGGTTTATGGCGTGGAGTTTAGGTTCATGCCATCGTTGTTCTTAACAATGTGATCTCACATGCTACCAACCTAGCACCACTACTTACCAAAAATTAAGCCCACCTAGCCCATTCTCACAGTTACAAGTGCCTTTGGACTTTCCAACTCTTGAAATACTTCCTACACAAAAACACCCACAAATAGAACAAAAGCCAAAATAGGCAGGCTAGCTAGGCTGCTCAACGAACCACACACTTGTTTATATATGATTTATTTCAACATGTTCGTCGGACCAAAAGGTTCGGTTTGGACGGTAAAAAGTGTTTATTACCTCTCATTTCATCATTATACCTTATCAAATTTTTATATAAAATATAATAAATAATTTAATTTTTTAAATATTAAAATATTAAAAATATTAAAAAATAATATTTTAATAATATTTTATTTAATTTTTAATTTTTATTTTATCCCAACTCACTATTTAGATGATACCAAACTTTGTCATACTGTTTAACCAGGGTTTTATCATATGATTGTTCTTCTCTCCCTGCCAAAGTTGTAGTAAAGAAAAGAAAAGAGATCGAGATGAATTATAAAAGAGATCGAGATCAGTAAGTTGGACCCACGAAACTTTGGATAAATTAAGACTGATCATTTCGAATATAATTTGGTTTAATAATAATTAGAATCCGATGTAAAGTTTAGATAAAGTGAAGCTTTCGATTGCTAGCTGCATGCTGACAAAAATGGGTCGATCGGGAGTCGGGAGTCGGGACCATCAAATTCAAGTCAGTTGTACGTACACGGGTATGTCTGATGCTACCCACCACATGACGAACAGGGTTTTGAAAAGATCATTTTCCAAAACAAAATAATTATAAATATCATTAGGCTAGGGTAATTGGCTTAGTGTATATATAAAATATGTCGGTAGGGGCGGCTAATGAGTAGTGAGCACTGCAGCTCGATCGAGACATTGAATTAATTACAACGCAGTTAAATTAAAACTTTTTTAATTTAATTGGTGAATTATTATCATAACTGATGATGGATCAGTTCTAAATCATGATCATCTCAGATCTAGCTACCTCGAAATTAGTATAAGATGATTGGGATACATGGAGATGGGTAGGCCACAGAAGATTACAACATTTATCGATAACACGATCGAAGAAGAAAGTAGATATGATTGATTGCATGAGTACTCCCATGGCCAAACATGGCTTGAATTAATAATATAAATTTGTTCTCTCAACATTTGTTGACGACCAAACATCACCCAACGCGTGTGGTATCTGTCTCACAATTGTCTCTTCAACCGCGTAAAACTTCACCCGTATTTGTCTTCTTGTTGCGGGGGCAAAAGCTAGCTTGCTAGCTAGGCTTTTTTGGTAGAAGTGTTATATATTTTGAGTTAACATGAATAGGCATATATGCAATTAATTATTGGTGCATTTTGTCCAGATCTGTGATTTCCATGATCAGTTGGCAGCTTCCACTCCATGGCTAGCTTTGTGATAATTGGTCATGATGACGTGGACTGATCTAGCTATGCGCCATATATTGCCGCCATGTATTATTATTTTGCTAATTAACTAGATGGTACCACTGCCCATGCATGTGGGGCTGGACGGCCAAATTTAGATATTAGATCATCTGGCTCGATCGAGTTTATAACCATTATGTGTTCATGTTGTGATCATAGCTAGTATTGCATAGAAATTGGAATTTCACGATATGTAGCTGCCGATGCACGTGGATTGTGGATTGGTTGCTGTTTAAAGTTCTAGGGTTTCATGACAGAATAGTAGTGTAGTAAGTAGCACGCACATGAACCATGGGTCGGACCCAATTCATAATTTCATGTGGTTGGTGATCAAGGAGTACTCATGCATGCGTAAGTGCTACACGTACATGATTAATATATGTGATAGATCGATCGAGTATGCGCTAATTGTGGATCTTTCATAGAGTACTCATGAGATTTGAATTGGATTTTGGATCCTAGCTAGATCAGCTACTGTTGTTATACAATTAAGTTTCAATTGTGGGGTCATGTGGTTCAAGTAAATTTTTCTTTTGACTTTGAATACATCATAATTATGATTACATGTCTCCTAATGGTAGTACTGCTTGAGTATGCAAAAAGTTTTTTTCTTTTTTTTTTTTTAAAGCAAGATAACAACTCATTAATTAAAAAAAGATGATCCAATCCGGCCCTATGAGTTTTAGAAGATTCAAAGGTGGCATTAATGATGGTTTTTTCAGAGTCTGTGAGGTGGATTATTATATGGTGCCATGCACGTACTATATATTGGAAACAGTGATTGTTGGTTTTATTGCACTGTAATTCATTACTCTGAATTGTTTGATGAAGAGACTTACTTTCTCGTCCAGCTCTAAATATTTGATTAGGGAGAACAACAATAACGTAGTATTTGAATAGGAAGTATCAACTACCAACCTGAGTTGACAATGTACGTAGAGAATTCCTCATGTATGATATTTATGTCGGCACGCGGGGGCCATCATGCCCTAGAAGTGTGGGGATTGGGGTGGGTATAGACACTAGAGACTCTGAGGCATGGTGGCATGTAAAGTTCATATGCAAACTAGGACACACATGAGCGTCACGCGCCGGCGGTTTTGCCTTATATATTCATAGAAAGGTGCTAAGTTTCTTGTATTGGAACAATTACTTTGTTACTAGGATATTTATGGAGCTTGTATTTCAGTCATCCATTATAGGGGGTGCATGGTTACTTTCATCTTTTCAAATAAGAAAGCATACAAATTATATGATACTCTAAAAAGCAAGATCTCTTAAAACTTCTAGTGCTCCACTTTTAGGGGAACGGGTTGCGTGTCTCCTAAATCAGAGAAGTCGGCCGCTTTGTGCATTAAAATTATCAGTCTCCAACACTTATTTTGAACTTTGTGTGCATCTTTATATTTTTCTCGATCCGATACATGAACTTACCTTATCCAAAAAAGGAATGATGAAAACCACCATTTTCTTGTTTGGGAGTGTTTTTATAGGAAAAGAAAGAAAAACTACTTGGAATAGATTATAAGTTGCATTACGTTCATTCGCATTTATTCCACATAATTAATTGGACGGAATGAAGACGTACACAAGAGAAAGTAAAAGAATCATGCATGATATATACTAATCAAATAAAACGAATTTCATTTCCATTCCTTTTTTTTCTATCTTAGACATCCAAACAAAAGATAAAAAGGAAAATAATAATATCTTCATTCAGTTTATTGATATACTCCATCACGTACGTCGATCAATTGTTCGTTTCATTTTCATTTATTAATTTATGCACTCCCAAACACAAAAACTGATATGGGAAATCTGTCTCTGACATGATCTACTAATTAATTGCTTGTAGCTTGGGGTTCACGGATTCTAGTCATCACGCTGACAGCAACTGTTTTGATCTCTCTATTATTGGGAATGTGGAAAAATGGGGGGGGGGGGGGGGGGGGGGGGGGGGGAACTTGAAAAAAGAGAAAAATACACAACTGGAGTCAGAGATGATCATCATGAGCAAGTTCAAAGAATTGTCCGATCGAACAGTAATATTGATCAGAGATTAGATAGCTAGGTTGACAAAGATTCAAAACACGAAGGGAAAAGAACAGCTCAATGAACGAACATATACATACATACATATTATCTGTATATGTGGACGTTGAAACGTACCTATCTTGAGCTAGTACGTACTAAGTTAACACCTATATATACAAGGACAGAAGGGTAGGGTTTAGAGGTGGCGAAAATCGGTGTAACCTAGCAAATAATGCATGCATGGAGCAATCGGCATCCACATAAAATGCCAAGCTGTATGGATGTGTTTTATTTTTTATTTTTATGACGTTGACACGACATGGGTCTCAAATAATTAATTTTGCCTAGTTCAGAATCCATCATCATCATGTGCATACATGATTGTTATGCATGCAATATTTCGATCTGCTTAAACTCTGATCATCTGTGTTTTATTGCTCGATCGATCTCTTTCTCTTTTGCTTGTGTGCATGTCTGTGTGTGAGATCGTTAACGTTTGTGGCGAAAATCAATAACGCGAAGTCTAGTACATTATTAGCTCAACCTCCCCACACACGTTTTCTCTCTGTAATCAGATATATAAATCGACCCCATGTCGATCATATATATAATTCAGCCACCTGTCCCGCTCCGAGACGATTGCAATTAATATCATCATGCATGTAACATCTTCAAATTGAGTGTACGTAGAATTTCTATATTGTCTCATGAGAATGACAAGTTCTTGCGCGCCTTTTATAATGATTTCAATAGATAATCCTACCGTGGCTTTAAAGCAAAAATCGTTGCATGCCTTATAGCTAGCTAGCTAGCTAGCATATAATTTTTACCAAAACTCGAATAATTTATAACAAGAGCTAGCACAAAAAGAGCACCATTTTTATATCATGTTCTTGTTTTTAACTTGTTAGAATATACGCATGCAGTTGGCATATATGCAGCAAAGTATTTAGCACTAGTCATAGTTGAAGCGCGCTGTTCCAAGCCCTCATGAGCAAGATCAGCTTGCAAAAACAATCATAGAGGGTGAGTTTAACCAATCATGACGTTTTATATATTTGAAATCAATTAATTAATTGTCCATATATAAATATATATTCTGATCTGTGATTCTTATGCAATCACATCACGGCTATGCGTGATCCAAGATGCTTATACTTGTAGAAATCAATTTCCCACGTTTTCAAGCTATCAAACGAATCATTTGATGTGAGTTAAATTATTTTCAAGTTTTGTGATTTTGTTTTCTAGAATATGAAAAGGACGTAAAGTCTTAAATTATGGATGTGCAATGTGCATGACTAAGCATGGAATATCTATTGAGAGTGCCATTTTATTCCATGAATACTGTGAGAAATTCCTTTTGATGGTGAATTAGCCTACAAAAACATTAAACTATGGGCATCTATGTATGTAGGCCTAACTTTGTTGACAAATTAAGAGGTTAATAGCTAGTATTAATTACCTCTTGCAACATTAATAGTAAAACCTTCGAGAAGACATGATATTAATCTTTTTAATTAATAATATTAATGGGTACTACTACTATATACTCATGATCTGCATGATGCATGTCGTAACTTATTATATATATATATAGTTAATATTGAGACGGAAACTTATTTGCTAATTATGATATCTTTCCGAGATTTGTTTAATTCGTTTAAGATACATATAGCTCATGAATTAATTAGCTTAATTAATTAATTAATTATTATTAATATATGTACGTGCGTGCATAAGGACAATGTATATGGCTTTTTCAGTGAAGATTTCATGAGTACGTACATGCAAATTAAATTAATGCATCGCTAACTGGCTAGCTTTAACCCAATTAGAACGAACTTTGCGCGCATTAATGATCAAAATCACTATTTGCGAGCGAGGAAGATCGATCGATCGATCATGACAATATGTGTAATTATTAAATATTTTTGGGTATAGATCATGACAAGTTATGTCTTTCAAAAGCAAATGCTTTTCGTGATAAAGTTGATTCGTAAATAGTAGCTAGCGCCATAAATATGATTCCGTACGTCATCAATATCCCTGCAATTTCAAAAGCCTTTAAAAAGCCACAAATGGGTACCTATCTTTTCTAAAAGCAATCTGCTGCTCACGTTGAATATACGGGCAAAAGTTGGCTTAAATTTATCATCAAGGTATATAAGCTGATCAACTTTACAAGGAGCAGCAGCTAGCTTTAAATTACGTATAGACAAACACAAACATTAATATTTTCTCAATTATATATATATATATATATATATATATATATATATATATATATATATATATATATATATATATATATATATATATATATATATATATATATATATATATATATATATATATATATATATATATATATATGCCTCAGTACTAGCTAGACAGGTGCTTTTCATGCTGCAACTGTGGAAACATTGATTTCCAAGGCAAAGAAATCTCTCTGATCTAATCTGATTATTATCTGTCTCTCTCTGCCCACAAATTCTTTCCCCTCACATGCATTGGAATATATATTTTTCTTCCTCTTTTATTATCTTTTTTGATATATACATATATATATGTACGAACTCCTTATTAATTCCCTTAATTCACATGTTATGATATATATAATTAATATCATAACAAAAATAAAAATAGTAGAAAGATTTGCTTGTCAACTCAGGGTGCAAATCTTAGGACAGTCATTTGAAATGATATATATTTATATATATAATATGTATTAATTTTGTTTGAGAATCAATTTGATTTATATATATATATATAACAATTAGACTTTGTATGTAGGCCTCCGGATTGATGATTTTGATGGTATATATGTAGGCCCACGTACAACAAGAATAACTACGAAAACTAGGGATGGATGCCACGTATATATTCTCATCACTATAAGAAAAATAACTATTTGTGACAGGTTATATATGATGAGAATACCTATTTCAATCAAAACAGACTTATTTTGATAGAAAATAATAATTTTCATAAAAAATAAGTAGTCACAACTGAGTAATTTTCTTATAATGTGGAGACCTGGTTGGCAAGTTTTGATTGGACGCAATCCAATAAATGGACCCATGTATGCACTTGCATTAATTGCATAGATCATACATATATATATATGAAAATGTTAGGATCGAGCATTTACCACTAGGCCAAAAGTGATCATTGTTAGCAGATGTGCAACTTTACTTTCTTATACATTTTGGCAGCACAGAGCTCCACATATATACGTGCTGCAAGCGGGCACGAGGTCGGCCTTCGTAGTGCACACTAGGTGCACCAGTGGGTTGGGATGTCAAGTACTGATAGACTTCTATAAGTTTAGCGAATCCCTAAGAGAGATCACTGGATCCATAATCTAATAGAAAATTAATTATTTTGTTTATTATTAATAAAGAAGGTCGTGGTGATTGTATGCATTAATTAATGAATTAAGATCCCCAATTAAACAAATATACCCAAAAGGGAGACCATAACTTATGGAAATGAATTTCATGATCATCAGTAGTGAAAGGACATTCTTTCTAAAAGGAAGAGTTGAGGAAGGAGAAAGAAAGAAAGAAACTAATTATTGGTTCCAAAGAGAGGAATATCAAACCGTCACTCATTCTCCTTAACATCACCATCGTCTACATGCATGCAGATTAAATATTATATATACACAATATATATATATATATATACACATGTATTGCACCTAACAAAAGTTCCCTACGAGGAAAAGAACCCTAACCCTAACCCTAGAAATGCATAATCATTTTGGTATAATCTAAATTTGTTTGGTGGGGACAGGTCACAGCTTGGCCAGCACGGTATTATATATTATATATATAGTTGCTCATAATAATCTCACACGTCAACAAAGTTATGACGTGTAACTTAGTTTGCGGTATATATGTATTTATCACATGTCTTCCGGCGTGTTTTTGGGTACCGTGAATTTAGGGTTCATAATTACTTAATTTCCAATAAAACCATAATTTGCTGTGGTAACACACCTGAGTCATCATCTCATCGATCCACTCGCTGTCACCACAAAGTTTCATATGTAGTTTACAACTTGATCAAGAAAACTCAATGACCCATCTTGACTTTTGGTCTTGATCATGAAATTGCAAATAAATAAACCAAATATATATTGATTTTCTTTCTTTCATTTTTAACTTTTTTTTTATATATAATTATATCATGATCGATCCTCAAGAAGAAAATTAATTCAGATATATATTTATTTAAAATTTTAATATACAGTCATTTTTACATATTTATTTACGTATTCTATTAATATGATTAGTTACGTCATTTTTTAAATATAAATAACTGATTTGATCAATCACATTAATGAAGTACGTAAGAGATATATAAAAATAATTGTATGTAGCACTCATTTTAAAATACTCTTAATTTTTCAATCATTCCATGATATAATTGCAGCAAATTAAGGTACAAATTTAAACCATTAATTTAATTTAAATGACTAGGATCTTGGTAATTAACTACTAATTTAATTTTTTCCGACAAGATCATTAAAACTAATTAGTAACCGACGGTCGCTATATGCCAAATAGGGATGGAGGGATATATATTTATCGTATTAGGGAGAAAATGACCCATTATCCCAAAGGGTAATGGAGGGCCCTCGTGACCTGTTTCACAAGAAACCCTAGTTGGAGGAGAAAGGGTACAATTGTCCCTTAGGTCACATAAAATGTTAGATTCTAAAGCTTTAATTTCTGTCACATGACTCATCCATAGTGAAATTTGAGCTCCATTATTTCAATGATCTCCCTGTGCTAGCTAGCTAGCTGCCATGGCACTACTGACCCCATGCATTATCCAGTTTTTACATATTAATATAATATATAATAACTTTAGATACAGTAATAAGATACGTAAATTAATTTATTAATTTTATTTAAAAAGAGTGTACAAAAATTATCCATGAAACTTACATGTAATAAAACTGTAAATTATTGCTATATTATATATATGAAAATACATGCCGCGACCAACATCCCTTTGTCCATATCTTCATTATTATTTCCTTTCCAACCTTGCTCACTCAAAAAAATTGAAAAAGAAAAAAAATATCATATTATATATATATATACACACTTGTGATAAGTGAACAATGTGTAGGATGGGGGCCTGGATGTCCTTCATCATTAGTGGCCCAAAGCAAGGACCAGGACAATTTCCATGCCCCACGATTTGCATCAATCCAAAAGTAACTCAACTCTTCTAGCTTTGTGTGATCGAAAACGGAACAGATGGGACTTTCTGAAGTGATGATGATCAGTTCATTGATTAATGATTTAATTTTTTTTTCTTTAATTTCTCCAGCTATTAATTTGTTCTTTTCCTTAATTATTTAGAGCTGTCAACATTGTAGCCCAGGCCGAATATCAAAGGGTTCACGTGATTTCAACAAGTGGATTTGTCTATTTTCTTGAAGAGGGTGGCGTGCTGATAGAATCGCTGAACCAATTAATTATTTAATCTAGAAGATGATTCTCAATTAATATATATATATATATATATATATATATATATATATATATAAGCAAGCTAGCATTATGAATTTAGCAAAATACGTACAATACAGAGATTCGATGATCTTCTTTATATTATATATATATTTACATGTATGTATATATATATGTATGTAGAATTTTATTATATACAATTACTTTATTTATTTTTTATACATTTTATTGATATGATTGATTAAAATAGTTATTTTATATTAAAAAAATGATGATCAAGCTAATTATATTAATGAAATGCATAAAAAATATGTAAAAGTAACTGTAAATTTTTTAATATATATATGTGTATAATGTATGTCTATGATCATCATGAGCTTTCAATTATAGGGCAGTAGTATTTAAAGTTCCATTTGGTGATATATATATATATATATATAATACCGTCCAAAAATTTCATAATTAATGGAGTTTTCACAAATAATTTTCCAATTCGATCGATCAATATATAATATGAATCACGTGATCATGATCATGTCAGTCCGAGACAATATTAATTAATCCAAAACATATATAATATGATAATGGTGATTTAATATGCGCGCTGTTGCATGATTATCGTAAAAAAAAAAATATATTGAATTATATATATATATATATATATATACGTACGTACGGCAATGATTATCGTAAAAACAATATTGATCGATCGATCATCGACGTATGGTTGATCAGATGGATATAATTATATATACCCTGCATGTTTAATTGATCAATTAATGAATATTTCTTTTGAATATTAATGTACAGTACAATATCATATATTATTTGGCAACGTTAGTAGTACGTGTATGGCACGGGCTTCTCCACGTAGTACGTAAACTAGCTAGCTTTTTTGTTTTTGTATCCATAAAGATTCTTAATTGTCTTTGAATTAATGTACATGATGATCAGAAATTAATGTTCGTAAAGTATATACCAAAATTATATAAAAAAAGGAGTGTTTTGGAGGGTTTCTCTGATATTGATGAGCATCGATCGTCATAAAATGGCTTGGCTTTTGTCCATACATATCCGATCACGCGCGTACGTATGTATCTTGCAGTATGTACGTACCCTTAATCCATAGCTTCTACTCCTCCAACATTTCTTGTAACTTTGGTTTTTCTTGAAACTTCCTACCATTTTATAACTGATCGATCGAGAAATAGTTTCACACACATACAAATGAAAAGTTAGCCAGCGAGTATGGCCTGCCAGAATTTATAAAATAATATTGTAAGAAAGTAGTTCTAACTGGCGAAGGCATACTTCATCATCGTCATCATCATCCTCCTTAACTGTATATAAATAATACCAAGCCTTTCTTTTCTTCTTCTATTCTATATTTCAAGTTTCCAAACAAAGAAACCACCAAAAGCCCGATCTTTTTGAATCGTACTTCCGCATTCGGATCCCCCACCTGGCCATCTTCTACCATATATATATACATATATACCCCGATCGAGACTAGAGTTTGCTTCGAAATTCCAACCGTAAAACAACTATTATCCCATTTTCTTGGCTGCCAAACTGATCATCATTCTTTTCTTCCTTTCAAATTACGATATTGTAGCCATGGGGCTGAGAGATATAGGGGCAGCACTCCCTCCAGGGTTTAGGTTTTATCCTAATGATGAGGAGTTGGTCTGCCATTATCTTTACAAAAAGATTACAAATGAGGAGGTTTTGAAGGGTACTTTGATGGAAATTGACTTGCATACTTGTGAGCCATGGCAGCTTCCTGGTAGGTACTCTGAATTACATCCATGGTTACCAACTTTTTGTTTTTCTTCCTTCATTTTGTTTTTTTCAAGTCCTTTATTTGATCTGCACTTTGATGTCTTTCCACCAAAATTCAGATACATATTTCTTGTTTGGTTTTATTTTTGTTAATTTAAATAAACTGATCAAACAAGATTTTATTCGATCGATGATAATAATAGTTTGATCGTGAGGAACAAGCTAGCCAGCTGGGTATTAGTCTGTAGTTTTTCCGGCTGGCTTGCTGTGAGCATGATGATGATCAGGTAATTAAGACATATACAAATAATACCAAATTATTGATGAGTAGCTTTTACGAGGCATAGTAGCTACGGCAACGAGTGGACAAACATGACCCTTCTTAAGTCTAGAGAGAGAGAGAGAGAGAGAGAGAGAGAGAGCGCTATACTCAATCATTTATTTGATAATGCTAACTTTTGTTATCATTGCAAGAAAGAACTGACAAGAAATTAATTTTAAGCCTCTGATGCGGTAGATTTTCTTCACAACTAGAAAGCTCCGCAGTCATAATTTATATATAGGATGAATATTCCAATCCTAAAATTATTCTCTTAAAAGATGATCTCAGAATACGTACGTTATCTCCTTAATTTCAACGAAAGATCCAAAGAATTACTGGAATCCATTATAAAAGTAGCTATATACAAGCCCTCTCTCTCTCTCTCTCTCTCTCTCTCTCTCTCTCTCTCTCTCTCTCTCTCTCTCTCTCTCTCTCTCTCTCATGGTTGTATTCATGATGTACATGCAAACACGTACAGTGATCTAGAGCACTGGAAGTTCCGGCGCATGCACTTGCATATATCTTATATTAATCCATTCACAACCGGTAGGGACCAACTTCAAAGATGGTCCAGACATATTGCACCACAACTTCTAGCACGGTAGTACTGTTGAAAATGATCTTTTAGCTAGCTTGTCGTTGCTAATTAAATGCATGCCAGACACCCAACATCTCCCTAACAAAATTAATTGGGTGATTACTGTAGAAACTTAGCTGATCCTCATCACGATCAGTGTTTGCTGATCTTTATTTTTCCTACGGCTTTTTCCCTTTACGATCTATAATTAATTTAATTACATGGTAATTAATAAATTAGATGGGATAGATATATGGTAGGTTGAAAGGATAAGACTCTCTAGATCATACAATATATAAGAAAAATGAGTCGTAAAATAGAGCAAAAATCCTTAGCTACGTTAATGGTCATTTTTACACGATGAATTGAACCCACTTGCCTTACGATTCAAGTAAGTTGATCATCAGCCAACCATATATATATATATATATATATATATATAATATATCAGTATTTGATCACCATAAACAGTTTAGGCAAATGAAGAAAAGTAAACAAAAATGGACACGTACTCATGGTCACACATGAAATTGACTATAAACCCTAGAAGTCCCGATCAAAAAAAAATCATTAATATTCTTCCTTAATTTTGACACCTCAATTTGCTCTAGCTTCCTTAGACACAACTCATTAATAAGGTGACATAGACATGCCATCTATCGAATCTTTTCCACTTATGCTACTCTCTAGGTCTGCCAAAAAAGAGTGAGATCAAAAGTACATGGCCGGCAAGCTTAAACACATTTCAATTTTCAGTAGGCTAGCTTTTACCCTTTTTTTGGGATAAGCTAAGTTTATATATATCGATCTAAAAAACATAGATATGTAATGAAGTCTGATACAAGCATTGTAATGGACAAAACAATCAATTTCCTAATTCAAAAGATATTAATCACAAATTAAGTACGTTGGAGACTTTAATCCCTATTAATGCACCATTAGATCACTAACTCCTAGATCTATCCCAGGAGAGACAAAGGTAGTATTCTACACCTCCTAAAGGCAGGGGAGACAAGCTATAACATCAGAGGCTTTTTATAGAGCTAGCTCATCATGCAGAGATTCGAGCAAATCATGCCTCTCATCCAAAGGCTTTTATATTAGTAATTATCTGATGAATATTGATATCACATATATATATATATATGTATGAGTCAGTGATATTGTGTGTATATTAATATTTATGTACCATGCAGGCGGCCTTATATTATTATATATATACATGACTTTTCCGGCCATTCTGCTTATACTGTGATCATGAAGGTTTATGTTCATTAAAATTCTTACAGCATGTAATAATAATATTATTTAATTATGGGTTTCAGAGATGGCTAAGCTCAATGCAAACGAGTGGTACTTCTTCAGCTTCCGGGACCGCAAGTATGCCACAGGCTTCCGGACCAATCGGGCAACGATAACTGGATACTGGAAAGCCACGGGGAAGGATCGGACGGTCCAAGATCCAGTGACGCGCGAGATCGTAGGGATGAGAAAGACTTTGGTGTTCTATAGGAACAGAGCTCCAAATGGAATCAAAACCGGATGGATCATGCATGAATTTCGCTTGGAGACCCCACATATGCCTCCTAAGGTCTGATTCATATATGCTGCTTTTTCCAAAAGATATATACTTACTGTATCAAATTACACGTAGTTACGGAAACACAACACACGCAATCATACTCACAGAGAGAGAGAGAGAGAGAGAGAGAGAATCCTTATGTATAGAAAAGTTTTATGCGACTCTCAAAGGAAACAGAGAGGAAAGCAGATGTGCAAGTTGTCCATTGACTTTTATACACACTCACATGTCCAATATGCATTTCCGCTGCTAAATAACTTTTTAATCAGTCATTTATCCAAAAATAGAGTTGGGGAAAATAATATAAATGAGATACCCATATTTAGTTGGTTTCAGCTGGATAAATATATACCACTCCATGCATGCATGCATGTTTTGTTTTTTTGGTTTTACACGTATGTCTGATGAGATTCTACATTTTCTTTATGACAGGAAGACTGGGTTTTGTGCAGAGTATTTCACAAAAGCAAGGGTTTGACGCCAGACTCGGAGGATTGCACCAAATTCAGCCCACAACATATGTTTGAGACCAGTAGTACTACAGCTTGTGCCCCTCCGTTAGCTCCATCTCCTCCCTCTAACCAAACCATGTCTTGTGGGTATTATAACCAAATCATGACCCCCTTTGACTCAAGTACCCCTTCTCATCAAAACCAAAGCCAAAGCAATTCCCTGCTCAATCTTCTTCAGTTCTCTCAGGAAACTACAAATAATGTTAACAAAGAAATTACCTCCAAAGGTGATCATGATGAATATGGATTCCTATGGGACATGAATTTGGAAGAAAATAGCTTGGCAAATGGGGCAGCAGTATCTTCAAACAGCTTGGAGGATATGAGATTTGAGATTGATCACAACAGCATGGTTTTCCTATGAAATATATATATATATATAGTGTTTATATATTACTATATTATATTAGATATTAAACACATAATTAATTTGTTGGTTTGCATTAATCATGTATACGTGTTGTTTGGCTTTGAGGGACTTGCATGCATGCTAGCTAGCTAGCTGGATTGGATATATATGTTTTAGAAGGTTTGTGCTTAGTCATGATGATGATATTGTACTGTTAGGTTTATATTTTCTTCTCCCTTTTTGTATACAACATCAGGATATGTATAAAATTGTCAATCGTAAAGATTCTTTGCTAGCTAGCGATCATCATCATGATATCCAGACAACTTTTGATATTGTTACTCATGTGGTTTCATTTTCACACGTAAATCTAGCTGGCCGTGTTAGAAATTAAGGCTTCCCGATCAAGATTTGTATCCCACATGACGTCCCCTCATGCCATTGATTCAATATCTTTCTCGATCGTAACAATTAACAATTCAAAAGTAAGCCCACTTTCAGTTAATTAATTACAAACCCCACCACCAAAAGTAGATTATTTTCGTTTAAACCGGCCACGTACGTATATATATTAATATATAATATAGATCAATTATATGCAGTAAGCAAATTCCCTTGTAAATGACGAAAAGACCGATCATAAGTACTACGTACTTAAGATTTAATTATCCAAAAATATAGGCAACTCGAATTTTTAGTAATTAATATATATAATTTCTTAATTACAATCTTTTTCCACAGCTCTTAATGGAAATTAATTCTCACGTATTTAGTACGTACCATTTTATATATATTAAGCTTATAATAAGCTCGATCACATATTTATAACGTGCATGCTTCTTTATATATAATTTGATAAAGCAATTTCTTTCACGTGCATGCATGCAGCATGCATGTAATGTAATTAACTTCCAAAAGATTTCAGCTTCCAAGTGAAGTGATCATCGATGGGGCAGAGTTGGTTGGTTAATTTATATGTATGGACGTTTTCGAAACAATTTATCAGTACACGAAAGGACTGGAAACGTGCGAGATAGTAATAATTAGTCTTTGCTATTTCATTTTTTTTCCCCTTTCTAGTTTATTCCATTGTAGAATACAAAAAAATGTATAAAACTGAATATCCGATTTTAATCTGGGTACAATCCGGTTACAATCTGGATACAATCCAGACATCCAGGTACAATTTGAATGTCTGTCTGATCAGGTTTTGATTGGATTTATTCAAGTGGATATTAATCCAATTTTCAAAATTCAAATATGCATTCGGGTATTTTTCGATACCTGGATCCATGTTGATACACCCTTATATATAGCCATTATACGTAACATAATTTTTTTTATAACAATTACATGTAACACATTTTACTCCACACATATTACTTAATAATTATGAAAACGAATGACCTCTCTAAACTAATTTAATCCATATATATTAGGTGAAAAATATATATAGAGATCTTAAATCGAGAAAGTATTTACATTTTAGAAAGATAAAATTATATTGCTACTCGTAACCCTTCGAATATAACATTCGTGCAAGATATTATGACAAGTATTAGATAGATCAAAATGGAGAATGATACATATAAAATTATTTTTACAACACTTTACAATGTTGTTTTAAATGAGTAACGTTTTTATAAAATAATTTATAAAAATAATATCGTTTTATATAAATATCTCTAATTTAAAATATAATTATATAAAAAATTAGAAAATATTTGTACATATGTCATTCACCATACCACGTGACGTTAAACTCGAAATTTTAAAATTAGAAATTTCTGTTGATTTAATATATAAAAGGGAAAAATATACAAATGTAATGGGCCAAGTTCACGAGGTAAAATGAACTTTTAGATTGGGCTAACGAGTCTAGCAAACATGAAAGCTATTAAGCTAATTATGAGGTCCGCATACTGAGCAATTGGGGCTAATTTTGGACCGGAAGTTGCTAAAGTCCAAAGTTATTTAGTTTGATAAAAACAATGTTACTATTATTTTATTCTAATTATATTTATTAATATGATATCTTTAAGTGTTTAATATATAAATAATACTTTAAAGGAAAATATTTTGACTTTTATAGGGTGTGCAAATTTTATACATTTTCTTACAGATAAATAAATAAATGCAAAATACATATGAAAAATCTATTTTCTAATAATAAGTTCAATTCTTTTTCAAAATAAATATGTGAGACCAGCACCCTAAACTTATATCTGTTAAAAAAATTTATAGCTTGCACTACTCTATTTTAAATATATAGTTAAAATTCAAATATGATTTCCTTGTTCCTCTATAATTCCCTATCTAGAATTACAAAGAGAATTTAAATAGAGAGTGGACTCTATGGATGAGCTCCACATTACTCGGATAGGATAGATGTGGTAATATGTAATACGATCCATGAATTCAACACAAATACGATACGAATTAGCGAGTTTGAATTTGATATAAATGGGTTCGGATTAAAACAGGTTGACATGTTAAGATATGATTGATAAATGGGTCAACCCACTTATCCCAAAATTAATCCATAATAACCTATTTAAGTTTTATTTCAAAATTACAATTTTATTATTGTTGAGTTTTAATCTTGATATATCTTAATATGTTTATGTTTTTATTGTTGGGATTGTAATTTTGAACCTATGCTCATATTTGTTATTAGAGAAATGCTATGGGTCTTGAGGATTTCAACCAGCAATGGGTCCCGACTCTCTCTCTCCCTCTTACTTAATGATTAAAGAAATATTTTTTAATGATGTTTTGAATTTTTTTTCAAATTTTTAAAGATATTAAAAAATGCATAAAAAAAGTAACAAAATAATAAAAAAATATTGCACTTATCGGGAAGAATCATCGGTGGGTGTAGTGCTGCCCTTTGTTATTATTGAGTTTGTAATCTTGATTTTATTTATTGGTTAAAATTTGAAAACTATAGATATTGTTTGTTAGTAGATAGTCGTAGGGTAGGTTTAGATACAAAAAGTCTTTTGACTCATATAATCTCATCTTATTTAGTTATTATAATTTTTTTAAATTCTCAAAATAAATTACAATAAATAATTTAACTTTTTAAAATCCCAAAATAATAATAATAAAAAGGAATAATCTAACTGTTAACGTCGTGTGTTACATGCCCAGACAAGGTTCTAGCAACTTGGGTCACGATCTTCACCTACAAACACGAAAACAAAGGTGGGCCCAGGGTGGTTCTAGGAACCTCTAATACTTAAGTCAGTCCCTTGCGTAGGGAGTAGTAGTTCATTAATAATTGAGTTCGAAGAGAGTTCTTTGTACATGGGATGTAGATTTTATATGAGATTTCAGGAGACACATTCTGTAACCAGTTTCACAGGTATGCCATCCCGCCCATAGCTACTTTAGTCTGGGTATTCAATGAAATGTGGTGTTCTAAGATAGGGCTTCCAATGCAGCATGACTTTTGAGATGGTGCTTTTTGTTGCCCAGATGACCAACATAAGAGTGGGGTGAATAGAGTTGTATTTTAAAAAAATAACAATTATAAATCAAATATACAATATAAAATATAAAAAAAAAATATGAAACAACAATAAATATAAAGAGTAAAGGTAAGAGAGAAGCAAACTCAGTATGTTAACGAAATTCGATCCCACTGCCTATGTCCTCGCCTCAAGCTACCCCTTGAGGATTCTCAAATTCACTATTCAACCTTTTTCAGGTGGAGATAAAAACCAATTACACCTTTGAACAACACCTATAAAGGATCTGTGTAGAACACCCTCTACACTTGTAATCATCTTACACATGGTGATTCAACTATTCCCAGTATAGAACACTTTCTATACGCATAAGGATTATACACACTATTTTACTGATACAAGAGCTGATAGTGGGTAGTTATCAGAAAACACTCCTCAATGAGTGAAATAATAACAATACAACGCAAATTATATTTCTCTCAAAATGAATAAGGATTAAGGTTCAATGCTTAGAGAAGAGAGAATAAAAGTTTTGAATGAATGTTGTATGCTCTTGATGTTGTAAATGTGAAGCTCTCAAACGATCTATTTATAGGTATATGAGACTTCATATTCAAATTTAAAAAAATTCACATGTCAAAGACAACATCATTCATTTTTTCAAAAAATTCAAATAAAAAGTTCTTCTTTTTCAATTGTTAAAGACAACATCATTCATTTTTCAAAAATTTCAAACCTAATCTTTTACTTTTGGCATATGACAAAAAGAGCACACTTTACTTTTCAAATATTCCAAACCTAATATTTTTACTTTTTGTATATGACAAAAGGAGCATACTTACTTTTCAATTTTTTCAAACCTAATCTTTTTACTTTTTACATATGACAAAAGAAACACACTTTACTTTTCGAATTTTTCAAACAAAAATATCTACCTTTTACATAAGTAAAAAAAAAAAATCAATCACTTTTGAAAATATTCAAATAAAACATGCACATGTGAAAGATGACAATCAATTATCTTTAATATTTTCAAAATTCAAACCTTTAATCATGTAATGCACATGTGAAAGATGACAATCAATCATCTTTCAAAAATTTCAAATTTAATTTTCAAAATATTCATGCACATGTGGAAAATGTATTTTAATGATTTATGATAAAATATTAATTTTGAACCTTAATCCTAATTTCGAATTTTTAAGAGATTTACAACATTACTCTATGACTTTAATGTGAACTTGTTTCATTCTTGCTCATGCTTGTTTGTTTGATCTGCTTGACTCTATTGTGTAGATAACTTGAGTTTGAGACTCATTTATTTTTTGAATTCATTTGTTATATCAAAATCCATGTGTAGATATATAATTACACAAAACTTGAAACATTGGGTTCAACACTTTTAATGCGGCGCAACTTTTAGGGTGCATTCCAGTGGTGGATGAGTAGCACAGTCATTTTCGGTCCCCTTCATCAGAGAATGAAGGATTGCTCGCATCCTCCTTTCACTTGCCAATGTGGGCCCTTTAATGCTAAGTGTCAAACGGAATGTCATAATTGACGCGTCTCATCTATCCTCCTTTGTCCAATTTCCCATGTAATGCCCTCTTATTCACCTAAGACAACTAGAGGGCCGGGTCATTTTGGTGATCCAAAGGCTATTAGAGGGTAAGGCCTGGGTTGAAACTTGCCTCATTGTCTTGCCCAAGCCTAACCAACATGAACTGGGTGGGGAATAACCTTCTCAGTTACCTGGCCAATTCTCACTGAATAGGTTTAATCGGAATTTCTTCGTTTTTGGGTCCTTTTGGCAACACACTTCTAACATATTGACGTGCTTTTAATTGCTCCTGTTTGGCTCTCTTTGCATGGGCTAATGGCTGTCGGTTCCTCTCCCATGTTTCTTCGTGTAGCATGTATCATAGGGTCTACACCCGTCCACCTTCCTTCTTGTAGCGCTTGTCTCGCTCGTTACTTGGGTTAGTCCAACCCAGTCCTTACCCTCCCTAGACCTTAGGATCGCCAAAAGGGCCTAGCACTCTAGTTGTCTCAGGTGAAGAAGAGGTTATTGCACAGGAAATTGGACAAAGGGAGATAAATGGGACACTCCAACTCTAATGTCCCCCATGACACCTAGAATTAAAAGGCCTACATCGACAAGTGAAAGGACGACATGGACAACCTTCCATTCTCTAACGAAGGGGGCTAGAAATGACTGCACTGCTCACCCACCATCAAAACATAAACTAAAAGTTACACCGTATTAAAAGCACCATCTCAGAAGCCACACCGCATTGAAAGCCCTATCTCAAAACACCACGTCGCATATACTTGTATTAAATACATAGACTAAAGCAGCTACGTGCAGGACGACATTGTTGGGGTCCTCGGTCTGGACCCAAAACACCAAGTCCTCCACGCCAATGGTGGCCTTGTGATGACCGAACCTTGGTTCCTCTCTTGCTTGGCTCACGTGCAAAGGTGGTCAATATGACCACTTGGGGATGGTGGAGTTAAGTGTTTAGGCTAAGATGGGTGTATGGAGTGATAGAAGATGAAGGATTGTGTGGTTCAAGGGTGAGGGGTGCACGGCACAAGTTTGTGCTAGTGTAGGCGCCACTTGGAAGATGGTTTAGGGTTTGAAAGTTGTGTTTAGGGTTTGGAAGATGTAAGATGGGTGGCTAGGATGGAAGATGAGTAATGTGTAGTGGGCATGCTAGGGTTGGCCAAATTTTTGGTGATTGAGGGATTTTAGGAAGTTTCCTAAAATCTTGGAAGTCAAACTTCCTAAAATCTTGGAGATGACCTTCGTAGAATCTTGGGATATGATGGAGATATGAATGGCTGATTATGAGAGTGATTTTAGGGATCAATTAGGATTCCTAAATGATAGGAATCTTAATTGGAAGATGTAGGGGGCGGCTAGGGTAAAATGGATGAAGCAATCAACTATGAAAAGTTGACAAACACAAGTGGTGGGCGATTTTGAGGCTTGGATGGATTGGATGAGCAAAATATGATATGAACTCCTCAAGAACAATGATGAACACGCATGAACACAATGAAGAACATGCATGAACAATGAAGAAAAATGAAGAACACTCAAGAACAACGAAGAACGCTCAAGAACAATAGTAAAATACTAATGAACTTGAATGAAAAAACACATAAAAAGGATAATCAATACTTGATTCACGAATTGCACAGGTAATGAATAAACCTCATAGATTGATAAACACAATTTGGATTCACGAATTGCACCAAGTTGCAAGAACAAGATAGATTGAATCACACTTATTCACAAATTGCAAAGTGTGATTCTCTCTTTGGGATTCACGAATTGCACCCAAAAAGCCTAAGTGCAAGGGCACTAGTTTGTGATCTCTCAAACAAGAGTCTTCCCTCTAGGAGTTTGCCAAAAGATCCTAAAGCAAATGAAGGAGGTCCTATTTATAAGAAAAACAAATTGGAAACCCCCAATAGGTCCCTAGAAAATAAATAAATAAAACAAATTAAATAAATAAAATAAATAACAAGATAATGGCCATGAACCAAGTAAGGCTGAGCAGAAATCCGAAAATCCGACTCCGGCTTCGACTCAGCTCCGACTCCGACTCGTCGGAGTCGGACTCTGAGTTGGAGGTGGAGCTGTTCCGACTCCGACTCCGCTCCGATCTGACTCCGACTTCGATTAATCATCCGACTCCGACTTCCCTTCCGACTCCGACTCCGACTCTCAATCCAACTCCGACTCCGACTCCGACTGTTACTCCGAATCCGACTCCGACTACTACTTTGACTCCGACTCCGATATTGTGCATATTTTATAAAAATATGTGTTATCAATATATTAGCATCTAATAAATAATAATGCATAAACATTATAATGAATAATATAAGTTAATATAGTTAGTATAAGTTAATTTACATTACTAATTTACTATAAGTTACTATAAGTTAATATAGTTATTAGTTACACTATAAGTTACTAATTACTATACCTTATATAGTTAATTTACATTACTAATTTACTATAAGTTACTATATAATAATATAGTTACTATATAAGTTACCATACCTTATATAGTTAATTTACATTACTAATTTACTATAAGTTACTATATAAGTTACTATAGCTTATTTTATATTTTACATTACTAGTTTACTATAAGTCAATATATAATATATAGTTATATTATATATAATATATAGTTATATATATACTATATATATTAAGGGCTTATATAGTATATAGTTACTATACTATGTATTTTTTATGCATTAATCATATATATTTATATATTTTATATAACTATACCTTATATAGTTAATTGACATTACTAATTTACTATAAGTTAACTATATAATAATATAGTTACTATATAAATTACTATACCTTATTTAGTTAATTTACATTACTAATTTACTATAAGGTACTATATAAGTTACTATAGCTTATTTTATATTTTATATTACTAATTTAATATAAGTTAATGTAGACTATATAGTTACTATATAAGTTACTATAGCTTATTTTATATTTTACAATGAGAATTACTAGTTTACTATAAGTTAATATATAATATATAGTTATATTATATATAATTATAGATTATATATATACTATATATATTAAGGGCTTATATAATATATAATTACTATACTATTTATTTTTTATACATTAATCATATATATTTACATATAATATATAACTATACCTTATATAGTTAATTTACATTACTAATTAACTATAAGTTACTATATATACTATATAGTAACTTATATAGTATATATAATATATATACTATAATATATATAGTTATATATTAACTTACTAATTAACTATACTTATATAATATATATATAGTTATATTATATATAATAGTATAGTCATATTAGTTAATATATATAGTATTAAAACAAAATTATTACTTGATTTACAGTTAAAAAAAAAAATCAAAAGGGGCTGAAAATACAAAAAGGGGCTGCACGTCGCTACAGTATTAAGACCGGTTTTAAGTTTTTAACTCCCCCCCCCCCCCCCGCCGATACTGAAGTGAAGTGACTTAGGGTTTACAATCAGAAACGGCGCCCCAGGCCTTCAGCCTTCGACAGCCCCAGTAGACTCCCTCAGCCCCAGCCTTCGACTCCCTCAGCCACCACGAAATGGCGCAGCTCCAGCCTCCGACGGCTTCTCCGGTATCTCTCTCTCTCTCTCTCTCTCTCTCTCTCTCTCTCTCTCTAGTGTTTTATTCATGGATATGGGTTTGAAATCCAGTATCTCCGAGACTCCGACGGCGTTGATTGATTTATTTTTTATTTCTCTTTTAAATGCTATGGGTTTGGTTGTTGATTTGTTGCTTGGTTGTTGATTTTTGATTTCTCTCTCTCTTTTATCTGTTATCGTGAGGCCGACTAATATTATGGACTAGATTTGTTGTTTCTCGTGTTTAAAAGACTGGTAAGTGTTGAGGATGCAGTAGGTATGACTCTGCAGTTTCCTGTTGGAGTAATATTCCAGGCCGGTGTAGTTGCCGGGCTTTGGATTCCTTTCGGCTAAAAAAATCAAGATAAATGATTAATTAATAATTAGTTTGTTAGATGACAGTAATAATTACATGAATATATAGAATAATATTAAGGGATTAAAGCTCAATTTCTTAAGCTTTTTAACCAAATTACATCGGCATTGCTAATATTCATTAGAAGAAACTTAAATCTCAAATTGTAAATCATTACCTTTCACACATCACAGTGAAATCACAATATTTATTAGCACCTTATAATTACTTATCCAACACTCCTCCAGATATAAGCTCTAGAATTTAACATGAAGGGCTTTCAAGGTTTATTTTTTTCTGAATATTTTTGTATTTTAAAGCCATAGGTGAATCCGGCTAGCTACTATAGTCTATGTCCACTAAATAAAGCATATTTTCGTTGGTGGCATATTTTGGTTGATTTACTTGAGTAATCTTTACATTAGTTCATGAATTTATTTTGTTTATGTTTATCTTATTTGTTGTGTTCTACAGTTCTAGTTATTAAATCATGGATATGGAAGGCACAAACACTCCTACATCCACAGGTGCATCTTGTCCTGGCATTCCAGCCCCAGAACAACCGATTGATATTCTCAGTCCAATAGTTGATGAGTCTAGCGGACCAATAAGCTCTTCGGTAGGCACTCCTAGTGCCTTTCATTCTATCCCTCGCCCTCTACCTGGTAGTAGAAATCCTAAGAATAAGTCCGAGGTATGGTCTCACTTCACAAGAGTGCCCGATTGTGATCCCGAAGAGCCTATAGCTACTTGTAACCATTGTCATAGGCAATGGAAATGCCATCCCAAAAGGCAAGGCACTTCGGTCATGAAAACACACATCCAACTTTGTCCCAAAAACCGTAAGAGTAAAGTAGACAAGAGTCAAATTTTCTTGGTCCCGGAAGCAAGAAGTGAAGGAGGGGAATGAGAGAAGACCTTAGGGATGGCCAAATATAATGAGAAAAAAATCCGAGCTACCCTTGCTAGGATGGTGATAGTGGATGAGCTACCATTTAGGTGTGTTGAGGGAGAAGGGTTTCGAAAATTTGTTAAAGCCCTTGATCCAAGGTTTCCTATTCCTTCTCGATTTACCGTAATGCGTGACTGCATGAGGGTATTCTTGAGAGAGAAGGATAGTTTGAAGAAAATGTTTTTGACCACCAAACTTAGAGTATGCCTGACCACTGACACTTGGACTTCTATTCAAAATATTAATTACATGTGTGTGACCGCTCACTTTATTAATAATAATTGGAAGTTGCATAAGCGGATTATTTCATTTGTTCGGATTAGTGACCATAAGGGGGCAACGATTGGGAGGGAGTTGGAGGAGTGTATGCTTGATTGGGGCATTGACAAAATCCTCACAATTACAGTGGATAATGCTACCTCTAACGACTCCGCTATTGATTGGTTGAGAACAAGGGAAATAGGAAGTGCGGATTGTATTGCAAGTCACGAGTTTATTCACATGAGGTGTACGGCACACATTTTAAACCTTATTGTGAGTGAAGGTTTGAAAGATGTTGATGACTCAATTGTAAGGGTCCGAAATTTGATTAAGTATGTGAAGTCTTCTCCCCAAAGACTTGCCACTTTCAAGTCTTGTGTTGATAGATCAAAAGTTCAATGCTCTAGTTTTTTGACTCTTGACGTGCCTACTAGATGGAATTCGACTTTTCTTATGTTGGACGTGGCTGAGAAGTATCAAAAAGTCTTCCAACTTTTGCTTGATGAAGATCTCTATTCACGAGTTTATTTGTCTGAGGATGGACATGGGAGAAAGGGTCTAGGAGCTCCTGGGCCGGATGATTGGGAGACCATAAGAAACTTTTCGAAATTTCTTCAAATATTTTATGGTGTTACATTGCGCATTTTTGGTACACTATATGTCACATCAAATAATTATGTTCAAGAGCTTATTGCCATTCATAAACACTTGAATAATTTTTGTGACAATAGTAATCGACGTTTGAGTTCAATGGCTTTCAGAATGAAGACAAAGTATAATAAATATTGGGGTGATCTTGAAAAAATAAATCGGTTGTTGTTTATTGCTGTTATTCTTGATCCGCGGTTCAAATTGGTTATTCAAGCATATTGATTCAAGAAAACATTGGGTGAAGAGAAGGGTGAGGAATTTGTTGCACTCCTCAAGAGGGATATGGAATATTTGTATGAGGCATATGTAGAGTTTGGTGGTGGGTGCATAACTGGTGCTAACAAAACTCAAAGCGGCGAAGCTAGTGCATCAATGGGGAGTAGTAGTATTGTTACAGATTATGATCCCTTGGATTTTTTGAGGAAGTTCCATAAAGAGCATACAGCATCCTTGATGGATTGTAAGTCGGAGTTAGAGCGGTATTTGTTGGAGAACATTGAGATTCCTACGGGGAGTTTCGATATTTTAATTTGGTGGAAAGTCAACTCCACCAAGTATCCAGTTCTTGCTTTAATGGCAAGAGATATCTTGGTCATTCCTATCACCACCGTTGCATCTGAGTTAGCATTTAGCACAGGAGGCCGTGTCCTGGATCCGTTTAGGAGCTCTTTGGCTCCTAGAACTGTAGAAGCTCTCGTGTGCTCACAAAATTGGTTGAAGTCTACTCCCATATGCTTGAGTCAAAATTATTTTGAAACCATTGATGATGCAGAGAGCTATAAGCTAGACTCAGGTAATGTATTAGGAAATTTTTTTAAGTTGTTATATGAGTTGATTTTAACATTTTGTAATACTAATTTCCTATACTTTAACATCTTAATGCAGAATTAGCCAATTCTATGGCCAGCATACTTCGTGAAGAGGATTGACAATCTTGTTTCTGGTATCTTATTTCAATTTTGCTTTCTTTATTTTTATAAATTTATATGGTATCTTATTTCTTTACTAATTTTGTTCTTTTTTTTTTCAGGCACAAGTTGAAAAATGACATTTCTTGGACCTTTGGTTATGTATTTTTAATTTTATGTTATAATTTTGGACCTTTGGTTATGTATTTTTAATTTTAGGTTTTAATTTTGGTTATGTATTTTTAATTTTATGGTTTAATTTTGGACCTTTGGTTATGTATTTTTAATTTTAGGTTTTAATTTTGGTTATGTATTTTTAATTTTAGGTTGTAATTTTGGTTATGTAATTTTAATGTGTGTATTTAGTTTTAATTTAGTTTTTAATTTTGGTTGCACATTTGAATTTAGTTTTATTTTTTATAGTGATAGATTTTGAATTTAGTTTTATTTTCTAATGTGATAATTTTGGTTAGATAAATTAGAAATCTCAAATTATATTTTTAAAAAAAATTGATATAGAAGCCCAAATCCAATTAGAGTTGCAAATTATAAAATTGAAATGTTAATTGAGTCAAAGAAAAAAGTCTAAAAAAAAGCCCAACAAAAAGCCGAACTCCGACTCCGCTCCGACATGTCGGAGTCGGAGTCGGAGCGGAGTGGGGTGTAAGCAGAGTCGGAGTCGGAGGTTGGATTCGGCCTCCGACAAAGTCGGAGTCGGAGTCGGAGGAGGCCAAATCCGACTCCGGTTGAATCGGTGCTCAGCCCTAGAACCAAGGCTAGTCGTGGCATGCATGGCCTATGGTGGGCTAGGTGGTGCACGGTGGTCAGGTTGGTCCATGGTTAGGTGGTGCGGTCATGGCTTGCTGGATGGTGAGCCATGGTGGCGCGCGGCATGGCTGGCTGATGGTGAGCTAGGGTGGTGCAGCATGGCTAGCTGATGGTGAGCCATGGTGGTGCACAACATGGTGGGCATGGCTTGCTGAAGGTGAGCCATGGTGGTGCACGGTATGGCCTAAGCTGGTGGCCTGGGCGCTGAGTCTGCAAGGCATGGGCTGGAGCCATGCGCTGGATGGCATGCTTGGTGGGCATGCCACTGACCTGCTCTGCAAGGCATGGGCTGGAGCCATGCGCTGGATGGCACGCCGCGAGGCATGCCACTAACCTGCTCTGCAAGGCACGGGCTGGAGCCGTGCGCTGGATGGCGTGCTTGTGGGGGCACGCCACTGGCCTCGCTAGGTGGTGTGGGGGCACGCATGCATGTGCGCAGATGCATGCTCAAGGGCACGCGCAAGCCTGCACGCATGGTCTGTGCGCGGTCAGTAGCCTCCATGCTCGCCCGCTGTGTGTCATGGTTTGAGCCAAGGCATGCAAGCAGACTAGCCATGTGACTGTCCTAACCCTCAATGGGTTGTGCCAAGATGTGGTCCCGGGCAAATCTCCTGGGGGCTGTGACATTCCCCCTCCTTTCAAGCACATCCTTGCCCTCAAATTTGGATACCTCGACACCATGTCATCATAATCCTCCCATGATGCCTCCTCTCTCGGCACCCCTTGCCATTAGATCAATACTTGCCATACCTACCTCCTTGTCCTCCCTCTAGTCACTATCCTATATTCAAGAACCGTTCTTGGTTGTAAGAGCATCTTCCCCTCATCATCAAAGTTAGGAAGCTCTTCCAAATAGAAAAAATGTTTCAATCTAATGTAGGTTCTTAGCCACCCCGAGTGGCCCCCTTCCTTACTATTATGGAAGTGATCAAGAATCTCTTTCCTCAAATTCGGCACATTAGGGACATAGACATACCCCTTGTAATAGATGAGACCGTCTCTTACTTTGAAACCAACCGCTCCTCCACCTTGGGCATCAAGTAGCTCAATAATCTCCAAGGCCCGTGCATCAAGGCATGTGGTCTCTCTAATCTTGTCCCACACTCTCCATTCGGCCCCACTCAAGGCCATCAACATGAGATCATCTTCTTCATAAGTAGTCCACAACAAGTAGCTCTCCTCGGATATCAAAGCCACACAAGGCTTCTCTTCCTTAGGTGTCAAAGCTGTCCACATATGCTTCTTGGTCCCAAGCTTGAATTCCATGGTCATCTTCCCATAATCATTGATCACTCTTCCAATGCTTCTAAGCCAAGCGTTGCCCAATACAATCTCAAGACCTCCAAGTGCCAAGACATGAAGATCGGCTACAATCCTCACACTTTGTATGTTCATCTTCACTTCCTTGACAATCTCTTCACACTTCAACTTGTCCCCATTTGCAACTTTCACCTCAAATGGGTTTATGGCACACGGCTTCAACCCAATCTTGGTGACAATATTGGAGTTGACAAAGTTGTGGGTGGATCCACTATCCACCAAAAGAGTCACCTCAAACTTCCCTACCCATGCCATCACTCTCATTGATGCGGGTCTAGGTACACCCGAAATGGCATTCAAGGACAATTCGGCCTCCTCTAGTGATTCACTAGATTCGGCCCCCTCTTGCTCCAACTCTTCACTAGATATCTCTTCATGTGCCTCATCTTCTACTTCATTGCTTTCATCTTTAAGCAACACATATGCTTGCCCGGCCCTACACTTGTGTTCTTTGCTCCATTTGTCACCACACTTGAAACAAAAACCCTTCTTTATCATCTCTTGGACCTCTTCTCTAGACAACTTCTTCACTTCATATTGCTTTGGTTTTGATGCACTCGCTTCTCCCTCCTTGCCTTTCCAAGGAATTTTGGTTTGCAAAGGTTTTGAAACTTTGCTCCCCATATCCTTAGAATGACGCTTCTCAATGTGAGTGCTCTCTTCAAGAATCTCCGACATTCTCATAACTTCTTGCAAACTTCTCGGTTGCTTCAACTTTATCTCCTTGGCAAGCCAAGGTCTCAACCCATCTATCAAAGTGCCAATTAGTGCCTCTTCGGACCAACCCCTAACCAAGGTTTGGAGTTGCCGAAACTCCTTAATGTAATGGTGTACTTTTCCCTCTTGTTTCAACTTTGCCAATTGCCCATGATGGTTGACAATTGGTGAAGGTCCAAATTGCATCAAAAATTCTTTTTCAAAGGCGGTCCATCCCAACCTGTTTTCATCCTTCTCATATTGATCTCTTATCCACCTCCACCACTTGCTAGCTTTTCCTTCCAAGTAAAAACAAGCCTTTGACACTCTTTATCTCATTGGAACATCATATACACGGAAATAATGGTCCACCTTATCCAACCACTCATATGGATCCCCCCCATTGAACTTAGGGAAGTCCACCTTTGGTCTCTTGGGTCCCCGGTCATAAGTCCGGTTTCCCCTCCTCTCATCATGGATTCCATCATCAAACCTTCTTCCATGATTGCCTCCATTTTGGTCATAGTAGTGAGGCATTCTCTCCTCTCGGTTTTCATGGCCCAAAGGCCTTCTATCATCTCGGTTTTCATGGCCCCAAGGCCTCTCCTCTTCATACCCATACTCGGCCTCATGGTTATCTTCATTTCTAGGCATCTCATACCTCACATCATGATGTCTTCCTCTAGTGCTAGGACTTCTATGGTGGCTTCCACCATGAATCCACCTTTCCACAGCAACATCATCATGCTCTACACGTCCACCTCTTCTCAATTCAACTCTTGGTGGCTCATGCACCACATCATGCAAAGACTCGGCCATGCTTGTCTCCACACCATCCACAAAAACATCACGCCTTGTGCATTATTCTCTTGCCGTGGGGCTTGGCCTTCTACAAGCCTTCTTTCAATTCTTTCAATACTCTCATATGTTTCTTTTCTCATAGTCTTCATAGCTCTTCTATGCTCTTCACTATCACGGGTGGTAGCATTCATAGCCATTCTAAGTTCGGCCATAGTGTTGTTGACCTCATTTAGGATGTCCATGACTCTAGTGTTGACCCCCTCAAGTACCTCAATTCGTTCCCGGTTGGAACTCTTGATCAACTCAACCTCTTGATTGCTTGTACTCATAATGCTTGCAAACTAGCTTCTTGAAACTCTTGCAAACTAGTCTTGCAAACTGAATTTTCTGGTTGGTGTAGCCTTGGACAGCAACTTGCACTTCAATGGGCGGTAGGATGGGCTCACAAGTCCAACCTTGAGTTGTCCACATTTGGGGGTGGGCAACCCCTCTTGCACAAGCAAATGTCCAACCTTGGATACTCCACCTTCTAGGGTGGTCGATCCCTTCAAGAACAAAACTCCGTCCTCTACCTCAACCCCCAAACTTCATTTCAACAATTCACAAGCAACAAGAAAGTAAACAATGTCGAGGTCCTCCGTGGACCTCCCAATCAAATTCACAAGGTTGAGTTATTGCGTTGTTTACCTCTTGGAGAAGTGGAAACTTCTCAAAATCACCAAACAAGAATCCTCTCAATGAAAGCACCAATTAGTGTTGGGGTCCTCGGTCTAGACCCAAAACACCAAGTCCTCCACGCCAATGGTGGCCTTGCGATGACCGAACCTTGGTTTCTCTCTTACTTAGCTCACGTGCAAAGGTGGTCAATATGACCACTTGGGGATGGTGGGGTTATGTGTTTAGGCTAAGATGGGTGTATGAAGTGATGGAAGATGAAGGGTTGTGTGGTTCAAGGGTGAGGGGCGCACGGCATAAGTGTGTGCTAGTGTAGGCGCCACTTGGAAGATGGTTTAGGGTTTGGAAGTTGTGTTTAGGGTTTGGAAGATGTAAGATAGGTGGCTAGGATGGAAGATGAGTGATGTGGAGTGGGCATGCTAGGGTTGGCCGAATTTTTGGTGATGGAGGGATTTTAGGAAGTTTCCTAAAATCTTAGAAGTCAAACTTCCTAGAATCTTGGAGATGACCTTCCTAGAATCTTGAGATATGATAGAGATATGAATGGCTGATTATGGGAGTGATTTTAGGGATCAATTAGGATTCCTAAATGATAGGAATCTTAATTGGAAGATGTAGGGGGCGGCTAGGGTAAAATGGATGAAGCAATCAACTATGGAAAATTGACAAACACAAGTGGTGAGCGATTTTGAGGCTTGGATGAGCAAAATATGATATGAACTCCTCAAGAACAATGATGAACACGCATGAACACAATGAAGAACATGCATGAACAATGAAGAACACTCAAGTACAAAATGAAGAACACTCAAGAACAATGAAGAACGCTCAAGAACAATAGCAAAATACTAATGAACTTGAATGAACAAACACATAAAAAGGATAATCAATACTTGATTCACAGATTGCACAGGTAATGAATAAACCTCATAGATTGATAAACACAACTTGGATTCACGAATTGCATCAAGTTGCAAGAACAAGATAGATTGAATCACACGTATCACGAATTGCAAAGTGTGATTCTCTCTTTGGGATTCACAAATTACATCCAAAAAGGTTAAGTGCAAAGGCACCAGTTTGTGATCTCTCAAACAAGAGTTTTCCCTTTAGGAGTTTGCTAAAAGATCCTAAAGCAAATGAATGAGGTCCTATTTATAAGAAAAAAAAATTGGAAACCCCCAATAAGTCCCTAGAAAATAAATAAATAAAACAAATTAAATAAATAAAATGAATAACAAGATAATGACCATGGACCAAGGCTAGCCGTGACATGCATGGCCCATAATGGGCTAGGTGGTGCACGGTGGTCAGGTTGGTCCATGGTCAGGTGGTTCGGTCATGGCTTGCTGGGTGGTGAGCTATCGTGGCGCGTGGCATGACTGGCTGATGGTGAGCCAGGGTGGTGCGGCATGGCTAGCTGATGGTGAGCCATGATGGTGCACGACATGGTGGGCATGGCTTGCTGAAGGTGAGCCATGATGGTGCACGGCATGATGGACATGGCTTGCTGAATGTAAGCCATGATGGTGCACGACATGGCTCAAGCTGGTGGCCTGGGTGCTGAGTCTGCAAGGCATGGGTTGGAGCCATGCGCTGGATGGGCATGCCACTGACCTGCCTGGTGGGCATGCCACTGACCTGCTCCGCAAGGCATGGGCTGGAGCCATGCGCTGGATGGCACGCCGCGAGGCATGCCACTAACCTGCTCTGCAAGGCACGGGCTGGAGCCGTGCGCTGGATGGCGTGCCTGTGGGGGCACGCCACTGGCCTCGTTAGGTGGTGTGGGGGCACGCATGCATGCGCGCAGATGCACGCTCAAGGGCACGCGCAAGCCTGCACGCATGGTTTGTGCGCGGTCAGTAGTTTCCATGCTCGCCCACTGCGTGTCATGGTTTGAGCCAAGGCATGCAATCAGACTAGCCATGTGACTGTCCTGATTCTCAATGGGTCGTGCCGAGATGTGGTCCCAGACAAATCTCCTGGGGGCTGTGACAGACATACCCCTGACACTGAGTAGAGAATGTCCCCCCTATAACCTTGTATAAAAGCTACACTCAAGTATAAAGAACTCTCTCTGAACTCAATTATTAATGAACTACTAGTCCCTACACAAGGAATTGACTGAAGCATTAGAGGTTACCTGAACCACACAGAGCCCCTTTCATCTTTGTGTTTGCAGGTAAAGATCGTGACCTGAGTTGCTGGAACCTTGTCCGGGGCATACAAAACACAATGTTAACATTAATAATATTTTGTTTAACTTAAATTTCAAATTATCTATTATCAACTCACTATCGAAACCTCCCTTTATTTTTTATTTTTAGATATTGTGCTTACTAATAAATATAGATTTTAATTTTTATATAAAATTGTGTTAATCAGATCAAATGTGTTATGCAGATTTGTTCAACTCATTTATATGAAATGAGGTTGAAATGGATCATAACGTGTTGACCCATTCTTAGTTAATTATAAATGGGTGACACGACATGATTTGTTATTTAAATAGTCGTGTTAAGGTTTAAAAATTTAGCCTGTTTAGTTTAACAGATCGAATTTGAATTGATCTATATAATATAATATTATAATTTACCAACCCTAGCCGATGGGGCCACCGGCATGCCCGTTGTGACCATTTTCCCGCCCTCTCTCTCAGGTTAGCAAATGACTGGAAAGCTAGATAAAGACCTGCATATTCCACCAATTAAAGCACCGCTTAAATGGTTAGATATTAAAACGATCTTCGTAGTATGCATTGATTCCTATTCTCTATTTTATACTTTCTATCTCGAATTATTGAAAATCTTAATTTACGTCTTAAATTATTTCTATTTTTTTAAAATGTTACTTTAAATTTGAGCGTCTAACATGATTTTAGATGCTAATCGAAGATAAAATTATACGTATTTTATACCGTAGATTGCCCTTTTTTCCTGATAATTTACTAATTTCGTGGGTGTAAAAGTGAAAAAGGAGGTAATACGATTTTCTATTACGAAGTTTAGAAAAATTTTTCTTGTCATCTTTACACTTCACGCATTATATTTATTTTAATTTTTTTTATAATAAATATATAATGTATAGATGCTAAATTAAATAATTTAATTAATTTAATAAAAATAAAATAAAATAAAAAAATAAAAAATAATATTTTAATATATAAAATATATAGTGTAGGATAATAAGTAAGTTTCCTTCTGTAAATTAACTCTGCCACCTTGCACCTAAGCCTTCGACTTTCGAGAGGCAGATTAGTAAAGCAGTTTGTTTTTAATTTTTTCCAATCAGACGACTGGAAACTGAAGAGGAAAGCCCCATCTGAACCCCATGCATGTTTTCAGTAACAACTTTGGTCAGAAACAGTAGAGGACCTTTTACGGTGGCTTCGGGTAAAGATACCCCAATAATCGCCCCCTTTCGTTTTTTCTTTTGGTTTTTCATTTTGATTTACTTTAATTGGTCATTTTCTTCAACATTTTGGTGGTGTAGGTGTTGCCCTGTGAGACTTTTCATTCAAGACTTCGCCGGCCCTTCTATTTTCGGGAATTAGACTTTGGGTTTGTGTTTCTGACTATTGTGAATTCGATGCCTGTGAAATTCCTCTTTGTTCTCTGCGGTTAGTACTGATACGGTTATGTTGGTGTGAGCTGCATGCTGATTATGAGTTTAAACTGAAAAGTGTTATGCTTTCCAATCAAATTGGGATATATTGGGTTTGAGTAGACCCACTTTAATGGTTCCCGTGATAACTTGTGAGTCAAATTTATAGTTCAGTGATGGTTGTGTGGGAATTTTTGTAGAACAACAGCTTCAGTCTAAACTTCAGTTAAATGGTGGTCCAGCTTATTTTCATCTATATGATTTTATGATCATCATTGTTGACTTATTTGCCTAGTTGGTGAAATGAAATCTATCAACATCTTTGGTTTTTTTGAATTGGTGTTTACTATTTGAGGATTATATTTTACGTATAGAAAGATAATAGGAGGGATAATACATTCTGGTTAGTTCAGTTGTTCTTCATTAAGATGGCATAAAGCTTTGTGTCGAGGATTTTATAGTTAAATATAAGGCAATTCCTACATGCTCCATTTTTGTTGACGAGGAAACTTTTTAAATCAGCAGCACCTTGGTTTTCATTTTAGCATGTGGATAAATGCATGCACAACACATGTTATATTGTTATTGAGGTTCCAATTAAGATGTTACTTAATGTGGGGTCAAAAGAAGTTAGTTAGACAATTGCTGCTTTTCACAGCGCTTAGCTTGTAATTAGGTTAATCTCTTGTATACTTCCTGTGTACTTGGGCCATGCTTGATTATGTGGATTAATAAATTCTTCTTACTTATCAAAGGAAAAAAAAGAAGTTAGTTAAGACAATTGAATAAAATTGTCATTGAACCAAGCACATTTGAGATTTCAATGATGAATTCATGGCTTTTGTTTATCTTTAGTAGAATTCGAGAACCCAGGACTTGATTTTTTTTTATAAGTAATAATCTATCAGTCCTTTCCAACCATAGACACCACATTAAGCACAGAGGTATCATCCGCCACAGAGCTGCCAATTGAGCGCTATTGTGCGGCTGATTCCAGCATGCAAGTAGCTCCACCACACTCCTAGGCATAATCCAACTCAGCCCGGCTCTACTAAGGATACCCGCCCATAACTCCCCAGCCACCTCACAATGTGGGACTTGATTTTTTATTAGTATGGTATGTTTGTTAAGCAATAGAAATGAAATTAGATATGGAAGGAAAAAAAAATAGCTGCATCATACTGTCTAGTATTGGAATCTGGAATGAATTAAACAGATGTGGCACAATTTAAGTGACCGAAAAACAGAATGCCAGATCCTATTGCTTCATCCTTGGGATCAGCTATAATTGTGCAGAGAAAAAAAAATTGGCTTAGTAGCATGCTTTCACAGGTAAAATCCATCAAATTATCTTCCTTAAATCTGTCATCCGGTGGCAAGCAGCAGCTAAATCACAAATTTCAGTAGTATATATATCCTCATCCCCTTCTTTTGCTGGTTTGCTTTGCAACAGGTAGAGTGTTAAGTTCTACCTATATGATGCTTAGATGTTTATTTCCTTCATATCCCATTTTCATGCCTTGAAAATGGGTGAAAGGAAGGGTTGAAATATGGTTGTTTACATTTATATTGATTTTCTTTTATCAGCCCATACCACCATATCGTACATGGTCTTGGGATATTTAGGCAGGGTGCAAAATATGTAGAAGCATGTTAGATGGCTGTGGAAACTTGGTGGTTTGGACAATCTGTGAGATACTGACAAGATGTATGTGATAGCACCTTGTGAGCCCTGATTTATCTTGTTTATGTTGTTGCTTTATATATCGATGATGTCACTTGTGTATCCAAATATCTACATTTTAATCCACACGATATATACCCTATAGTATGGAATGCTAATTCCACATGCAATCATATTTTTTTGCGAGGAGCTCAGTTCTTTTACCCATATGCTGCTATATGCTTTGGAGTATGTTGGATCGATTGATTGCATTGTTTTCCCTCCTAATCATGTCTTTCCACATGCTTGATTCTCTTGTTGGCTTGCTGCAGTCAATTTCAAGCCTTGCTTGAGGCGCAGTTGTGGTCCTTGTGAACTGGTGCGGACTATTAACCATTATAGCAGTGAGCATAATCAGTTGGACTCTACTTCAATATCTTCCCTATAATTGATTCCTAAATTGCTTGGATATTATTACTTATTTTTTAAAATTTATTTTTACTTTATAGTGCTGATGGACTTAGGGCACAAAAGGTCTTGTTGTAATGATGAGAATGTGGAAAGTTTCCCAGTTCCACCAGGTTTTGTATCTCTTACATCCTTCACATTGAGGAGGGTGGAAAGAAGTGAAGAAACCAATAATTCCATGTCCTTCGAGAGTGCATCTACACTAGAGCCAATCAAGACGGACAACATGTCTGACGTGACCGATATTGCAGAGTTGAAGAGATCTTGCAAACGCAGACCATGGATACCTTTCGACAAAAGCAGTCACAGTCCAGAGGAATCTGAATCAGGACTCTTTGACATGGTCATAAATATTCTTCTTGTTTATACAATGCTTTAGTTTGGTGCTTTGATATATTATGCTACTGTGTGGTGTAAATTTAGGGAAGCGTTGTTTCAAAATATTTGTTTTCAATGAAATTCCTTCTCAGTATTAATTTTCATACCTGACAAGGTCCCCCACAGCGTCCCTCTCAATTCCGAGGATGATGTGTTGTTATTTTACATTTCTAATCTTAAACTTAGTGCCTAAGAATATCTTAAGAGAGGCATAAATGCCCAGGTCCATGCTTTGCTATCTTTCTCCGTACCATGAAAAATTGTATTGTTGTTCTAATTTGAAATGAGGATATTGATATTGAAGAGGCAAGAAAGAGAAATAATTGTATTTGTATATGGTTAGTAATAAAATCATATAGGGACAAACCTAGGAAGCTGAATGCAGATGATTTGGCTGTGTGCATGGAGTGATTGTATTTATATGTTTTAAGGGTGTGGCTTAGAATATGTCTTACCTCTGGATGATTCATGTGTTAATAATAAGTGTAGTACATCACAAGCAGTATCTGTTTGATTTGTTTTTTGATATGAGTGGTAGTTATGGTGGTATTTCTTTCTTTGCAGGATCTCCCTAAAACTTGCCTTCCAAAAGGGGTTACTCGTGGATGCCCAGATTGTAGTAATTGTCTGAAGGTTGGTTCTTGTTAGTTAACCATTCTGTTTGTATTATGAGGTCAAACTTTCCATTGCACTTGAAAACTTGCAAGCATTACTTGGACAGGTTCCCATGACGTTCATTGTCGGTGGATTTTTTGTAAACAGGTAATAGCAAGGTGGCGTCCGGAAGAGGCAAGAAGGAGTGTCAGTGAAGAGGCTCCCATTTTCTATCCAACGGAAGAGGTGTTTCTTGTCTTATTCATGCAATTTCTTTATTTTTCTTTCATTTACGTGCTCTCAGTATCCTTTTTTAAAATGTAAAGTATTTTTTTCTTGTTGGAAATTTAATTCTTGCATGACCTTGAGCCTTTTGCTGCAGGAATTTGAAGACACTGTTAAGTATATTGCAAGCATACGCCCTAGAGCAGAAGCATATGGAATTTGTCGTATTGTTCCTCCTTCTTCATGGCAACCTCCTTGCCTAATTAAGAAAAATAACATATGGGAAAATTCTACGTTTGTTACCCATATTCAGCAGATAGATGGGCTTCAAAAACAGTCTTCACAGAGCAAAAGAGCTAGATTTAATGAAAATGTAAAGGGTAAGAGTAGAAGTTTGAGTATGGATCTAAACTATGAGTCTAGTGATGAAGATGCCACAAACCCTGATGATGTTGGACGTTTCAATGTTGAAAGCTTTGAGTCTGAACCTGGCCCAAAATTTGCTCTCGAAACTTTCAAGATATATGCAGATGATTTCAAGTGCCAATATTTTTGCAGTGGAGGTAAGGTTACAGGTCGGGATAAAAATTCAACTGGGTTCCAAGATAAGGGGGAACCATCATTGGATGATATTGTGGGTGAATACATACGTATTGTTGAGAATCCAACTGAAGAAATTGAGGTATGTTTGAAGTTATACAGCGTATTCATTGCGTGACATTTTCTATATTCATGCCTGTTCCATTGAGCAGATTATGTTGTCATGTCTGCCCACTTTTTAGGTGCTTTGTGCAAACCTGGAGACTGGAGTTTTTGGCAGTGGATTTCCAAGAGTATCCAATCTTGTGGAGATATCTGGTTATACTAAGTATTTGAAATCAAGCTGGAACTTAAATAATATACCTAAACTGCCCGGTTCTCTTCTTTCTTTTGAAACCGAGGAGACGTCTCATATCTTACAGCCTCAGCTTCGTGTAGGAATGTGCTTTTCTTCACTTCAATGGGTAAGATAATTGGATTCTTAGTTATCTGGGTATAGATAGATAGTTCCCTCATTAAGTCGTTGAATGTCCATCCTATTAAATCTCATTCCATTGATTTTCAAAAACAGAAATCTGAAGAGCACCACTTATACTCATTGTGTTACATGCATTTGGGTGCTCCTAAAATATGGCATTGCGTTCCAGGATGCTATAATGTTAAGTTTGAGACGGCCGTGAAGAAATACTTTCCAGATTTGTTAGTTGAACCTCTGTTGGGTCATAAGCTGGTGAGTTGCAATACCTTCTTATGTAATTGCTTCATTGATGCGAAATGCTTTTGTTGTTCAATAAATTAATGGCATGGGATGCATATCTTCTGCTACCCGGTGGACTCATTTTCATCACATGGAGCTGATTAGCATGCACATATTTAAAACTCTGTAAGAAGCATATACTCTGGTAAAAATGCAATACCTTTTTGGCTTGTAGTCCCACTTTAATTCCCATTTGCATTCGTATATATACTCTGGTCAATAGGCACGAAGTTCTTATGATTCCAAACTGGAGCATGTATTTTCTAGTTATGCCATGGATGCCACACCATTGACACTACACTGCATTAGATAGTTCTTGGCCATAAAGTCTACTTTGTCTCCTTTCTATGCTACTTGCTGATTTCATAAGCCAATATATGCTATCATTATTGAACATGATCCTTCATGCTGATTGGTCACCCTTGTTTTCCTGTGCCCAAGTCGATGTTGATGGAAAATAATGTTTCGCCAGGATGTTTTAGAAATTATTGAAAGACGCATCTCATTCAGTACTTGATGTTTTATGACATTAGTTTCTTCTGTACAGGTTACTGAAAAATCTGCCTCCATGTTGAAGTCAGAGGGTATACCCATCTATCGTTGCATTCAATATCCTAGGGAGTTTGTTCTTGTCTTCCCAGGAGCATATCATACTGCATTTGACTCGGGCTTTAATTGTACGGAGGTGGTAAATTTTGCTCCCCTTGACTGGTTGCCCTTTGGGCAGAATGCTGTAGAACTCTATCATGAGCAAGGAAGAAAAACTTCACTATCCCACGATAAACTGCTACTTGGGGCAGCTAGGGAAGCTGTGAGGGCACAATGGGAACTTGTACTTTGTGGGAATAACACATCAGATAATTTGAGATGGAAAGATGTGTGTGGAAAGGGAGGGATATTAGCAAAAGCGCTCAAGGTAACCCCTAGATTACACAACTCCAGCTCCTGAATGTAAAGCAGATGAATAATAGAAACATTTTTTTTGTTGCCAACACATAATAGCGGTTGAGTTTTGAGCTTTTCTTCTGTTTTATTACTTTTTTCAGTTTTCTTTTTATTATATTCTTTACTGCTGCTTTCATTTTTGCACTTAACAGAAGACTTACGTTTTTCTCAACATTGTTGGAGCGAGTGACCTGATTCAGACTTCTTCGTTTTTTCTTTCTTTTTGTGTAGTCACGTATTAAGTACGAAGGTATTAGGAGGAAGTACCTTTGCAACTCTTCACGGTCACAGAGGATGCGTAAAAATTTTGATGCTACCGGCAAAAAGGAATGCACAGTGTGCCTCTATGACTTGCACATGTCTGCAGCTAGTTGCCAATGCAATCCAAACAAATTTTCATGTTTGAATCATGCAAAGCAGCTCTGTTCTTGCCCTTGGGGTGACAAATTTTTTCTCTTCCGTTATGAAATGAATGAGTTAGATATTCTACTTGAAGCTTTGGAAGGAAAACTAAGTGCAGTCTACAGATGGGCTAAAGATGATCTTGGACTGTCTCTTCATTCTTCTGTCTCCAAAAATAGTCCACAAGAACCATGGCTTGCAGGCCGTCAAAACTCTCGTTCAGAAGAATCAAAACAAAAGGAGCACAAATCCCAAAATGTGGGAAAACCCAATGGAATTGATAGAAACTCTGCTTCTAATATTAAGGCAGAAATAAAGGCACGTCTGCTCCAATCTAAAGTCTTGAATAACTTGAAAGCAAAAGACGATACCGTGGAAACCCAAGATGCAGCAACGCGAAGCAGCATCAGTACTCCTGCATCTGGTATTGAGACAGAAACAAACGCACATGTGCTTCAATCGACAATGTCCAACAAACCAAATGAATACGATAATGCAGTAGCATCTACAATTAATTCGAGTGCGACAGCAGATGGTATTTCATTTTTGCAGAGACAGGTGATATTTGAGGTTTCTTCTGAAAGCACCAGTGTGTCAAGTTGCTCAGAGTCTGAGGAGGAGACATTGGATCTTATCTTTGGTTCAGCTAAAAAGGGTGCTGTATAGGTAAAGAAGTTTCATTTGTTAATCTTTCAAGAGGTGCTGCAATAGAGTTGACTGCATTGTTTTAGGAAAAAAAAAAGGAGTACAATAGAGTTGAACGTTCAAATCCAAGATTAATGACGTAACATCTTATGATAGGATGAGAGTATCACAGACATCTGTACTTTAAGATTACTTGATATTTACCTAAAAATCTAAAGGTACATCTTCGAGCAGTTAGGCCTCACAGAAGCAAATTTTCAAATAGTCCCATAGATTTCTTCCCAAAGCAGGTTTGTTATTGTAACTTACGATATTCCAGTTGATTTTTAGTAGAGTTGTAAGTGACAGAGACAGAGAAGATGACTTGTGATGTGGTGAATTTTTTAGGGAAGGCATCTTGCCTCCTCTTGTTTCCTCAACTTGAATGCAGCCTGCTTGAAATTTGTTAAATACTGAGTAGTCTTCAATCTTCATCACACATCCTTTTTTTTTAATAACAGATGACATCCATTCATTAAAGAGGACATATAACTTTGACTTAAACAACAAGCTAGTTATAAACGTTAATAGCTTATCAACACATTAATGTGGTTGACATGATCTAGTCCAGACGGCTAACTTTTAAAGACCTAAGTCTAAGAGACAGTTTAACTCTATCCATGATAGAGTTACCAAATCTCCATATCCGACTAAGCAGAATATGGGACACCAACCCCACCAAACCCCACCAAACGGAGGGGGGGACTACTCCATCCGGACAAAAGTCAGATGGTACTATTTTTTTATTTTTATTTTTGGAAATAAAAGACAAGACAAAAAAAAACACTGGAAACATTGTACACGGAAAACCAGTGAACCAGTAAGTATTGTAGCGCATGCAGTACACGTGCCACGCTAGAAGGAAACTGACAGCAGATCTTGGTAGTCCCCGACTCACAGGCTCCAGAAATGCCGCTCATGGCATCAGCAGAAGGATTCCTGGTTGCGTGTGAGAGCCACGCGCCGGTACGCCCGGAAACGTTAGCCAGTGCGTGCGGGCCCTTCTCTGCTCCGTTTGGCACCGTATTCGGTGGTCTTGAAGATCGGTGGCTGGGCAACGTCATGGAAGGGCGCATGTTGGTCAGTGGTTGCCGAATTCTTCCAAATCTGCGATTCTCTTATTTAGCCTAAAAAAAAAAAATAACAAAACACAAAAATAGAAGGGGGAGGGGTAAGGAGGCGAGGAGATGGAGGGAGGGGTAAGGGAGCCGAAGCTCCCACCTCCTCTAGCCGAGAGACGTTGGTGGGTGTTTAGAGAGAAGTGAGGTTTTAAAAACTAGAGAGAGAGGACGCTCTTCTTCATATCACACATCTTATTAAGTGATCAGTTTTTGGTGTTATGCCCAACACTCTTTATATATATTATTTTTAGAAAAATATTAATATATATCACTATCTTATCATTAATCATTCTCGTGACAGTATTTAATAATTCTTGTATTTTTTTTTCTATTGATGCCATCCCCCTCTCAGATATCTCATTTACGTGATAATGACTTCGGCTATGGCGATTTCCGTTCCTCTTGGTGTTTAATGCAATGACCACCGCCGACACTCACTCGTTATATTTTATTACGGCGAGAAGTAACAAACATATAACGGCGAGCTTTCATGCTCATTTTTTAAATCCATCAACCTCGGATATCTATTACGTTTTTCCCTCACATCTCCGGAACAATGGGTTCTCTCCCGCTGAACTCTTCGTCGGAACACCTAGTTCCACCGGATTCTCCACCTCTCGGAATTGACGAGAGTACCCTCCTTACTCTCTTCAAATCCCAGCAGAACCATCTGAACTTCTTCTTCGAGAACCTCTCGCTCCCCCAAGCCCTTTCCTTCGCCCGCATCCTCCTTTCTGCCTCCGGAACCATCTTCTTATCTGGCGTCGGTAAGTCTGGATTCGTCGCCCATAAGATCTCCCAGACCCTCGTTTCCCTCGGCATCCGCTCTGCCTTCCTCTCCCCCGTCGACGCCCTCCACGGTGACATCGGGATCCTCACACCGCGCGATGTCGTCGTCTTGTTCAGCAAATCCGGGACCACCGACGAGCTCCTCCGCCTCGTGCCTTGCGTGCGGGCTAAGGGCTCGTATCTTGTCTCGGTCACGTCCGTGGAGGGCAACGCGCTCGCCTCGGCTTGCGATATGAATGTGCATTTGCCGGTGGAGAGGGAATTGTGCCCGTTTGATCTGGCGCCGGTGACATCTACGGCTATCCAGATGGTATTCGGTGACACGGTGGCGATCGCGCTCATGGGGGCCAGGAATTTGACCAAGGAGGAGTACGCGGCGAATCATCCCGCGGGTCGGATTGGAAAGTCTCTCATTTTCAAGGTCAGGTTTCTGGTTTCGATTGGAACTCAAGAATGTCTCGATTCCTTTGTTAATTAGCTTAATTTTCTGGAATTTTGGTGTCGTTTAGTTCCGGTGTGGATTGTTAAAGTTATCTTTTTTCTTTTGTTTGGCTTAAGGAATTAAAATTTACAAATGATTGGTATTAGTTCATTCAGGTATTATTGGTTGGATTGTTTCATATGATATGAATGCGCGATTAGCTTAGATTTGAGTACTTGTCTTCAGTTTATGGGTATTAAGTGATGTTCGTGTGTTAGATGTTACGATTGTTTTGTCCTTTCTTTATGTAATTGATTCATTTGGTGGCAATGCTTATGTTGCGCCGGGGAGAGGAGGTGGGGTATATATATATGCTCCTACTAATGCAGGTATAGTTTATTTAGTTGTTTTCTCTGGTGTTGCTGTAATTTGAGATGATTCGCTGTTAACATAGCTTTTGGAGGTTTGTGGATAACTTTTATTTCTTTTCTCAGTAGTTTATTTACTTATTTGTTTTTTCCTAAATGTTCGTTGGTCGAACAGTCCTTGGTTATGGAAAAAAAGTAGACCTTGTTGGCTATTCAAATTTGATAATGAATAATATTACTGGGAGCATTCACTTACTGAAAACATATTACCGATAGCAGTTACCTGTATGCATAGCAGGCACCATATCCTTAATAATGGCCATGGTGATGGCTGAAGTTGCAGACACTTTTTTTTTTTCTTTTTTTTTTTGAGAACAGAAACATTTGTACTCATATTAATAGTATTGTTTAGCATCTAGCAAGACCCTAGATTGGATAAAATTTGGACATTGATGACACCACTGAATGGTGTTTGACTGTTTTCCACAAAATGAGCATGCCTTGTAATTAAATGAGCTGCTTCATTTCCTTGCCTACCAACATGAAGAACATCATACACTGCAAATTGAGAAAGAAGACTTTGAATTTCAGAAATCAGATTCCCTTGCATTGAAAAAATAGGTTCCTTAGAACCAATAGCTTCAAAAAGGGTCAATGAATCCCCTTCCAATAGCAAACTGGAAAAACCTATATTCAAGATCATCTCCCTCAAAGCTGACACCGTTGGTGGTGGTGATTTTGGGATAGCAGTGGCATACACCTGTTATGTGATATCCCCATATGATAAGATTGAGGATAGGTGGTGTATGGGATCTCACATTGCTTGGGAATGAGAAGTTCTTGCTCTTTATAAGATTCCAATGGGGCTCCAATTCTATCCTTGACTAGTCCTTTTTGAGTATAGGCCACATGGTTTGGGCCTTCCATTGGGGTATTACATGTTACAGTTTTGATGGTGCCTGTACTGAGGATTGTGGCGTTGTTGCTGGAAATAGCTTTGATTTCTTTATTGATATTGATGTACAATATTTAGTTTTCTATAATTTACCATATTTCCCTGAATTAATTTTGCCTATCTTTTCTTCTTGTGTGCCTGCGATGCAGATGCTTATAAAAACAGGCAAAAGTTGCTCTGTAAGAAAGAATATCCGAACTTGATATTAACAAGTAACCATTTATTTGAGGTTCAGGTAAAGGACGTTATGAAGAAGCAGGATGAGCTTCCAGTTTGCAGGGAAGGAGATTTGATAATGGATCAGCTAGTGGAGCTGACAAGTAAAGGATGTGGGTGCTTGCTTGTTATAGATGAATATCATCATCTGATTGGAACATTTACTGATGGTGATCTGCGGCGCACACTCAAGGCTAGTGGAGAAGGCATATTTAAGCTCACAGTGGGAGAAATGTGCAATAGGTAATAGAAGGAAAATATTCATCTTCTTTATCCGTAGTTAACCTACAATTAGGCTAGCTTGCTCCTTCACAATTTTTGTTGGGTTCAAAATTTAAAGAAGCTTACGTGGTTAGTGGGCACCATGTGGAGTAGATGTTACTGTGATTTCTTGTTTCCATATAATGACCTCTTATATGGACGTTCTTGTTCATTATTCAGTTTGCCTATATTGCGCAAATTGTGATTAGGCTGAAAAGATGAAATATTTGGATCCTTTGGAAACTGCTTTTTAATCAAAACCTGGAAGAAATGGTTTTGAACATTCTCTAGGTGATAACACATACATGGTACACACTCACAAATGTATGTCTCGACGGAAAGAGGGAGAGTGGGACTAAGATAATTGTGATATTTTATATGATACGGATAAAGGTAGGTGGTGTATGGGATCCTATATTTTTTGGGAAGGAGAAGTTCTTACTTTTTATAATATTCTAATAGGACTCCAATTGTATCATTGACTAGTCATTTCGGAGTATAGGCCATATGGTTTGGGTCCTCCATTTGAGTGATACTAATGGTATCAGAGCCAACGTGGGACTTAAGTTGTGTCACTTACGATGGACTAGCCCGATGAGGACATCAGGAATTTAAAGGGAGGGAGATTGTGATATCCCCATATGATATGAGTAGGTGCTGTGTGGAATCTTATATTGTTTAGGGATTAGAAGTTATTACTCTTTATAATGTTCCAATTCATGTATTATTGATTGGTCCTTATGGAGTATAAGTCATGTGGTTTAGACTTTTTATTGGGATGTTACAATAACCTTCAAATTACTAAGAGTCTCTCGGTTATTTCAGGAAACCAAGAACCATCGGACCAGATGCAATGGCAGTGGAGGCAATGAAAAAGATGGAAGCACCACCATCTCCTGTGCAATTTTTGCCTGTCACGGATCATCAAAATATATTGATCGGCATTGTCACTCTGCATGGACTAGTTTCTGCTGGCCTTTGATGTACTTACGTGCTTTTTTATGTCTTCTATGTTTAATTCCTGTGATGATTCTTTGTTCTGTTTATTCTTTTCTCCTGTGGCGTACTGCATGCAGGGGGTTGATCTGTGCTGCTATTATTGTATTGTGGATAAAGACAATATATGTTGGCATTGTGCCACAGTAACGTCACCTCTAGTGCCTATGAGCATTTTTCTTTTCTTTTATTTTCTTTTCTTTTGAATTTGTCGTACGAAAACTATAATACATGTACGTGTTACAGTTAAATACATGCTTTTTCCTAATTCTTGTGTAGTACGTACGGTGAGAATTATAATCTCTGACTTTATCTTCTGATCCTCTGTTCTTGCAAAGAAAAGCATATCGATTGATTATGTACAGATAGCTCAACAAAGAGGAAGGCAGCTAGCGCTATGAATTGAGACGTTCCTCGTCATAAAAATGAATTGGCCAAGGAAATTAGGAAAGAATAGAAAATATTGCATAATTATTTTAGGGTGTCGTTTGATTATATAGATGAGATAAAATAAAATAAAAAATTTATAAATAGAAAAGGAAAAATACTTGAAGCTAGTTCTTAGGAGAGAGAGAGAGAGAGAGAGAGAGAGAGAGAGAGAACCCTAGAGGAGTCGTCACCACCTGTCCGGCAAGTGATAATACACGTCCAGCACAGATAGGATTGGCAGACACCGACGACGTCACTAAAGGGTATCTGGCAACGGATATTCGATATCCTTCTAGTGACCTGGTTATTACTTGTTTTGTCTCTACTTTTCTTTCGCACCAACGTTCTCGGTGGAGACACCATCGTCTCTCATAGAAAACTACGATGGCCTCTTTGTTGGCCTCCGACGTTTGCCTATTCTTCAAGTGATTGTTTTTTTTTTTTTGGCTTGGGTTTCTTTTTCCGAGTCTATTAGACAACTTCTCTGATGTTAGCTTCTATAGAACTTAGGACATCGGCAACTTCTCGAAAGGCATTTCGTAGTCACCGTTTTCCTTCCGGTGGATTGGTTTGTATTTCATAGTTCCCGTAGCCTTTTTCGACACAATGAAGCCCCCTTTCGGCTTGGAAAGCCCCTACTTTTGAAGTTGAATCAGTATGGGTCAAATGGTGCCCTTTTGAATAGAATCGAAGGCTTTTGAGTTTTTACCAGAAACTTGAAAGTCTTCATTGAAAATAGTGGAGAGGGACAGAAGGGTTTGGAGATCTGTAGTGATGGGTTTGAGTGCTATAGAATGGTTGGTATCTATGGTGGGAGCAGCATTAAAGGCTGGAAAAAATTCAGATTTTACAAAACACTTGCGCGAAGGTAACTGAGAATTCATGGCTTAATGATGCTTCAACAAGCATAGTTGGTATCTAACTGTCACCGAATATGGTGGAGGAGGTCGACGGAGTGTTATAGTAATTCCTGAAGGGCATGAAGGACAAGGTTGGGAGGAGAGCGTGGCGGGTCAAAAGGAAACTTAGGTTATTTGAAGTGGGGTCTACGTCTGGTGTTGGTGTAGAGAATGCAGTAATGGAATGTCATTCGCTTAAGGTAACACAAAATAAACCATTAGACAGTGTTACACCCTTGCCTGAAAATGGTAAATGAGTTGTAAAAATTAGCTGAAGTTGCACGTATAAGGTCGCTTGAGGTGAACGGACTTGCTGTCACTCTAGAAGCTCCAATGGCGATGGAAAGAAACAATGGAGTTGATGAGAAGGTACGAGACTTGTCGTTGATTCCTCGCATGGAAGAAAGTCCAGAATTGGAAATGCAGTTGGTTAATGTGTCTGAGGATAATGTTGCTCCCCTGGTCTCTTTTCCCTCAATACCAGATTGGGTTTTGCCTAAAGTTCATGAGATCCTGCCTTTTGTGGAGATTTCACGTGAAGGATGTGAAGACCAGTTCAATGAACTAATCACCGCAATCGAGGCAAGCCATGCGCTTGAAACCAAAAGTTTTAAGAAAAATAGGGAGTTATAGCGTCTCTCTTGGATAATTAACTACGACACTAAGGGAGGTAACTCCAGTAAAGGAAAGTCTAAAGGGAGGACAATGTGAAGACGGGAAACACAAGGGGTTGGGGTTTGGCTTGGGTATTAGTGTAATTTTTTGGGTAGTTTTGGGTTGTTTTTCAATGGCTTTTTTGGGTCATTAATGCCTCTTTTTTATGGGTTAGGTGTTTTCTTGTATACGTTCAAGTGTACTTGATTACTCATTTTGATATATAAAATATTTTTACTTGTAAAAAAAATTGTAAATAGTAGTGAGATAGTTTGTGAATAGTAGTGAAATAGTTTGAATTAAAATATTTTACGAGATTTTGGAAACGAAGACAGAAAAAGTTGAATAAAAATATTATAAAATTAAAATATTATTAGAATATAATTTTTTAATATAATTTTTATTTTGATATTTGAAAATGTTTGAATTATAGTTTATATTTTGTTTGAAAATTGTTAAAGTTATAATAATTAAGTAATGATTAGATTACAAAATTAAAATTTTGAAATTGAAAAGTATTTATATATTAATAGTATTGGGATATATATATTGAGATCAGATCAGATGGATTTAGACTATATATAAAATTAAATGGTGTCCCTAGTTTAGATTAAAAAATTATCTAATTATTATAATTTTTTTTAAATTTTAAAAAAATACATATAATAAATAATTTAAAATTTTAAAATATCAAAAATGATATTGTATTATCGACTCCTAGGTGGGCAGGGAGAGATGGAGACTTTTTTGGGTCTTAATTACTTTCAAACTCATGGAAAAAATGGCACCTCAATCTATATAGGTGATTGAGATGATGAACCTGCTATAATATATAGGTAATTGACTTAAATATATATATATATATATATATATATATATATATATATATATATTGGGGATAATGATATATAGATAGATAGCTGCATTATTAATGTATGGATTTGTCATTTTGTATAATATTCCATGAATATGATGGATATTTGCAAGAACTTTCAATATACAATTATATAACAAATTTTAAATAATATTGACACAATACATCAATCAATTAATCAATCAAAATATATATAAACATGACTTATTTTCTTGTGCAAGCTTTATTTACGTAAGAAAGATCGCACTGTAATATATATCAAGAAAAATCTTCGAGGGCCCTAGCTTGAAAAGGCAGTACCTCTATTTTCTCAACCAAACGCCCTACCTACCTACCTAGCTAACTACTTCCATGCTATAATATTAATGGCCTTGGTGGTAGCTAGGGTTAATGGAATCAATTAATATTGTATATATCAAAATGGAATAATAGCTTTAGTACTCTCATTAATTAATTAATGTCATTAATTCCTAATCGATCTAAGTATTTGAATCAGTTTTCTTCTCAATCTTAATCGAATCATGAATTGTATATCCTATTTTTAATTTATATATAATATATAAATAAATTTTTACGATTAAAATTTTATAACTATAATGATTACTATCGACGAGAACAAACACGTTTTAGTTAGAAATAATTCTTTTGATTATAAAATTTTAATTTGTAATTAAAATTTTATTTATTTTTAGTGCATATTGTCCTACAAACTATATAGGTAAGATATTATATATATGTTTTTTTTTTCTATATAAAGAGACAAAAATTACATATTCAAGAGTGATTACTCTTAATTTTATTAAAAATTTCTCATTTGTTACGGAAGAAAATCGTGATCAAATACTTGAAATTACAAACCAAACCCAGTTATGCGAAAACCATTCAAATAAATGTATATGTTATGGTCATTAAAATGAATAATTGCTCATGAGTAGTACACTTCAGCCACATCAAGTACTTAAACGACAAAGGTAGGTACGTAGGGTCGGATGATCTTCATGATAAGGTACAATTGGAATGATTAAATATTTAGCTAGGCTTTAGATTTTGTGCAGTGCTAGCTGCTAGTAGTACGAACTATTACTGCACTTGTCTCGTCATAAGGACCCTTGTGTTAATATCGTTTGATCTCATGTACATATGCATGTTTACTTTGTGGAACTCATATATCGTACGTGCGTACTACGTTAATTAATGAAGTTATGGAGTTGATCATCTGATGCTGCATGCCCATTGATCTTCAGCCCAGTAATTAAACTCCATAATTAACGTACGTACACGTATTAATTATTATTTTCATAGTTGAATATATAAGGTACTCATCGTATTACTCATCCAAAAATAAATTATTATTCTCCCTCGATCTACAATATTAATTTATCAATTTTTTTTTTTTATGTATAGTTATTTTTATATATTATTTATATATTTTATTGATATAATTAGTTAAAATAATTATTTTATATTAAAAAATAATACAATTAATTGACAATTATATTAATAAAATACACAAAAAATATGTAAAAGTAATTACACATAAAATTTTTGTTAACTTATAGAGAAGTACTGCTACAACTATAAAAAAATCTTATAAAATAAATTTTTTCTTAGAAAAACTTTTAAATTGATACGATTTTATTATATGATATATTAGATTTAATACTTTATAATAAAAATAATTTTATAATTTAATATATCATATCAAATCACATTAATTTATATATTTATTTTTATAAAAAAAAATTTTAGATATAATAGATCAAATAGATTTGTAAACAAATTGAGTTTTAATATTTGATTTGACGTACGCCCTTAAATAAAAATTTGAAGTGCATTCTTTAAAAATTAAAAAAATCTGAAACACTCCACGGATAGAATTTCTCATATGTACGAAATAATCTGTTGACATCGCGGCATACGTACCCTAATTATAACAATAAACTAATTCTGACACTTTATGAATTCAATGAAAAATAAGAGAGTTTCAAGAGATTGAGAGAGAGCGAGAGAGGAGATTCTCTTATTAATCTATTATCAAACTTATGAATTCCTTAAAGGATACGGCGATATATATAGGAGTATAAAAAAGACTATACTTTTGATGACTAGCACTATATATTTGACGACTAACACTATGCATTTGACGGCTAGTTAAATGTGGTCATACAATTCAAGATAGTTTATAACACTTTCCCTTTAGATGACCATATTTAAAGAATATGTCTCGTTAAAACCTTGCCAAGGAAAAACCCTGTGAGAAAAAAAAACCAATGGCGAAGGAAAAAGAGTACAGTATTCATGTGTATCGCCGAGTGCTTTAGGATTGTCTCATTAAAACCTTGCAAAGGAAAACCCAATGGGATAAAACCTTAGCGAAGGAAAAAGAGTACAATCAGCATAAGTCTTCAAGACATTACTTCCCCTGAAAAGTGTATGATAACAGGTCTTCAAATTTCCGCATTCCAATGTTCTGCACAATTTTCTTAAATGTTGCAGTTGGTAATGCTTTTGTGAATAAATCTGTCAGATTTTTACCTGACCGTACCTTCTTGATATCAATTTCAACTTTCTTCTCATGAATTGCAATGATCTTCTTGTGTATATCTGAAATATAACTCGCATCTGTACATCCAACTAACTGTGGACTTGATCCATGTTGATAAAATAATCACAACTGGATCTTTCTGCTCATCACTACTCTTCTGGAGTTGTACTCTTCTGGAGTTCTTGTAAATAACACAGTTAGTGGAGAATTCATCAACATTAAACCACTAACCTCATTTTTTAATAAAAACGGTGGCCAGCCTTTTAAGATCAGACAAGCACCGCGGATTTTCAACTCCTCTGTAGATGTCAGGCGTGCTGTCAGGCACTGCAGCTGTCAGGCGTGCTGTCAGACGCCGCAGAGCTATGAAGCTATATTCCATCTCTTTTCTCTTGTTTCACGAGAGATGTTGTATCATAATTTTCTCTATAAAAGAGATATTTAGCTCATCTTCATTCGCATCTCATCTTCTTCACTTTTCTGTAATCATACTGCATTTTTACTCTGCAATCTCTTTCTGCATTCTTATCCTACAATGGCTCAGCGATCTTCTCATGGCCAATATATGAGGTACTCTACACCTCGTTCATCAGCTGTTCCTGCTTCTACCACAGGTGCTATCATGCAATATAATGATCTGACTCATAGGTCAGATAATGAAGCTATCTATGAGCTTGTGAGTCTCGGTACCCGATACTCATCATCCATTGTCGCATTTTCTCAGCGACTGCAATCCAGAACTTGTGGAGTTGACAATCTCCACGAGAATATTGCTATACTTCAACGACTTCTTCTGGAGTTCAACATGAAGATAGAATCAATAAAGTAAGAGAATAGGAATTTAAAATCCTTACTTAAATCTTCTTTTCGATTGCCCACCCCTTTAGATAGGGATGCCATGCAGATTCTTGAAAAACAAGAGCGTTTGAAGAATTAGGAAAAGTGTCTCAAATTTCTGTAATTCTTGCTTCAAGATAATAAAATAATATTTCACAAATATTCATATTTGTGTTTTTATCTTTTGGTAGATGTTCTATGTGCTCCCTTTTATTTCTTCTTTAATAATGCACACTTCATATCAAACCCATAATATGAATCTGAAATATTAATTGTATTAAAAGATGGTATTTCATGACTAATAACATCATCCATCTTTCCTTTAAAGCCGCAAGGGTTTCAGATTTATATTTCAAATATGTGCAGTTTCATGAGCTCTTCTGGAGCCTCAATGACATTTAAATCATATATATAAACTGCAATAATAGCTTGTTTCCATTTGCGTTTGGATTGCTTTAGATCATATAAGGATCTTTGAAACTTGATAGAATACATATTTCCAGATGTATTCATATTAGAAGTTTCAGACATTTTTTATCCTTCAGGGATTTTCAGATATATATCATGATCCAATGATCCATATAAATATACAGTTAATCATGCATATCCAAACTCTCAGTAACTTTCAAGCTAATAAAAATCTCAATATGATTTCAACCACTTTAAAATCATATCAATATTGTTTCTTCGAGAAACTAACTTGTGATTTCTATATCACATTTTCATATTAAAAGCTTCAGGCTTTTTATATCATGTATATAAATATCCACTGATATTTAACAAAAATCACCTCTTTAGGTGTTTGGACTTCAAGTCCATATTTATCACATTTTACTTAGTGATATCAATTCTGCAGGAATTGAGAAACTAACTCGTGATTTATATATCACATTTTTATTTCCTTTCTATAAATACCCACTGACATTCAACAAGCATCACCTCTTTAGGTGTTTGGACTATAAGTCCCGATGCATCATATTTTACTAGTGAATCAATTCTGCAACAATTGTTTCTTTCAAATTTGGCCAATATTTTACGTCGTATTCTTCGACGATTCTTGATTCACTTTCATCATTACTTCTGGTAATATCAATTGCCATCTCATATGGAAATACGTTGTCGACAACGATTTTATTTCTATCCATAATTTCTCCATTATTCATGAAATGTATCGAGATCTCGTTATTTTCAGGTACCTGTTCCTCTTCAATGGAAGACATTTTCATGAAAAACCTCTTCAGGAGGCACTCTTCAAGAGTTTATATAGGAGAATTTTATACAGAAAATTTGGATGGACTTTATTGTTTGTTTTGTGGGTATGGCATCTTCAGGAGCACCAAATTATTTGTGTATTTCTCTTTTGAGATACTCTATCTTTTGTATCGATAAGTCTCACATACCTTTAGACATGTCTTTAGACTGCTGAATTTCTTAATTGTCCTACAAGGACTTCAATCCTCACTGGAATTTTAGCAGCTAGAATATGAGACATTTTTATCTTATTGCATCCAAAATTTAATTATCATCTGAACTTCTGGTTCACATATGATAATCAAGATAACGTCGAATAATTTCATCTTATTTGCTTCAAGCAAATTTTTCTTTCCACTTCTGGTAGTAAGACTTTATAGTAAAAGAATCTTCTGGTTCTTTTATGGACGTCCATATGAAAATCATTCGACTTATCGTAATTGATTTTGGATGATCAAGATAACCATGAAAAGATACAAATATTTTGAATCATATCACCTTTTGATGCATCATAATATTTGATTCAATAATTTGTATAATATCATCTCAAAGAGAAAGTTTACAGCTTTTCCAATACGAGCTTCTGGCCCGAAAAGATATTCATTATCACGTCCAATCTCTTAGTTTCTTTGAATGAAACACATCATTCTTTTCATTTCAGGGAATAGAATGATATAAATTCATTATCATTCACTTCAGGGAATGATGTAGATCTAGTAAGACATGAATAATGATTCTTATCAAAAACTCATTATTTTGCTCAGTCACTGAAAGACCAGATATAAATTTAGAATATATTGTGAACGTTTGCATTTCATATTGCTACTTCAGGAGCATACTCGATATTGTTACTTCAGGAGCACATTCGAGACGTTCATTCAAATATATATTCTTTCAACAATTTCAATTATGCAACTTCAGGTGCATAAATCATAATGAGCTTTTGGTACACGTGTCACTCATTTAAACTATGAGGTACTCAATAAAATTATTGATTTAGGGCAATCCTTCAAGGATACTCCATTTCCATTCTCAGATAAATCATATCATCAATAATTTATAATAAGTATAAAAACTATGTGAATAAACATACAATTTATCAAATAATAATAATCAATATAATCATAAATATTCATCTCAATAATTATAAAAACTCACTTGAAGTTGAAAGATTACTAACTTCATAGTTTGTTTTCAACATAATCTCGTGCAACTGTCTCTGAAGACTTTATCATGTGAAAGCTTTTTGCGTGTGTTATCAACTCCACTTTTTACTCAAAAGCTTTCAAGAAAAGTCTAACTTATCCAGCGCCTCAATAATCATAACCTATCAAGTAAACATGTCAGAAAATCAAGCACACAAAACTGAAATGTTTAGCACGGAATTGAAAATAATAATATAGCTCTGTGAGGCGTGGGTCCTGCTCGTTTTGGCACAAGCTCCAGAGGTGGCCGATGCAGGTCTCCACCATCACCAAATAAACCCAAGCTTTTCTTTTACACCCTGCATTTTTTCAAGATATAATATTATAAGTGAGAAAAATATAATAGTATAATAAAAGTTGGTAGCCTTTTGAGGCCTTCATAAAAATAATAGGCGGCTTCTTCAGCAACCCATTTTTGACTTTGATCATTGTTTGACTTGTCTTCTTTTAGCAACCATTTTAGACTTATTTCCATATTTTCTCCGTAATAGAGTGAAATTCCCTGCCGGCATCGCCCAAGTGATGTTTTCCAGAATTTTTATTTTTATTTATTTATTTTTATTTTCTTATCTTCCCTTCAACATCTACAACTTGGCGACGACCCTTGCTGTACCGTTGTAAATGCCTTCCGGTGCGAGAAACCAAAGCAACCATGTTTTCTTGAGACATCAAGGTCTGGGTTTCAGCCTCAAAGCCACGTAACTTTCTGGTAAGTCCCCCAAACTCACTGTACACTCCTTTACAGAGCTCGAGGGAAGCCAAGGCCAGCTTATATATCACCCAATTTCCTACTCCCATCACCACCATCCGATCCTTGCAGATGGAGTCAAGCTTGTTGAGAATACCATGGCAGATGGAGGAGAGCTCAGAAAGTTTGGCTTTGAGAACATCCATGTACCGAAACTGGAGCAGGGATCCGAGCGGCACCAGGCGCTAGAGCTGATCTGCAGAACGTAGCCATTTTGAAAGAATTCGGCGAGGAAGCTCCCGATCTTGGTCATGAATTGGCCGGCCGAACGGAGTAGTTTCAGGCCGTGGTCTCATTAACAAAGCCAGGGGCTGCCAGATCCCGCCGGCGGCACTGAGGACGGAGACCTTGCGCTCGGGATGCGAGCAGCGGAGGTTGCTCTGCTTCTAGCTATGGCAGATTGTTCGGATCTGAACATCGTCGGCCTCATTTTTCAGGAAGAAGAGAGACTTGGTGCGGCGGTGCTTCACGGTGCCGTTTTTCTTTCTTAAAGTGGACGAAGCTGGTTTTAATCCTCTCGGCTGGATCAAACTTGCAGATCGCATGTTTGCTCCCACCAAGATATAGCGACGGCGGCATCGGAAGGTCAACATTAACCTTAAACGTTACGGGATTGTTTCGTCCATTGTCGCCTCCGCTATACCCATCTTTCTCTCTCCGGCCCATTGAGCACGAAGCACACCAACTCTTTCAAATCGGAGGTTGCGTGAGAACTACGACGAGGAGTTAGATTCTGGTGGTTCGTTTGAGAATCGTGCTGATAACGTGTTATGAACTCAATGAAAAATAAGAGAGTTTCAAGAGATTGAGAGAGAGCGAGAGAGGAGATTCTCTTATTGATCTATTATCAAACTTATGAATTCCTTAAATGATACGGCGACATATATAAGAGTACAAAAGAGACTATGCTTTTGACGACTAGCACTATGCATTTGACGACTAGCACTATGCACTAGCACTATGCATTTGACGGCTAGCTAAATGTGGTCATACAATTCAAGATAGTTTATAACAGACTCGACTTAATTTTTGCTATGGTCTTTTTGCTAACATGACGTGCATGCAATTAATTTTGTTGCCTAAAATTAGAACTCATGACGTCAGTTTGCTTATTGGAGTTAAAGGGGCTTGACTAGTTGCCCTACTCAGATTGGACATGGCCACACGGCTCAATAGCCGAGGCTCAATCTTAAATGGGTCATCTTTGTTTAAAAATATTTTAAAAAAATCTAAACTACTGTAAAAATAAAATAAAAAAAATTAAAAAGTTAAGATTTAAATAGAAGGACTAAATCAAACAACAAATCGCAAATGATAAAATTTAAATTTAAAACTACAAATTATAATAAATTTAAATTTATAATACCAAAATATTAATAATATCATAAATTTCATTCAAATATGAAATAGTCACAATCCCTCACATTAGTCAGCTTGATAGTCCATACATTTGAGTCAATGACTCGAGGGTGATTTTCAATTTTCATACATGAAGTTTCTCAGATACACTATTTAATTTTTAGTCATTTAACTATATACTTCTAAACTATCAGTCAAGTGATATATGACATAAACATATTGTGATGACCCGCTTTTATGTGTATTTTCATTGAAGGGTTATTTTTAATTTAATTAATATATTAGTTTATTTATTTTAAATTAATGTATTTAAATTGATTTTTAATTTATTTGATATTGTGTTTTATTTATTTAGTCATTTTACGGTTTTTAATATCGTTTTCAGCAGATCAGTTTTGATTTTCGGAGTGAGGACTGGATCGCATTTCTTTCCTCCATCTTTTCTTCTCTTTTTCCCTTTTCTCTTTTTTCTCTTTTCTTTATTTTTCTTTTTCTTTATTTTTTTCCTCCCTTTCTTCCCGTGCGTTGACCCCCCCGTGCGTTTTCTCTCTCTCTCTTCTCCCTCACACCGTTCCGTCCAGCCACCTAGTACCGCCGCTCGCTGTCGCCGTGAGCCACACCACCACCACCAATCTCTTCCTCTCCCTCCGGTGAACCACCCCACAAATTTCCACCGCCAATGGAGCCTCCGTTTAGCAGAAAAGTCACCATCAAGCGAACGGTTTTTGATCCGTTTTGCCGCCGTCGCTCCACCTCCGGCCACCACCTCTTCACCACTTCATCACCAACTCTTTGCCGTCCTAACCCACCCATTTCCGGCCTCGATCTGTCGCCGGAACAGTCCCCACGAGCTAGCTTTCCGATTTGGGTATTTTGGCCTCCTACCGCCATTCTCGCCGCCACCCACAGTCAAACTCCACTTCCTTTAGCTTCATAAACATCCCTAGACCATTCTCTATTAATCCTGAGCTTTGATTTGTCCCTATTTAAAAATGGATATTTTACAACCCACGGCCACAGTCACTGTTACGTTATTTTTCCTTCACCGTTTGCTGCGCGCCGATCCATCGAAAATTAATATATAGCGCTGTAAGTATTTTTTAAACTCTACTTTTAGATTTAAATATATTTTACTCTTACAATAAATATTTATCTGCTGGTTGGTTGATTTCGGACTGAGTCCGAGGAGTTCGGGGGTCGGATGGATTGAGAACGGAGTGCTTGGTTTTGGTTGTTTGTGATTGCTTGGTTATTTGTGCCATGAGGCGTGCGTTACATATTGCATACATGTGCATTTTATTCAATTGAGAAAAACCATGTTTTATTGGCGTAAATAGATTTCGGGTGCGTGTGTCTCACGAGCCCAAGCCGGGATGGGTTATTATCTCGATGAAGCTCCTCTAGTCACTCGGGAGCAAAATATACTGAGTGACGTCCCCTAAGTTGTCCCTGGGCGACGACGAGAGCGGGGGCTAGAGGATGCTTGGCTACGAACGCGCCAGGCGCGGAACTAGATATCGCTCTACTCACCGACTCTGTGGCCCTTCTCTGGCGAGGGCTAGAGGATGCTTGGCTACGAATGCGCAGGGCGCGGAACTGGGCATCGCTCGTTTAGGTGTCACACGCGTGGTCGTTACCTGCGGTGTGGCACAGGAGCCAGGGTGTGCGGATGACCCCTAGGGGAGGTCATGGTGCATACAGTTTAATTGGTTAATGGATATGAGTTGGATATGGGCCAAATGTGATTTTTGGCGGGATATTTGGAAAGGTTATGTTTTTGGGCCAAATGAGATTTTTGGGGTGCGTGGAAAAATTATGATTTTATGGGACATGTGCATTGCATTCTTTCATACATGTTGTTTGAGTTAATATGTTTTTATCTAGTGGTGTTTGGATTTTACTTACCTGCAGCACCATTTTTGATACCGTAGATTTTGGTGCAGAGTTCGAGGAAAAGGAGGAGGCTGAGCTCGAGGATGCGGCTCCGCCGGGATGCTGAAGTTAAAGTCTATGCTTTGTAGTTAGTTTTTAAAATAATATTTGTGATTTGTAATATTTTATTATGTATGTTTTGAACAGTTTTGTATTAAACAAGAAAAATTCTGGTACTTAGTTTATGGCTTTGCTTTTCGCTGCGTGTTTCTCGTGCACATTTGTTGCTTATACACACACTTGGTACTTGTCGATAGGGTGGTGACCCGTGATGTCATCATCCGGACGTCTCTATTTCCCCGTGTCTGTGCGTGGGGATTTGGGGGCGTCACACATATTATGAACTTGCCTCCACTTTTAACTCTGACGAGTTTTGCATTTTGGTATTGAGTTTGTCACCAATAAATGGGCCATCCCATAGTGTGTCTATTTCATTCATCCACAATTAGTCTAGGGCTTAAAGTTAGGTTTACAAAATTATATAAATTATAAATTAAATAATAAAAACATTCAAATTATGTAAATAATTATTTAAAATTATAAAATTACCTGATTCAAGCATATATCTCTCGACATCAACGGTATCTACTCCAATGAAAGTTGAACTTAACCACTTCTATGTGTAAACGAGGGCTTCGACGTTGCTTAGAGATAATAAACTCCGATAAGCATCCAAGACACGACCTAATCCAGTTCTAAACGCCGACCTAAAGGCAATCGTAGTCATAAGAATGGCTAGCACATCCCTGCCTATTCGGGAAATGACAAGAAACTTGTTAGAATTCAACTTCCATGTTGCCCAGATGAGTAACATAAGAGGTGAGTCAATTAAGTTATATTTAAAAATTAATAATTATAAATCAAATACATAATATAAAATATAAATAAAATATGAAGCAGCAATAAATATAAAGAGTAAGGATAAGAGAGAAGCAAACTTAATATGTTAACGAGGTTCAACCCCACTACCTATGTCCTCGTCTCAAGCTACCCTATGAATATTCTCAAATTCATTATTCAACTTCCTTCAAGTGGAGATGAAACCTATTACACCTTTGAGCAACACCTCTACAAAGAATCTACGTAGAACACCATCTACACTTACAATCACCTTACACGTGGTGATTTAACTATTCCCTATGTAGAACACTTTCTATACGCATAAGGGTTATACACACCCTTTTACTGATACAAGAGCAGATACTGAGTAGGTTATCAGAGAATACTTCTCAATAAATGAAACAAAAACAAAACAGAACAAACTATATCTCTCTCAAAATGAATAAGGATTAAGACTCAATACTTATAGAATAAAGATTGAAAGTTGTGAATGAATGTTGGGCAATGATATGTGTATACTTTTGTTATTAATTTGAAGATCTCAATTAAGCTATTTATAGGCATATGAGACTCCATATTCAAATTTGAAAAGATTCACATGTCAAATATAACATCATTCACTTTTCAAAAAATTCAAATAAAATTTTTTCCTTTTTGTAATTGTCAAAGACAACAGCATTCATTTTTTAAAATATTCAAATATAATATTTTTACTTTTCACATAAGACAAAATGAGTATTGTTTAATTTTTAAAATTTTCAAACAAAATCATCTACATTTTATATAAGTAAAAAAGAGTATCAATCACTTTTGAAAATATTCAAATAAAATATACACGTGAAAGATGACAATTAATCATATTTAATATTTTCAAAATTTAAACTTTTAATCATGTCTTGTACATATGAAAGATGGTAATAAATCATCTTTCAAAAATTAAAATTTAATTTTCAAAAATATTATGCACATGTAGAAAATGTAATTTAGTGTTTTACGTGAAAATATTAATTTTTAGCCTAAATCCTAATTTCGAATTTTTTAATAGATTTACAAAATTACTCTATAAGCTTTAATGTGAGTTTATTCCCTTCTTGCTCATCTTTGATTCCTTGATGTGCTTGGCTCTATTGCGTAGACAGCTTGAGATTGAGACTCATTTATTTGTTAAATTCATTTGTTATCATCAAAATCAATATGTAAATATATAATAATATTAAACTTGAAACCTTAAGTTCAACATTCCATCAAATTAATATTTGAAATGTATCAACAGGTGCCTCGATATCTTCCATAAAGTAACGCTTATCTTAAGACTAATACTGCATAATATTGCTATGCATAGTTTTGATAATAGTATCGTAGCCACAATAAATTAAATTTAAACTTTGTATAAGTGTTTCATTATAGGAAGATGTCGAGTCGATCGAGCGTGAAGAGCTACCACGTACATTCGGTTGAAGGCTGACCACTACTGTTGTAATGTCTATATAAATCATCAATATCACATTTAAGTGATCTAATAAATTGATCAGCGTCTTCATCATTGAGGACTTCCCTAATCCAATCTTCTACAATCGCCAACTTATATTGGGGGTCAAAAATCACAACTACAAATAATAATCTATTTATTTTATCCACATCTCCCCAATATTTTTTATATTTGTATTTCATTCTCATAGTCATTGCATTCAACAAACTCACACTGTTAAAACAACTCTGTTGCAAGTGATCATAAAGCTCCGAGAGCTCCTCAAAGTACATGTTTGTAGTAGGATATTTTATCTAAGATATTTACATAGTTATATCATAAAACAACTTCTAAAATTAAACAAAATACTTGATATTGGCCCAAGTGTGCCCGGCACACCAAGCCTCATTTTCTTCCTAACTGACTCCAGCAAAGCATACATCATGCCTCCATCCTCAGCCTCCATTCATTCGAACGTTGTTTGGTACTTCTGTTCTATATCTAACATATCATGCATGTAGAGTTCTATCGAGTTAGAACGACCAGTTACAACATACTGAAAGGTGTGATCTCAAGTTGTTCAACAATTACCTTAAGAAAAAGTTTAGTTGCAAGCACATTTGTGTACCAATATATGTACTAATTTATTGCGATTAGTTAAAAAGTAGATTTTATTAAAAACAATGTTAATTTAAATTTTAAGTATGAAAGAATCAGTATTGATATGCAGATTAGTACGCGACTTTGTTTATATATAACAAAATTCTTACCTTAAACTAACGAAGCCATTGAGGTAAACCCTCACATATCTAATAAGGTTCTAAATTTTAATAATAGAATATCAACATCCTTAAACCTTTTAAAAATTATGAGGTTGATAATATAGACATAATATCAAATATGGACATACTGATTTTCACAAACGATGGCCTCATTTATTAACATATTTTGTCTGAACTGCTCAATGCTGGTGTCATTCACATTGATATTATCAACTGTGATAACTAATTGTCATGAATGATATCTCTGACTTTGATTCCGATTCTCCAACTTTAATCGAGCCTATCGGAACCTTATCGGAATTCAGTATTTTTTTTTTTAAAAAAAATTTATAATATTATTAAAAAAATATATTAATAATAAAAAACAAAAAATTAAATAAATAAATAAATAAATAAATAAATAAGGCGGTAGGTATCAGGGAGCGGTGATTATATCATTTTCCCGAATCAAAAGCGCGCAGTTGATCTCTAATAATCATCGGAAAAGTGAAAGTTGAGGTCGAAGGAAAAACAGATCACTAGCTAGGGAAGACAATACCTTCAGTACTACTGCTACTACATCAACTTTCTGTACTACTACGACTACAGATCAGTACTGCATGAGTGTAATTAACCATGGTAACTAGAAAGAAACGATATCATGACGTTTTAAATTATTTACGTACGCGTGTCAACACAAAAACTGTAAGCTCTCCTGGCCCCTACAAACAAGTAACAGGATCGAATGGGAACATGCACACATCCTAATCCTTTGTTCTCCGACAGGAAATTAAGGATCAAGGGTCCTACCTACGTGCGTAGTTACCTATGCCAGCTGATGCCCGCCTAGATACCTCTAGTAGTTTTCATTTCAGTTAATATAATTGTTACTGTAATAAATGTTAGTAAACGTACCAAATCCCGATCAATCTTTTGGAATGATCAACCTAAATAATGCAAGGGTTATTCTGCATCGATCTCTGGTAAATAATGCAAGGCCTATTCGAGTACATTGGATGTCTGCTTTCACGATCGAGCGTCGGACCGTACGTATAGTCTAGGAAGTTCTATTCTTAATTGACAAAATGTGCAGAATTAATGCAAGTGTATTATTATACATATGTAGATATAAGCATGCAGGAATATTTTGACCGGGAAGAAAGACAGAACCTTCAATTATATTGTCTTATATTATTACAAGCTGTACTGGAAATCGGAAAATCAAGACTTTAAAAAAGCCTAAAAATATGCCATGCATGCACGAATCCAAATGTAGTAAAACAAACTACTAGTTCTGTACAACGTTGAACGTACTAATCGTGAAGGCCAAGGATTTATTTTTATTTTTTTAAAAAAAGAAACTAAAAAAATACTCTGGCATTATGAGGCAGAAGAAAATACTGGAGCTCCTGCAGTACTGTAGAATCTCCTCTTTCTTACCGGACTACAGTCATCTCTAAGTGACATGACATGCCCCTGATTTGGTAAAAGTGAAAAAATATAACATTTTCTGATAATGACTAATCCAAACAGTAAAAAGTGGAAGAGTGCGACCCAAAATACGCCGGAAAGGTCCAAACTGTACAGTCGTAGACACTAGACAGTACAAACTGGGAAAGATGATGAGATTGGGACCCACGCGCACCACATCCAAAGCGGGAAGCCAAGCAAGCGCATTTGATGTGGACAGAACACTCAATTGTCCACGTGGCAATATCAACGATGGTTATGGACTGCGAGACTGACGGAGGAAATGAGATGGTCGTTCGCGGTCATTTTACTGTAGCAGACATCGGTGACAGGACGGCACGGGGGGACTTTCAGGGCTGTAGGGTCCGGTCCATGTTAGATCCCCACCGACGGCATTTCTCACGGTTCTCTTTTTTTGCTTTCGTTTTTTTGTCAAATTTAATGTCCCGTCTGATTGACCGTAGAATGCGGGATTCTCGTACGACATAGCGTTTTCTTAACTTAATCTGTATTCCAGTGTGTTGTTAAGAACCTTAAACACCCTTCTGAGGTCTGATACATGAGAAAAACACCCTCCGTTAGCATCATCTTAATACTCGTTAGAAGCTTTATTTTTCCTCCCATTTGAACATTCAGAAACCTTTAGAGAGATCTACATAAACATGTTTTTGCGAGAGCGAGGGTTTCTTGTGATGAAGTTGGGGCACTTTTGCAGAAACTGCAGACAGCATGACAAAAGGTAGTGGGGAGGGAGTTGGTAGCCCTTTGGAGGAGCTTTTCTTTTTCTTTTTTGTTCTTCAGAGAAACAATAAAATTGCAGGCACAAGCTTAAATCATGCACTTATGGGGAACGTAAATGTTTGGGCAGCCTTTCTGCCATTTTTTTGGCGTCTATTCCCCCCCCCCCCCCCCCCCCCCCCCCCCCCCCCCCTTTTTGTCTGCACTGGAAGACACAGTATTCTGGACATAGAATTAAAGCGAGAAAAGAAGATCAGGGATAACATAAACTCTTCGTGAATATGGCCACTGCAGATGATGAATATGGCCACAACAGATGATGATCATTAGTTTGACCAGGTATATAATAATCGCTTAATATATAAATATATATATATATATTACTGATCGACATGTAATAAACATTTGATTTCACTGTAAAGTACTGAAACAGTAATTACTAGAAGAATTTTTCAAGAACATATAAACACCGGCCTATTTCGTTCCAATATTAATTTTTGTTGCATTTTTCTCCTAACTTTATGCATGCAAGACGATCGTGTGAAATATGTTCTTTTCCGACATTCATCCACGACACAAATCTGTGTCGTGTTTTATAGTAGTGTGGTCATAATTGTTTAGATTAAACTTTAAAGAGTTAAGAGTTTAATTAACTAATTCAATATATTATATCTAACGTTTTTAGGATTTTTGCTTAGAGGAATATTTGATCTAACAAGTGAATTACAAAAAATATATATATATATATATATATATATATATATATATAAATATATTTACGAACATAAAAGAACATATAATTAAATCTCCCTTGTAAAGGAATTATATCGTGATTTCGAGTTATGACAGGACCTATAGGTTGAATTAAAATATGTTGGTATTATGCATGAACATCATCATGTTATGTCCCATATGTATGTACATTAATTGAATGTTACCATCAGGTCAATAGTAATATTGATAGATCGTGAGTAGTTGACGTGGATGTTGGGTCTAGGAGTGTAAATTTTGGAATATTATATATTATCCTAAGTTTGAAAAATTTAACTAAATTAGACTCAATGATACAATTGTCCTGTTGATTAATTCCTTAGATAAACCCCTAGTACTTTAGTTTTAATTGTATATTCCATATTCTAGATTTTATTATCATGATGATCATCTCTACGACTTGAATTGTCTTGTAGATATATACCATGCATGCATCTTGGCAATGCCATTAATTTCTTTATAACTTGATCTAGTTGGAACCCATATTCATGAGCTGTACTGAACACAGGCAAGCAGAATTCATGACTCAAAAGAAGAGCCAATTCTTTTTAGGATTTAGGAACCAGAGAAGTACGTACAGTAGTTTTGTTTCTTTTGGGCGCATTAGTTTTGTCTCTTAAATCAATTAGTACTGTCCTTAATTTTGACGATTACGGGGTTTCTAATTAACTTGGTTGATATTTTGTTCTTCCTCTGATTGGTTTCTTAGTGGAAACCATAAAACTCTTAATTAATTAGTATCATTAATCTCTCTCTCTCTCTCTCTCTCTCTCTCTCTCTCTCTCTCTCTCTCTCTCTCTATATATATATATATATATATACATATATATATGTATGTATGTATGCATGTAACAAAGCCATTATATTCACTGCAAATTAACTCTATATATATCTTAGGCCATTTTTTACTCTTGCATTAATGGAAGTTGAAATTTAATTAATTCGTGACTAGCAACATTTATAAGAGGGTCGACCATAATCTCATTGAAAAAACCAAATTTCACAACCACTTAAAAACCTGCCACGATAATTATATATTCTTATTAGGAGGTTAGAGGTCATAAAATCAATTGCTCTCGCTCATATGCTTACCAAAACTCTTAACTAAAATTTTTTTATTGTCTAAATTACCTGAATTACTCTCTTAAACACCCTATTCACGGTATTGGCATTGTGTTATTAATAAGAATGGGAAAAAGATCCTCTCTTTTTTTCTTTTTCTTTTTCCGAACTTGAGGCCTCAAGTACATGGCCGACCATATATATATTGTAGCATTCATTAATTTCATGTACATGTCTATTTTTCTTCTACTTGCAATTGAGACCCTCAAATTCAAACAAAATATTGAAGAAATCTTGATCCAAAAAAAGGTCATGATTGATTTGATTTATAAAATTATTTGCGTTCTATCATCTATATATATATATATATATATATATTTGGAATTGTGGTCGCTTGAGATCAGGTGATTTGATGCTCACCGTTGTAATGGGATAATTTGACCCTCATGGAATTATATATTTCCTTTGGTCTTGAGAACTTGGCTAAAGTAAATATCTCAATAGGGACACTTAGATCAGAATGATGACCTTAATTTAAGGTAGCACTAGACAATCATTAGCCTCAAGGGGCTGAGCAGTAATGGGTACCTCATCATGTTTTGACCGTGTACTAGATTGATCCGACCAGGCTTAATTTGTGTGCTTATGAGTTGATAATTAATATGAGCTTTGTGGTAATTGTGTGCTTGTTTTTGAAGCTAAGAAATGAAAACAATTGCTCTCAGACATTTTCAGACTACTTCATTACTATTCATAAACTATTCACTATTATTTTATTATTATTTACAAACTATTTTACTATTATTCACAGATGATTTAAGATTTTCTTAGCATCCAAACGGAGACGGAATGTTCCTTATCCGACAGTGAAACCAGATGTGTATATTCATGGTGGACTTCTCATCCTCGGTGTCTTGTTCATGTTGTGGTTGTGACCTGCAGAATGCGCTTTTTCATATGCTTTGTGTTGCAGTGGTGGCTGATTGATCTGATCCCTCCAGTAATATCAGAGATAGTTTGGAGGCATTGTACAAAAATTTTTTTTGTCACTTGCTATAAATGGTGAGAAATAATTTGAGATACTCTAGCTAGCCATAGGTTTGGAATTATAAGGTTATTGCAAAATTAATTGTCTTCCTTCAACATTCTCATGTACTTTTTTCAACTCTAAAAGGATTATTGTTTATGCTCATGTCATTGTTGTTCAGATTATTTTAAATGAAAGTAGATATATATAGTAAGGGTGTTATTTAGTTTTTTTTTTTTTTTTCTTTTAATGGGAAAAGTAGTTGTGCAGGAATTTACTTATAAATTACGCTCCCTGATCATCCCCTAAGAAAAAATATCCTTGATCAAGTCGACGAACGCTTCTCTTACAGTACTAATTTAGCGTAGCATTCGAGCATAGGAGACAATATGTATGGTAAACTTGAATCGAACAATATATGTGTGCTTAATTGTCAAGGTCGACAATATTAATAATGTTAGCTTTAAAGCATTACTTATAATAAGCTGCGTACGTGGTCATGTTTTGTCAATAACTCTACGTACGTACCTATATATAAATATGTCTATGGACTATGATGTATCAATATTATTGATTATCTTGATGTGATTTGATAATTTTCAATGTATATTGCAATATATGTACTTTTACACTAAAAAAGAAAGAAAACTAAAAGGTCACCTATCGCTTTAATTTGTCATATATATGTATATATCCTAGCTTGATCATGATCAGATTGCTTAAATATTATGAATACTGCAAATATTCTAATCATTCTTTTTGGCCGGACTTTTCATTCTTTGTCTTTGTTCCCGCACGACCTTTTCATCCATCATTTCAAGCTAGGCAGCCATCCACGGCGCGCATGCATGATGATCACCAGCTTCTTAATAATAGTGAAAAGTCTCCTCCTAGCGAGCGAGCTAGCTAGCTAGCTCATTGGTGCAGTTGGAGGTTAATTTTCACTTAATGTGGGGGACGGCAATGATTCCACCCATGAACGTCGAACAAGCAGCGAATTTGGTCATTGACTGTCATTCCAAAAGATTCTTATGATATTCGATCTTTATATATGTGTATATATATAGGGTTTTTTTACTATATATCTTCACCACATCCTGAAAAAGCAAAAGATTCATCTCTATCTTTTTGTTGGCTGATCACTATCAGATGATGGGATGGTACTGACGATGGTAACGAAAACATATTATATGTGTGTGTGATTAAGTAAAAACAAACATGATCGATCGATGATATATGCTAGCGGTAATACTACTACGTACTAGCACTGCTGCATTCACGTTTAACGAATTATAAACCTTCCTCTTCTGCTAATCCTGTGCTCTAATTAATTTAGTGAATGCCTTACATTTTAAGCTACGTTCGCAGCTTAGCATAGCATTTCGCATATACATATATTGTAATCATGTAATTCTGGCGCTTCTGTAAGTATTCAGAATTCTATTTTGTAGAGTACAGGAGGCGTTAGAGAAGCATTGAAAGTAGCTAGCTACCTAGAACTTGGAACAAATATACGTGTGAGAGAGAGACCAATAGCAGAAGCTAGACAAATGGAATCTGAAACTGCATGCATCAAAAGGATACCTAGAATAATACTACAGATCATCACTATGAAAACAGGTAATCTAATTAACCCAAAATCGTTAAGATAAAAACTAATAAAGGATCTACCAAATTAAATTGGAAACTGCATGATTGGAACAGATGAGACTTATCTCAACTCGTATCATTTAATTATTATAACTTTCCAAACTTCCAACACAAGATATAATAAACAATTCATTTTTTCAAATTTTAAAATGATATTTTAATAATATTTTATTTAATTTTTAACTTTCATCTCAACTCATCTTAACTCAACTCATTATCCAAACTTAGCTAGTTTATGGGGGAGAGGAGATCAACAAAGTAGCCAATTCTAAGAATAAAAGACGATCGAGGACTGATGTTTAAAAGAACTCAGAAGATTACACATGCATTAACTACACTACTTAAGATTCTTCAGGCCAAACAATCAGAAAAATAATATTATATCCAAATTCATTGGGAAAAAGATGAAAAATAAAAGAAGCATAAAGATGACAATATGATATAATGCAATCAGTAATAAATCCTATGCCTTTACATGCAGGGCATGATAGACAACAGACAAATCGATAAAGATTGAATTGAAATCTGGTTTTGACAGAAAACATAATCATTTTTGTATTGTCGGTTAAATCAGCCAAAAGTATAACATAGTTATAAGCCAATTACGTACAAAATGAAGATATATGGGAAAACAGAGCCAAGAAAAAATATACTGGTTGACAAAGAATCATGTCCAGTTTAAACTAAAAAAATAAGCTGATCACCATTCAAAGGAAAGCATCGATCATTCAGTGCTTCATCGGTACCATCGATCGTGAATGATAAACGTTATTTACGGCTGATAACATATACAAAGGTATATATGATTCAAAAATGATTTATCTTATTTTACTATATATTAATTAGAGGGTCCCTTCGTTTATATTTAAACATGTTAGCTTATCCTGATAAATCCAAATGAATGGATTCTCTCTATGCACTAAAGTGGTAGCGATATATATGTAGTTTCACATCCTACTAAATAACAAGAAGAAAGGTTCTACCATGATCATTAGCCTACGTACTAAAGGTGTTTTTTCCCCTTCTAGGTCATATTGTTGTGATGAGAACTTTCTACATCAAGCATAGGATTGTGGCGTATTCTAATAATTAAGATTAAGAAAAACAAAGAGGGATGAAATTAAGGGTCATACTCAGATCCAGATAGATTTTTTTGGCCTGACTGATTAACAAAATCTCCTGACATCTGATCCATAGGTTTGTTCCTCCAATCACTTTAATCGTATTTGATTACTCATTATTAGTGCATATATATTTTTTCCCAGTTAGGATCAATAATAGCAGGAAGTTGGATGTTAACTTTGTCTTTTCTTCTAATTAAAGTATATTTTCCATGATTGGAATTCTTACTAGTCCCACCATTTCAACAATATTCCTAGTTAGTGGGTGTAATTTCACTACCTCAATGCTTTAACCTCTTTGTCAATCACCCCTTTTAGGGTGCATGCAAGCTGTTTCTAGGTCCTCTTTACGCATTGGGAAATCACCATAAATGAATCTTTACAGGCAGATAGGTTAAAGTTCATTAACACATGAGATCAAACAAATAGTTAAGATCGAAGATTTACAGTTAAAAGCTTAGACGAAGTTACACTAATTGCATTTCTGCCATTATTCTTAAATGAAATGACAGCACCAAAGAGACACGATCTAAATTAATTGAACAGTCATAAGCACTAGGAAGATTTCAAATATTCTGAAAAAAGCCCAAAATAATTAGCCTAAAAGAAAACTTGTTATATATGATTGATCTTTTCGAGATTTTATATATCTTTATTTACACTCTGATCAGCTACTTCTCTTGACTTCTAAGACAGTAAAGTAGTAAATTAAAGTGGCAACACAAACGAGAGAAACAAGGGAGAGTCAGAAGTAAAGACATACAGAAATAAATGATCAACAGACGACCAACAGTACTGAGACACATCCATTAGACAATGTATATATAGTGATAGACATTTCTGACATATATATTTAGTGATTCATAAGTAAAGTCCTTTCAAGCATTTGATTCAGAAACTTTGAAACCGAATTGCCAGCAACATCGACAAAAGAACAAGAGAAACGAAAGCAACCTTCAGAAAAGATATGAAATCCAACACATAACCCTGCAAATCTATAGCTTTGCATAGATGATATTCAAGTACTACATAAAACTATGAGCAAAATATGTTCTCAGTTCCACATAGACCATATCTCCTGGTACACTATCTTTCCATAACACTTTTTCAGTGATAGTCTACTACGAGTGATTAACACTGTTTGGATCAAAAGCAGAATCATGATATCTCAGATCCATAACATTGCTTTCGTAAAACCCAACAGAATACACATACAGACGGTCTGTAATAGCTACCAACTTTTAGCTAGATATTTAACTAACCCTAAAGACACTACTAAAACGCCACAACGCTGAAAAAGAGAAGAGGGAGTACCCATTTTTAAATTTTAGCAATTTAAGAGATAGGCCCTGGATCGAGGAGGGTAGAATTTTCGGAAGGCCTTATTGACTTGCACCTGGGGGAGGCAGCGCCAGCGGTGGTGGCAACTGTTGGCGGGGGCGCTTCCGCTTCTTTTTCTCATAGCTGATCCCTCTTGCTTTTGACTGCAAATCACGTACCTCACGAAGATAGAGTCTAACTGCTCGAGCCCCAAATGGGTTAGCTTCAGGCTTCCCTCCGTTCTCTTCAAAGGCAGCTCGGAGGCGTCCAATGAGCGCATCGAGGCTGCCCCAGGCCTGGCGCAGCGGGCATGGGCAAGGGGCTGGAGGGTTAGGGTGGCCATAAAATGGGCAGATTGGAGTGTGCACCTTTGTCTTCCCAAATTGGTCAAGGTACCTGTTGGAATATATAAATTGCATAACCTTTCTATAGAAATCTAAACCCTTAATATTAATTTGTTTAAGCTTTTGGGAAAAAAACTAGTAGTGTCGATTAATTTAAGCTCTACCGGAGGAATTCAAGAACGTGGGCACCGCTGCATCTTGAGAGGGAAAGAGGAGGACGGTGGTTCTTCAGGTATTGGCCGAAGGTGTTCCAGTCCCGGCGCTTCTGGTTTTCGTAGCGGCTGCTAGGAGCAGAAGCTGTTGAAGAAGAGCTAGCGGCAGTTAAGCTGTTATTGATGGTAATAGAATCAGTGATGCTGGTGTTCTCGGAGTTGGAACTCTCCATTAATTCTGGGAGTGAGTCCATGGATCTCTTTTGGGTTTTTGTTTGGTTTTTCTTGGATCTTAGAGCAACAGTAGCTTTTTTCCTAGGAAATTGTGATGATGTTATATTTCTTTGCTCTTGCGATCTTGTACTCAAGCTAGAATAATCCGAGGACAGTGAACTGAGAGAGGGAGAGAGATTTATTTCAGGAAAAGATGTATATATACTGTAGTTTCTTTTAGTAGAGAGTCATCTATTTTATTCAAGGGCACGAAAAGTGAATGAAAGAATAGAAAAGAAAAGAAAGATACTAGCTCCGATTACTAATTTTTTCCTAAGCTCCGATTACATAATTTCCATTTTCGAAGAAAGACAAGCTGGGAGGGAGATCAGGAAGGGAAATGGAGCTGCAAAGGCTGAGGCAAAACAAGATTTTGATATTAAAGATGATGTGAATAAGGGAAGAGATTGATTGGAGAGTGAAAGGACTTCTCCTCTTTACCGTCTCTACTGTGGCCTTCCTTTCTCCTTTTCACTCTATCGGAGTTTTCTTTTTTCAGCAATACTATAAAGTTTTCTTTCTTTGAGTAATACTATAAAGCTTGGAATTAAGGATATTTCAGTGGTAGAATTTTCAGTTGCTTTGGTTTCTGAAAATAAAGCAACTGAAAATGTAAAGAATCATTTTTCCTACTTTCTCTCTATATAAAGTTGATGCAACCCATTTTTTTCTTAATATTTAATTTAATTTCCGCTCGACTCATCTGATCTTACTTGTTTGGCAATTATTAAGGGTGCATTTGTATCTTAGATTTAAACTTAAATCAATTCAATTTAATTTAATTTTTAATTGAGTCTAATATTTAAATATATAATTTTTAAATTACTAATTAATTCATCTCAATTCAAAACTTGAGACGTATAACATTTTTTTAATTCAACGCATGACTCATAATCTTTTTTTAACCTTTTATAAATATATTTAAACTCATCTAATTATCATGTAAATACATCTAAATTCATTTTAAATAAATTTTATAAAATTTACTTCACTATCTCAATTTAATATTATTATAAAACAATTAACTCATCTTACTTAAGTCAATTTCTAACCTAAATATAACAATTCCACTTGTTTGTACAGTCGGAGAGAGAGGAAATTATGTGCTAAGGCTTTTATGGAAATGGCAGAGTTAGGCAGAGGTAATGCAGACAGGACAATGTTTGAAGGGGAAAAAAATTAAGGAAATAACATGATTGTTTCTTGACTCTGTACCACTGTACCAGTGAATGACAGTTCCTTTCCTTGGGACTAGAATGCCCTTTTTCTATTTTTTTTTTTCCTCATAATGAATACTACACAAGAGTTCGGTCTCATCTTAGTTATTAATTACATAAAACAAGTGCCCATGGACACTGGCAAATGTATGGAAATTTTGTTTTAGGCAATCATAGAAAACATAGGATATAAAAGTGAGGATTCCAGGATTATCTCGATTAATTTCACGTAAAAGAAAAATTAATTTTTAAAAGTAAACAAAAAATTCAATTAACAATCTCTATGCATGCCCAATCAAATTTTGACAACAGTAGTTTGTCCGATTATATATAAAAAATTATATTTAAAATTATAAGTATTCAAATATCATTCAATCACTTTTAAAAAAATAATAAATGTAGGATTTATATTAAAAAATTAATTTTTTAATTGTAGACCACAATTTTTTTAAAGTAATCGCACAACGCTTACTCACTTCACGACTATATATGACATTACTCATTATATAGAGATTGGAAACTTTTGATTTTATCAGTGGTTTCGGTGCATGTCGTTGTATACGAGTGAGAGTTTTATATCCACAGAAAATTTAATAAAAATAAATATATAAATTAATGTATAATTTGTAAATTTATTTTTATTAATTTTTTTTGTGATTAAAATATTCTGAACCCTAATTGTGACGAATCAATCTTCCTCTTTTCTGTGCCTAAATAAACTATGTTAAGGGAAAAAAAAAGGAGTTTCCTTATTTTCATAGTTCTTGTCCACAGTCGTTTCAAAGAGAAAAGCTGTCAAGAGAGATAGGCGGCGATAAAATGAATTAGTTTTGGAAATTTTATGCAACAGTTGGGTTAAAATAATTAGGTTAATAATTTTCTAAACCTAATTAATTAATGTACAGCCTATTTTTGTAGGCGGGCTTAAAATAAAAAACAATTGTTTCCTTCCTTTTCCATGGATCTGGAAGGTGTACAAATTACGTATATTTGTAATGTTTTTTGAAATCTCCAGAGGTTAGGAGTTTATGCCATAAAAAAGAGAAGCAAAGTCTTGAAGCTAATTAGCTAGCTATATATAATCAATATTGTAATTAATTAATTAATTACACCTTGTAATGTTGCTTATACATATTGTTAACATCATGTTTTGCATGTTTTTGGACTGGATTCTCAGCAACTCGAGTTTTCGATCTTGAGCCTGCGGACACAAAGAAAAGATCGCGAGACAAAAGCTGTGGTGGTGGTCGAGGAGTCTCCAATGTTAAAGTTAGTATCATCTTAGAGTTTAGTGTAAGTATGTAGAGAGTTCAGAGAAAATTTCTTGTATCTGGGAATCGTCTTTTATATCCGATCTCTGAGGTTTATGTTTATGCCATATGTCAGGAAAATGTGTCCTCTCAACAGCTCATTCAATTAAGCTTACTTAATGTGGCATGGCTATCTGGGATGGTGCATTTAATGTAACGTGGCTCTTTACCCCGTTCAGCTAGGAAATGTATGCGATCGGGCTCTTCTTTCCCTATCTGTCAAATGATCAAAAGCTACCCACAATCTAGACCCACCTGTCTGCTCAAGGCTACATGGGATCATGCTCTGTTCATCAAGGTGGCGTGTACCTCCCTCCCAGGGTGAGTTGCCCGCACATTCAAGGTCATAGTTCGATTTCTATTCCAAGCTTGGAACCCTTTGATCAGGCCAACGGGTCGTTCGGTTGGCCTAGGCCCTTAGTGGTATTAGGCTCACACTGGGAACAAAACCCCCTTACACATACATAATATCTTGCTTCATATTGACTACAACTACGTACTGCAACGTACAACATATATATGTATCAACTACGTGTTTGTAAGTAAAATGTTTTAAATGCAAGCCAAAATAATAATAAATCTGAAATGATCACGTAAATTAAGTTACACATCTTAAACAATCAATTCAATACCGGTCAAAGTCGTCATGATCACTTTGATGCATACCCACGGCCTAATATCATGATCATCATAACCAAACTATTATATATATAGAAGATGGCTACCCTTAAGCCATCAGGAGCCATGAACTGATCATGAGTTCATGAGTACTACGTACTCAAGATCACGCGAGTACAATTGAGTTTCAAGTCAGATTATTGATTTTTTTTTTATACATTATTTTCCCACGTATATTTAAAATGTGATCAAACATGCAACAATATTATTGAGGTGGCCGTAAATATTGTACTAATACAAGTTAAATGTGGAATTAATATTTCAACTATTTAATTTGCAAAAGAATGAGTTGGAATTAAATAAGGGCTTTCTATATATACATATATATATATACATATAATAAAGTAACGTAAGAATAACTGTTTGTGATTAAAATAGACTCATTTTGATAAATAAAAAAATACTTATAGGTTTGGGTGTTGAGAAGTGTTGAGGAGAGTTGTGAATAGTAATAAAAAGTAGGTGAAAAGTAATAATAAAGTAATGAATAGTAATAAAAAGTAAGTAAAAAGTAATGAATAGTAGTAAAAGTAGATGAAAAGTAATAATAAAGTAATGAATAGTAGTGAGAAGAGTTGAGAAGTGTTGAAGATACTTCAACACCCAAACACAAATGGTTGATCAAAGTACTAACGATAAAGTACTAGTTCATGATTTAATTAATCAGCATTATTTGCATATAATTTTGACATTGCCAATTAGCTAGCTCCTAGCTGGACAAGAATGCCCCCAAATTAACGAGGCTAATTAAGAAGGTATAATTAAGGAATAAAGCAAGCTACTAATTAAGAGATACGAGGATAACTTTCCTAGATTTTCAACAAACTAAGCTGTATAACACACACACACAAAAAACGAAAAATTAATTAGTATTCACCCGTAGTACCAATACTCCTCGACAGGGGATCAGGGCGCTGTTGGAAGCGGCCGGCAGCATATGTATATAGTACTACTGGGAGATCACATATATCCCTCTACATGATGACCATCTCTACATCGATCATGGATTCTTCATGGGGCGGCTCAAGCCACCTTGCTATATGTAAGGGGTGACTAGCAAGAGGGATGGGGCCGGTCAGCTCCCCGGCCTCCAGTCCTGCTTTTGGGTAAAACATCGTCGAAATAGGTGATTTTTTATGGTCCAGTAAATGGACTGAAAGCATTAGAGGCAGGATTTTGTGGCGGCGCATATAATTTACATGCACAGCTTAATTGCATGGGTGACAGATAGGCAGCGATTCTTACCATGTCTTCTAAGAGATCAATATGGCCGGGCGCTATCTGTTGGAGATCTTAGTACTACAGTGGTTTGTAATTGTCCAAAATGCAGTAAATCCTCATGATATTTACAACGTCCTAGAGGAAAGGAAAAACATGAAGAGAGAATCGCATACTTAAACCAGTTATTTAATCAGTTATATATTGTATCTGATGATAATCAAGAAAAGATTTAAGGAATAATAAGTACCTTGCTGCATGCATCATTCCTGATCTAGACTCTAATGGAATGAATGTGTCGGCAAAAGGAATATCGGAAACAAACCTTTGCCTGCTGGGACATCCTTAATCATGTACATGCACACGTACATGAATTAATTACCAAAGTTTGATAGAGTTCGAACAAAGCCAGCCATGCAAATAAGAGACGCAACCTTGGGGAAGCAAACTAAACTATGGTTCTAGATTGAAGGCCGAGAAGATCTAGATCAGCAACAGGCACAAAATAGGGCTTAAGAAATGTTGAGCTCAAAACCGCCTAGAACACACACCAATAAAATACAGATCATAATATTTAAGTGGTTCAGTAACTTGTCTATGTCCACTGAAATAAAATTCATCATATTTGTACAAGTTTACAAACGTATGTACACTCAGTATAAACTATCTTCTCTCCTCTATTTTTGCACGCTAAAAGTTTACACATCAGAGTTTTCATTTTATAAGAGAAGTTCTATTAAATATCAACCAATATTGATGACAAATGGTGACTTGCAGCAACTATGTTCAATTTGTAATAATATAGGACGGTGCAAAGCAGTTATTTGGACGGTGCAAAGCAACTGTTTTGGACTCCTTAGTTGCAACAATCACTCCCTCTACCCAAATGTGTCATACTAGGCTACTTACAAATTGTTGCAACCTTTAAATGATTGCACCTCCTCCTCAGAATGCTTATTAGATTTGACACGAGAGACTTCCGCTATCAAATGCGTCTTAAGGAGCCAATGCACCCAAAGGTGCTCAGCAGTATGTAATATTGATCAAATCCAAGTAGTGTTGGAACTTGATTCCTGTGACGAATTTTGTTAACATATCTATTGGATTATCTTCAATGTCAATCTTCTGAAGTAGAATGTCTCATTCTTCTAATATCTCATGTATAAAGTGAAATCAGACATCTATGTATTTTGTTCATAGTGGATATATTTGATTCTTGACCAAATGAATTGTACTTTGACTATCATAGTAAATAATAATATCTTTCTGCTTAAAACCCAAATATGTTATCAGTCCCTGTAACCAAATGACTTCTTTCACTGCTTCTGTTACAGCCATGTATTCAGTCTTTGTAGATGATAGTATAATTATAGACTACAAATTTGATTGCCAACTAACTGGTCCTTCAGCCATAGTGAACACATATCCAGTTGTTGATCGGCGTTGTCAATATCACATACATAGTCTGAGTGAAAGCAATTGTTGAGCTCAAAACCGCCAAGAACACACACCAATAAGATAGAGACAATATTTAAGTAGTTCAGTAACTTACATATGTCCACTGGAGCAAAATTCACTATGTTTGTACGAGTTTACAAACATTCAGTATAAACTCTCTTCTCTAATTTGTTTTTCACACTTAGAATTTACACATCAGAGCTCTCTTTTGATCAGAGAAGTTATACTAAATATCAACCGATATTGAAGTGTTTGTACGAGTTTACAAACATTCAGTATAAACTCTCTTCTCTCATTTGTTTTTCACACTTAGAATTTACACATCAAAGCTCTCTTTTGATCGGAGAAGTTATACTAAATATCAACCGATATTGAAGACAAATGGTGACTTGCAGCAGCTATGTTCAATCTGTAACAATATAGAACGGTACAAAATAGTTATTTGGACGATGCAAAGCAGTCATTTTTTACTCCTTAATTTCACACTTAAGTGATTTTCAACAAGAAAATATCAATATGCATGCTAAATTAGGCAAATGGTTTTACACGAATAGTGTATAGAAATAGAAATATTGAATATCTATATATGAAGCTAGCTGCTCGGCCCATTTGCAATGACAAGGAGATGAGTAGTAGGGTCGGTTCTCCAGACACAACAAATTCATTTTTTAGTACCTACTGATCAATACAAGAAACTAATTAATGTTTCTCGAGCTCATAAAAAAAAAATGAGGTTTGATCTCGAGAACAGGAATTCTATTTTATATACAGTTCTTAGCTCTTTGCAACATGCTGGCAATCCCTTTAATTCCCACCTGAAGAAAATGCCAAATCAAATACTTTCATTAGTTATACGGATTATTTTATTTTTATTGTAGTACTTTTCGTCATGAGATTAACCACTGTTTCCCAAAGCAGAAAGTTACGAAGCCCATTGTATATATGCCCATCATGCTAATCAAGGAACCGCCTTAACCCCTGCTCATGTGACCCTGTCCCCTAATTAATTACTTGAATTCATGCTAGCTCCACATGATCATGTACACCAACAGATTTAGAAACCATACAAAAGACAGAAAAATTAATAATTAAATCGAAAGAATCACGGTTCCGACAACGATTGCATGTCGGGTCAATTGAACTCTATAGCATCTGGCCGGATTGCATGCAGCATGTACATATATATATATGGATTAGTCTGCTGTGATGACCTTAGTTCCAATTATATATACAAATCATGATCATGTGTAGCCCCACAACGATTAATTGTAATTTATCGGGTCGAATCTAGCTAACTCCACAAGCGAGATTATAAGGAATCATAGTTTCGACTAATTAATCTGCCTCTTAGATAATAATTAATGTATTGCATGCATGCATGTATTGATAAATTAGATATTAATAATGCTTCCTGATAACCTCGTACCGGCCAATTTCTTCGTTACAGTAAGCTGGATATAGTTAGCATTTATGTAAATCAGATTTGTTCGTGATGGATACACGTGTCGTGTGTGTGTATATATATCGAAAAAAAAAACTAATGTCGAATAATACATGAACAGTACTTTTCTGCATCGGTGGGTCCAAATTCAGTTGAGTACGTACAGCTTTTGGTCTGCTGGAACATGGGGACTGATTTTATTGGAGCAAGTAGCGCCATGTTTAATAATTGAACCCTTCAACTTCAAGAAGGCCAGACGGCCTCTACTTCTGTCCAATCAGAGGTTAATCCTTTTGTGAGCCACTGATTGTTGGTGACACTCAGTGCATGGTCGATCTAGGAGTACTTGCTTTTAGCCTAAGAACCACAAGTTCCAGTATACAAGGCAAGATCGATGATGATGATCACATATAGGAAATCAGTTAGATGCTGGGAATCATATCCACTGCTCTTAAAAAATCTCACACAGATCATAAAGAGATACAGAAATGCTTAACTGGGACACGGCCGGAAGCTTTGGAATTTTCTTCACTTTCATGAACAGTTAGGCCTGTATCAATACTGTTCATAAATATATTCAAAGGCTCCGAAATGAATTATTGATCAAAGTCCTGCAGAATGGTTCTTCAACCATTTTGCAAGATCAAACAAATTTTTATATGATCTTAATCATGAAATTTTAGTATCTTAACTAATAACCCTAACTGATCATACCGCTATATCTATTTGTGTAGCTTATTTATGAAGATTTTACATGACATAGGAAATTGGTTCAGGTGAAAAAAAATAAAAATGTGGTTAATTAGTTTTGAAAAGCTTCTTTTTCTCAAGAATTGTGCAATTCTTGCTGCTACAGGAGGGCTATAGCTGCTATTGTTTGGCCCTCTGTGCTGCTGAACTTGTGCATAACTCATACTGCTTGACAGTTGTTTCGCTTGCTTTTGTTAAGAGTATATGTTAAGGGTTTGAGTACCCTGTTAGGCAGAGAAGCTCAATATGAAATTATGAATCTCAATCATATTATTTTATATCTTTTTATTTCTATCAATAAAGGTTCTAACTATTAATTCATACAAAAAAAAATATAAATAAATAGGGTAATTAATGGAAACGGATCAAGTACATGATCTTCTAGAGTACTTTATATATTGTTACCTAACATTATTTTGAAATTAATCAATTACTTTACTTCTAACATTTTGATTAATCAATTTCATCTCACATGATGAGAATACTAGCTAGGATGATAAGATTTATTTATTTTTAATAAAAATTTAATTAATTCCATATCTTAACATTTCCAACGTACATACCCTCTCTTTCTGAGAGTTATGTGCTTAATTAAAAAAAAATGGATTGTACTGTCATTTGGGATTACCGAACAGATCAGAGGCAAAGTTTGCGCAAGCTGGAGACAAGGTAGCTAGTCGGCTAGTCAAATATTCCCGGGCAGAGCGGGCAGAAGGGGCAAACCAACCCGAATTTTTTTCTCTTTTTATCTTGACATTGAGAAAAGCAAAGCATAATATTGCTGTCTTCAGATATCTTTGTATTAAGCAGTTCAAGTACTGTACGAGAGATTATTTAAACAAAGCCCCTGTTCCAGAATTAGATTTTATTGCCCAAAGAGGGGAGAGAGAGAGAGAGAGAGAGAGAGAGAGTTCTTCTTTTCTTGTTTGTTTTTTTCCTGGTGATCTATAGTACTGGAAATTGTGAAAAAAAAAGGAGTGTCCTCTTATCTTAAAACCCTCACATGAAATGATCTATGTCTGGGTTCGAGTTTCCTAAAATGTTTATTTGTTAATCTTATATTAAATGGCCGACGTGTGCCATGCAAAGTGCAACATGACTTGATCTTCGGCACGTGCATGGCGCTTTATTTGGTTGCTCCAATGTCGAAACATGAGCAAAACCCTAGCTGCTAAAACCCCACCAATGGCAGGCAACGACTTTCAACACCAACTGCATTAACTTATTAATGCCACATCGATCGTCGAGGTGGGGGATCAGTCCATCTCAGTGCCTGTATTTGTACGTTTCGCAGTTTTTATTGTCCCTTTGGGGGGAAAAAAAGGAATCAGTGTGTTCCCTTCATTTAATATATGGGAAAGATCAGGTAAAGATTAAAGATGAAAATGATTTTTTTAAACAATTTTTTTAACAATGCAAGGACTTTCCTTTCCACTCTGCCTTATAGTAGATAAGAGGAGAGTCCCAGTTTTGTTTTTTGAACCTGAAGGACTACGTTGAGTTGAATGGTTTTCTGGGGCAGGTGATCAATCGTCAGAAAAATCCCTAGAGAGAGAAGCTATCAAGGCCGGTCCGGTGCCTTTCCTGTTTTTACACCCACATGCAAGAAACTCCCTTCTACACTCATCAATAGCGATTTCTCTCCCCCTCCCTCACGCAAGCCATTTCCTCTCCTCCCCTCCCTTGCACAGCGTCGATTTCCTCTCCCTCTCCCCGTGCCTATTTCCTTGCGCGCAGTCGTGTATCTCCTGGTAATTGTATATACTACGTTGTGTATTCCCTTCCTGGCCTACGATATCTTCTCATCGTTCTTGTGGCCATTTGAATGGGATTTCTCTAATAAATATCTACTGTCAGAACCAATTTCTTCCAAATTATACTTCACCTCAGAATTGAATAACCTAGACCCCTGAAAAAAAAATAATGAAAGAAAATGTCCCACAAATTGAATTTTAGACGGCCGAAACCTTTGTTTTGAACACGTCAAAACATGGTAGGCTTCAAAGGGAAACCGATTAGGCAGAGAGAGAGAGAGAGAGTGAGAGGAAGTTATACTAGTGATAGATAGGCAGTTTCAAACTTTGTGTGCAACTGTGCATGCCAGAGGGAAATATAAAATGTTTATAAAAATAAATAACTTTAATTGATTGCGACACTTTCTTAACTAATCTTATTTTGATTATTTGGTCATATTTAATATTATATTAAAGATAATTGAATACTTTAATATTAAATTAATAGCTTTATTATGTAATTTTTTAAACGACTTTAATGTATTGAAAAGTGATAATGAATCAGTGTTACATTGATATTTGATAGGCTTATATTTTAATATGTATATATGACTCATATCAAGTTAAAATTGATTAAGATAAATTATCTCATTTATTTATAAAAAAAAAAAAAGAGAAATAATCTCATTTGTGCTTCAGCCAATAAAAAAAAAATGTGGATCAGATTACCGAGCTCGAGTCGAGCTACTCGAGCTCGTATCAACTCATATATTTTTTGTACTCAAGTTCGAGCTGATATATATGCTAAACGAACTCTTGACCCCCTGTTCGAATTCAAACTCAATTCGATTCGTTTGCAGCTTTATGCGTGAATAACACAACCCGACCTAATATGGCGGCCTAGGTTCCCAAATAGTGATGGGAAAATTAAGCGCCAAACTGCTAATTGATAGTATATATGTATTCTGAGTGTTATACTTGTATGGGAAAAGTAGGCACGATTGTGAGGAAATCAGCGCTGCAAGAGGGAGGGGGGAAATGAATCACTGTTGATGAGTATAGAATAGAGTTTCCATGTAGGTGTAGAAAATGAGTTTCTTGCAACTCCTGCATGGCAAATCTTCATTGGTGAGTGTAAAAATATGGAAGGCACGCGACCGGCCTGTAGCTTCTCCCATCTCTAAAATATCTTACATTTTTTCAGATTTTTAGAGGGACCTAGTTAGATTTTTCCCTGCTTAAAGCCACTATCCCTGATGTCTAGCCAGTTTTAGTTTTCATCTCATGTGCCCAAAAAAGAAAAAAGAATCTTTTTTGCTGTTATCTTAGGCTTGCGAACCACATGCTAGGAGATTGTCATATTCTTTTAGCACATGGAATGCAGGACCAAAAATTAAAACGAAAAAGGGGCATTGGTTGAAATGGGAAGCAGAGAGAATCCATGGAGGAAAGCACCCATGCATGAATCCAGCCCCTTCGAAGAAAAGGCATCAGAGTACCCGATCGAAAAGGTGAACTCTAGGTTTGGGCTTTTACTACCTGGAAAGGCTATAGGGTTTGGGCTCCTCGATGAGGCTGTGGACCAAAGTTTGTGTCTTGAAAAGATACATAATCGTTTCTCCACTCCGGGAGCATTTAGTTGACTTTACTCTTGCTCTTTTATTGGGCACTATGCCGAGAAATAATTTGCCAAGGAAAACTTAGAAATGATGATTTATTATATACACAAGATCCTCTGCCTATTGAGAGTTGCAGAATTTCTTTTGAAGAATTGGCTTATCATCTGTTTTTCTCATTCTTCAATTTACTTGGAAAAAACATCTTTGTACCATCTACTTAATTAGAAAAATAAAAACATATTGTTACATTCCTAGCCCCACATAATCCGGAAGAAACTGAAGTAAATACATAGAATCTGATGACTTTGGGACTTGCGAAAACACCTCAACTGAAAAGTTTACTCGGTTTATGCATAACCCTGTGGTGGGCACAACCATTTTCAGTAAGGGTAAACAATTCCTCTTACTTTCTTCTCATCACCTGACTGGAAATTCACTTTCCAGTAAGCCAAACAGAATCCTTTGAAAATACATCAGAAGCAGCATCGTAATTCGTCTAAAGGCTAGAGCACCAAAGGCATTTACTAAACACTGTTCCAGTTGTATTTTCTTTCCTTTGTTCCAGGAATGAAAGTGGACCACTGAACATGATTGTTGCATACAATGTCGATAATGAAGTACTAATTATCCGAGAAATGCCACCCAATTTTCACAAATGTGAACTAGTTTTGGGTTGTGGAGCCTCATAAACTGGTTCATGTATGCATAACCTTTAAGTGGGTGTTGATCCCACATGCTACAGAGGTACGAAAGTCCAGTAGTTACATGGCGCCACAATAACTACCAATAAAACTGGAAATTTGGTGCAAAAAATAGAGCAGATGACAAGTCTCTATCGCATATATATAGCATAAACACTGTATGATATATACAATATATGTACAACACTTCAGGAAGACCTAAAAACAGCATAAACATGTGGCAACTACGTGTCATGCTTCACCAAGGTATGTTCTCAGGAAACTAAATAGTCCTAACTTCAAAATCCAGTCCCATTTTGCACATCATAAGAAATCCATCACTACCCACAATAACGGAGGAAAAGAAAATTTTCAGGTCTATGCTGGAAATGGACATCTTTGAAACTAAAGAATGTATGAAAAAAATAAAAGGCCCTAAAGGAAAATCTTAAAGAAGAGCAACTAACGAGGAGAATAATGCAAAATAATAATAATAAAAAATTGTATGCAGCAAAAAACCAACAAAATTTGTCTCTTCAAGATTTGCCCTTCCCTGCAGCCACTTCTCGCTGATTTCGGAAGTGACTGAGAAGCTGTTGTGCCTGCATAATATAAAACAATTATATATTGTCATATCTGTTTCGTCAATTTTGATCATTCTCAACAATCACAAAATTTGGACAAATTCTGTATCAAGACACAGTCACTAGGTATAAATATGATGATAACCACAGTCGACTTCCAGAATTTATTAATGCAGCAATAAACCAATACAGTAATACTCTCTGAAATGTTCTTGTTTTTCCAAGACATCTTATGCACATACAAATGCTTTCTCTCATGTGCTTTATAGCTTCTGCTATATGGATGGATCACTCATCTACTGTTTTTTTTTTTTTTTTTTTTTTTTATAAGTAAGAAAGAATCACTCATCTACTGTTAAAAGTATTAGAAATTATAAACATGGATAAAGGAAAATGGCGGCTGATCACATTTGGGTTGGGGTGGGATGTTGTTACTCTTAACAAAAAGGAATATCGTCATTTTCTTTTCTTTGTTATTTCACTCTCGTCTTCCAAGTCAAGCCCTTCTTAGAAACACTCACTGAGTTATATATGCAGAACATCAAATCTCTTAAAAGCATTCTCCTTAATGGCACATCAACTGGTAAGCAGATGAGCATACCAAAATGAAAAGGATGGGCAGGCATATGACAGAATAATAGAAGAAACTGTGTACCTTTTCGGCACATCAACTGGTAAGCAGATGAGCATACCAAAATGAAAAGGATGGGGAGGCATATGATAGAATAATAGAGGAAACTGTGTACCTTTTCCTTTGCTCTTGGTGTGCCGGACTGAGATAACGCAACCAAGGGAGGAACAGCTCCTTCTTGCAGAACCAGGGTACAATATTTAGGACTATGGAGGCACAGTTGCAACAGTATGGAAGCAGCATTTTCCTTTCCCCTCTGAGTTCCTGATTCAACAATCTCAACCAGTAAAGGGATACCCCCTTCCTGCCCAATTGCTGAACACCCCTCCCTAATTGTTGACAGGTTTGATAGAAGAGCAACAGCCTTGTCAACCATCCCACTATCAGGGTCCATCAAAACAACAAGGTACTTCACAGCTCCAGCTTGAACTATGCGAGCCTTATTTTCATGAAAAATTGATAGGCTGAACAAAGCAGTAATGGCATCTTTCTTCCCTCTAAGAGTCCCTGAGCCTAGAAGACCCACCAATGCTTTAACTGCACCAGAACGACCAATTTTCGCCTTGTATTCTTCTAATACAGAGAGGCTGAATAGTGCAGCAGCAGAATTTTCTTTGGCTCCATCATTTCCAGTTTTCAGAACATGGATAAGTGGTTCTATAGCTCCTGCTTCCCCAATCATGGCCTTATTATTTTCATTAATTGACAAATTTAATAGAGCTGTCACCGCATGCTCTTGTGTTATCTTCATTTCTGAATACATCAGCGAAAGCAATGGTGCAATAGCTCCACACTTGCCTATAATGATGCGATTCTCCATGTTGTGCTTTGCAAGAAGCCGCAACCCTTCTGCAGCTGCAGTTTTTACTTCATTTGATTGACACTTAAGGTCTTCAATCAATCTCTTGACATGAGGAGTTGTGGTCAACTCATCAGATCCCAAGTCCGAAAATGGGAGCGAGTTTTCTCTGAAGTAATTATGGTTTCCATTCTCTGGTACTTCAACTTTTGTTTTGGAGCTGCCAAATTTTTTTTCTGATAACCAAGAAAATCCTCGTTGGTTATAGCGAGGAGAAGCAGCAAGAAATTCAGTTGTGATTTCACCGGAGAGCTCATTCACATTTTCATGCCTATTAGAAGTACTTGACACTTCATGTGATGGTGGAGGCACATAATCAACACAGGAAATGGCACTTGAGGCTGATTCACTCCTGCTATGAATATATGACTGATCAGGTGATGCACGGTCGAACTTTTCCATCTCCTTCCTTTGGCATTTATTGGAGTTCTCTCCTGTTAATCTAGATGAAACATCACACTTTTGCTTTTGAAATCCATTTCCAACTTCAGGTGATGATCTTGATGTCGAATTGCTACTGTGTAATGAACGAGGCGAACTATCAGTGCAGATTAACTTTTGTGGAGATATATGATCCGAAGGGGATGACATTGAGGCAAAATTATCAAGTCTTACATTGTTTTCATCACACCAGTTTGCTACCATGGCTTTTACTGTATAATTGGGAATGAGTTTTGTGTGTGAGAGTGTTTGACGAGTCTTTGGACAAATAGTCAACCCATTATCAAGCCACATTTGAATGGAAGACCTCTCATAGGTTTGGCCTGAAGCCAAGATCACGGGATCCAACATGAGTTCTGATGATAACGGGCATTGGAAATATGAAGGGACTGGGACTCCACCTGTAGCTTCAAACCGCTGGATTTTCACCATGCAATCACGAATGTGGGAGACAAGATTCATGATTTGGTAGAGTTGATCTAGTTCCCCTTTGACTTTGTTGACCTGGGCATTTATTCTCTCTTTCTCCAGAGAAATACTTTCTTTTAAAAGTTCCTGTTTTGTAGTAAAACTAAGCAATTCAATAATCTTCTCTAGAAGTTCTGTGCAGGGAATGATATCATCTCTTTGACTTCTAAGAGCCTCTCGTATATATTCCGTTATTCTTTCCAGCTTCAGACATTGAAGTTCCTGCATACAATTCTGAAACGGTACAAGAAATTACTCTTACAATTGCCTTCAATGACCAGAAACGAGTCATAGCTATTTACAGCCAGTAAACTACACTTTCTAAGGAAATATGAAACTTGTAGAAAAAGAATAAGAAACAGAAAGTTTATCTACTAAAACCAATTTCACACAGAAAACAATATAGCAAACATGATACCTGCACACAAATTAAAGTAGATGAAGATGACTGTAACAATCTATACAGTATGCGACAAATCTCAAGTGATGAGCTCCGGATTTTCATCAACAATGGCTCACTTCGCAGAACCTGGAGATACAGCATATAATTAATTAGAAAATAAATGCAGAAAGTCGTCAATAAAAATATGCACACTTGCAAAATACTTACAATGCTCCTCTTTATTACCCGAGCACATAGGGATATAAATAGAAGTTTGCAGTCTAACATAAATGCTGTGGTAATGTTACCCTTTTTCATCTTTACCCTATGATTATTTCAATGTTAAAAGATATCAAAAAGTATTCAGTTTCCTAAGGCATGAGCCAGAAAGAAAGTTCCACAACTAAAAACTAGATATACCAACGATACTAATACTGTTGAATAATGTGTTCCAAGTGCACTTTTTCTTGCTTTTCATTTCTCGGGGAGGAGGAATGGGTGTTCAATTGATCAGGGAAAATAAGCCAATAAAGCATTACTTACACTGCAAATTTTGCTCTTTTTTGGAGACCAGTTTTCTATGAATTCTCTAGCCTCATTGATAGCCACATCCAATTCTTCACACTCCTTATATAAGATTTCATCTGAAGGAATTTTGTAATCAACAGTTTCATCAAGAACTGCTTTTAAAAGCTTCAGTACACCTACTAGATGTCTGTAATCCTTCTGAAGAGGCATATGTTTTATTGACTGAGATGAAACTAGATGAATGAATCGAGAAATGCTGTTGATAAGACAATTCACAACTGTTGCATCCATTTTACCTGTTCTGATAAAACATATAACAAAACTAAATAAGTTAAAAATAGAGAAATTTATGAATGTAAAGCATTGTTAGAATATTAAGTAGTCTACAATTATAAGAGTTCCCTTTGACAATGACTATGTTTGCATTGCAATAGCAGGGGTCTGCTGATTCTATAGAAAAAATGTGCACTCATTACCTATTACAAACTCCACAGCTTGAAGAATTTCTTTAGACTATCAATCAACACATCAAGCTATCTCCTTTCTTCCTTTTAAAGAAAATAAGAAAAGGCCCATATCAACATATGATTATACTTAAGCATAATATAAAAGATAAGAAGATTTTGCAATGAAAATGGGGTAGAAAGATAAAGGATGAAGAAAAACAGAAACTTGAAGCAGCTGGAATTTCCTGGCAGCTCAATCAATTGTCACATGAAAGAACAAAAAGGCAATAAAGAATCAATGTCAAGGTTCAGTCTGTAAGTACGTCTCACGGAAGGATGCAGAGGCCTACCAAACAAAACAGGAAATGGGACTGTCGCTGTAACAAAAGCAGCTGGAAAGGGAGCAGAAAGCAATAGGAGATTCAGATCTTAGTGGAATAGCCTGTATAAAGTTCCCACATGGTTCTGGAGAATGATGAAGAAAAGTTGGTCCCAATAACAAAAACCATGTAGCCAATTTAGGCATAAGAGAGCCTACTGAACTAAGGTCTTTGAAAAGGCTAAAGTAGAATGTATAGCTTGTGGCTACTGTCTCTGCAATGAGCTTGTAATTCAGCCAATATGTCAAGACATCCAAGTCGTCACATGAGCCAAAGGTGGCCCTTCTCATTTTAAAACAATAATAATAGCAATAAAGAAGTCCCAAAAAGAATTAGAAGACCCACAAAACAGTAAGGCATTTGCTAAAGAAAAGCCTTGAGTTTTTTGTTTTAAAAATTTAGAGCACTAGAAACCCATCACATGTAAAAAATTAAAAATTAAAAATTAAAACACAAGTCTAAATCAATGCAACTTACTTATAATGGGCCTGGGAAACAGGGTTCCGAGACACAGCCCACCTGGCCAATCCACTTCCCTAGGATTCCTGGAGGAAATATCCATGTGTTAACCTAGACGGAGCTGGCAGATTCCTTATTTCAGTAAATGAAACGGGGCAGGGGGGCAGGTGGGTTAAAAAGTCAGCTGCGACTCGCCCACCCACCCACCCAACCTTAATTACTAAAATCTAGCTCATTAAATATTTTCTTTACTCCGCATTGTTCTTCTTTCTGCCACCTCTCCTTACTGTTTTTTTTTTTCTCTGACAATGGTTGGTTTTGGTTTTTTAATTTGTTTCTTTATTTTGATCATGAGGTTGTCAATTTTGGATTCGTAGCTTAGTTTTTGGTTGTTGTAATTAGTCTGGGTTAGCCTAGCCCCTATCCACCCATTCATAGGGCATGGGTGGGGGACCAGGTCGAGGTAGCTAGTTACTTCCCCTGCTCTCCAAGTTTTAGTTACTTGAGTGAAAGAGAAAGAACAAGAAGGTAGCCAGTTAAAGGAAGCTGCATGTTGTGGCTGGTTAACATTGGTATAGGATTAAAAAAATATATATGACAAGGCACCTCATCTTTAAAGGCTAAATGATTGCATGCCAAAACTCAGTTTAGTGCTTGTGTTGACCATCCTAAACCATCCTAAAAATAGAAAAAGGAAACCCCATTTTGGTTCAGGAAAAAAAAGTGAAATCAACTGGTAATTAATGCCTTTGTGTCAATCGACTTAGAAGAAAAAGTTAGTGCCGAGTGCAATCTATCTAAAAAGAAGAAGACATCTTCATATTTTTCTTTTTTCTAAGTGGATTATGTTACAACAAAAGAACTACCAAGTAGGACGATTTCTAAAAATGTATTTGTATTATTTTTATTTAACCTTAAGACATTATTATAATATTACATTAAATTTTAAAAAAGCCCTGCTTAGGAATTTCACCTTAGACCTCCATTCATATCGAGTCATCCCTGGTGCTATGTTGCCCCTTGAGGCATCCCAGCAACAATGTATATACCACTGTAAGTTGCTTTTGAAACGAAATACTGACATACTAGAAAGCTACCAGCAGCTTGCAGAGAATTTAATGATGTCAGGTTGTTAACCAGAGAAGCAAGCATAGAGTATATAATCAAATACTCATAATCCTTGAAAATGCATCTTATGTTACACTAACAAGAATATGTGACCAACTAAACCTTTGGCACGGTCGGAAATCCCCTAGAATGAGTTTGAGCCACAAGTCCTGAAAGAAAGCACCCCACGGACCACGGACATGAATCTAAGAAAATAAAAGAAATGAACCTTTCCTGAGGATTCACAAATTCCATACCCATTTCTCTCTTAAGCGAAGCCTTTGGACATTGGAGATTATAATAAAATATTATTTGCCTTCCCTTTAGTAGCTGAGAAAAGCCTGGGTAGGGAAGAGGATTTATATTAGTTTTAAACTATTCACTTCGCCTGGAAAAACAAGAACCAGAACTGAATTGAGCCTAAAACAGCCATTTGGATAGAATGAATAGAATTCCCATTTATGGAAAAATCGTATGAACAATAAGATTCCAAACATTACAATTTTCTCCTTCCAAGCCTTTTAAGCAACGAGCCAAAGGGTATGCGAATTTGCTAAACCAATAATTATTGCTTCCAACACTTGAAAAACCAAGCTAAAAAATTTCTCATCAAAGGAGTGCAAATATTAGCAAGCCAACATTCTTTGATCACGTCCTCAAAGTTTCACACATGAACCAGAAGAGTTAGACGGCATAAATCCATACAAAAAATAATAATAATAATAATGATAATAAAAGGGAAAGGGAAACCCCAGCTCATCTGATCTCCTACCCATTGACATATCCCACAAAACATTCATATATTTAGGAAAACCCAACATTTAATTAGCAGAAACGATAAAGATATAATTGAAACATACCTTTCTGCATGTGGCTAAAGCATGAACAGATCTTGATGAACCCCAAAGCTTAAAACTTCACCATGAAAATCCATATGTGACTCATAAAGATTAAATCATCGCTAACGAGTGCAGGTCTTCGTGCCCTGCTTTCCTTGCAAAGCTGCGAAAGAGAGAGAGAATGAAGAACCAGAAATAAATTATAATAATAAAAATTTAGGGAAAAGTTAAAAAAGGGTAAATTGCTGGGGCCCGACGTAGTTGCATTTTTGTTGGGCTTTGTGGGGAAAGCTTAAGTAAGAACATAATAATGATCAGTGGAATGATAAAGAAAAAGTGGAGACTAAAAATGGGATTTTGGGATCATATGATTACATTAAAGAGATAATGTGTAAAATAAGTCAGAACTTTATTTATTAACTGATGTAACAAAAGGCCGAGTGATTAAGAGAGAAGTACCGTGATTGTTCTTCAGAGACACCCTTTGTTTTGGATATATGTTGTCATGTTCATGTCACTTTTCCTTTTCTTTTTCTTGGTTTCTTTGGGTTGAGGTGATTTCTCTCTTTAATTTTAATCCAAAGACCTTTATTAATGGAACTTTGTTGGGACAATGGGGATATATATATATAATGTAAATAATAATTATAGTAGTGAGTACTTAAATACTATATAATTATTTTTAAAAAAATAAATAAATAAGAGATCTATATAAAAAAAATAATAATTTTTTTAATAATAAATTTTATTATTTTTTAAAACAACTGCACGACAGTTGTTTATTTCTTATCAGTATGTAACATTATTTTTATATTATAAATATATATATATGGGGTCCACGATGTTGGCAATTTATGTCACTTCAACCAATAGCAGCTACCCCATGAATTGGTGTGTTGGACCGGACCATTCAACCATGACATATAAAAGTGAAAGATTACATTAAAGTCAAGTATTTTTTATGTATGCTAAGATGTTAATTTAATACTAGATGAACATCAGATGGCAATAGGGAGAATTCTCTTCCCTCTCAATAATAATACAAAAAACAAATCGGTATTATGGGGGATTAACTAGGACATGATCTCTATCATTTCACAGTTAAGATAATCCAAATTTCATGATAAATAATTTCAATAAGTTTAGAACAAATGGGGCCCATCTCGAATTTGCTAAAGTATTGTGACCTACAAAATACCTACCATAAACAGTGGCAAGAATATTTATAAGGTTTTTTCATGATTCCAGACCATTTTTGTAGACTTTTTAGTTTGGGGTCCATTTAACCATAGCTCATTTAAAAATCCCTGAAGTATTTGTGCTAAAGATTCCAGGCGAGGCCAGGCTGATTGCATGATTGATTGTTAGATACTAACTAACCCCAGCCCCAGCAGCAAATCAAATTGATTAATTTAATGTTGTGTGTAATAGACCATATATCTAACCTTATCTGGTCTAGCTACTACTACCATACAATAAAAATCAAAGTCTTTGGTAGCATGAGATGACTCTCGGTGTTGGTAATATGCCTTAATGGCATCTTGTCCCCTTTTAAGTCCTATGTATGAGATTATTGTCTTTTTTTTATGTTTATGTTTTTGTTTTTTAAGGTAGAACTTTGTCACGTGGAAGCGATTTCGTCTACAAATTTATTCTTTTCTTCTTTTTATTTTTCTATTAAATTAAATTATATCACGTAGATAGTTTGTAGTACAAAATTTTTTTAATATAATTATTCTAAATACTTCATGGGTTTCAATAACCTATCTTAATAGAGTTTTTTCCTTTTTTTATATAATTCTTTTACTAGATAATAAAAATGTTTATCCCATTGTAAATTCATTATGTTTAGGATTCAAGTTCTTAAATTATCCAAATGGAGCCAAGATATTGTCAATATCTATATATCTACATGTAGATCTATATATAGAAACAAAGATGAGTAAGGAATCAAAGATTTAGAAGTTGCTCAATTAAAATCTTTAAGATCAAAATGCTAAAATTAACACTCTTTTAAAATTTCTATTTTCAAAATATGCTAACTTAGTTACATATAATAGTTTACATTTAATAAATTTAAGTACTATTCTTGCGCATTGCGAAAGTATACAATTAATATTAGTAATACGATGAAATAAAATAAATAATTCAATTTTTTCAAATCTTAAAATAAAAATAATATTAAAAAAATATATTCTAATAATATTTTGTTCAACTTTCAACTTTTATCTCAACTCATCTCATTTCATCTGCCAAAACTAACAAATCTATGAAATGAACGACAGGTGGAGTGTAGAATAATTTTATACAAACTATGAATTGTGGTAATAATTATAATAATAATAATTATAATTATTATTCAGCTATATAGTGCATTTATATATGAAATGTAAATAAGATGATCAAGAGACGTATGTTTAGAGATAATGATCACGAGTATAATGCGATTTGGAATGAATAAAAATGCTTCTCTATGATAACATGAACTGGTGGGGGTTGAAGTTACATTATTATACAAAATCAATTACTAATTATATTATTTCCCTTATGTGATAGTATGTTCTAAGAAGATTGACACATTTTTTTCAGTTTTTAGGCCATTTTATGCTTTCTGGTTCAACAATTAGTTGACAAATCAAAGGAAATTATCAGCTTCTCGAGTCATCTAATTTGGAAGATAGCATGCATGCATATTGATGATGGTTTTAACAGAAAATAGCAAGACAAGAATAAAAGATAAGCTTCAAAGTCAACTGAATCCTCCAAAATAGCATCCTTTTAAGTTTGGAGAAGATCGTGAGTCAAAGGATAGTAGGATATAGCCTGATAACAAAAGTTAGAACTTAATTTCAACCACAAAATACATATATGACCAAATGATATCCTCTAACCTCTTCTTGGACACTAATGATTTCCAAAACAAACCATTAAAATCTTCAGGAATTCGGAAGAAAAAGACAGACAGCATTTGTTACATCAGCATTCACAAGTTCAAAAAGGATGCTTATTTTGTTGGGCAGTTAAATGAGGCCAAACAGTGTTATCTTGAGGTATATTCTGAAGCTGCCAAAGCCATATCTACCCTGGAATTCTTTGCCAGGTACATGGTAAAATTGACCTTGAAAATTCACTTTGATTTGCCAAGAAAAAAAAAAAAGAAAAAGAAAAAAGAATCACTTTCATTTCAGGGCAAGATGCAATTAACATAAGACTGCACATCATTTGGAGAATTGAATGCAATGCTGGCCGTAATCTTTTTCACTCTCTAACTATTAGTTGGGCGCCACTGTGATCCACTGATCCCTTTAGTGGTCAGAAGATGTTAAACATTACCTAACTAATATCTCTCATTCCCTCAACTGTGCTATTACCCATCTGTCATGCTATTTGCCCAATTAATCAGAAAGAGTCATCCAAGAAACAGACTGATCCATCTCAGCAAGTTCACTAATCAATTAATGGTCTCCTTGTGATAAGTTGGAACTGGCAAGGAATGTGCTATCTAAATTCAAGTCCCAACAAATAGAGAGAAATGTTATTCTAAGGCCTCTAAACCAAACACCATCTACATGGCGTAATTTGATTTGTAAGATTCAAATTTTATATGGTGTAGAAGCCTTAGAATAGAATGATTCATCTAAATAAATATAGTTACATCAATAGGGCCATTATTTCTAAATGTGTTAAGAGTTGCAGTTTTATGTCTTTTCTTCCTGGTTAAATAATGTATCACGAGTAAAACCTAAGATTCTTGAGTTGTGCATGTTATTTTATCACTTTACAGACCATTTTAAATAACATCTTAGTCTGTAGTAACATGATCTATGACCACTGACTCTTAAACTAAAGCATCATCTAATTATTCGAATAAACCAAGAATTGTTAACATAAATAATATCATAACCTTCGAAGCTTGACTCCACTCCCAAGATGTATCGGCTCCAGTTATGGAGTCTGTCCCCTGATTAAGTAGTAAATTATTACTAACTAATTTGATCATTTATGTGGCCGTGTTCCACAGTCTAATAAATAAAAAATAACGGGTTTAAATGACAGAGCTCAGCTGGGAACTGGCACTCATCACTACCGTACACACACGCCCCCAAGCTTCCAAACCAACTTAAAAGGTCTTTGGCATTTTCTTCACCTCAGTGGCACACCTAATTATTAAGTATTCTAACAAGATTGCAAGCCATGGACAGGTGTAAAAAAAGAAGTATAGAGTCTCAGAACTCAAGCAAAACAAGTTTCTGATAATTAGGATCATAGCTCCATAATATATATGACATAACCAAGATAATTATTTACGCCTAGTACTAAACAATTTTGAAACATATAAACGTTAAAATGAACAGATGGTAACTATTTTAGTCGACTGGTTAAACAAGAGTACGGGACCCCTATCATCAATCATGTCATGTTTCATATGGAACTTTTCTTTTTTGTATGGGACAGTTTCATAGAGCATGCTGGGTTTACCCATCCTCCCTTTATATTTCTCTGTGAGCGGAATCTGCTTTCCACGAAAGTTTTATAAATGGAATCTAAGCTTTTATTTATGACAACCTGATAAATTTAAGATTACAACCTCCCCGTCTATTACTCTTAATCATGATGATACATTGCCAGCTTAACTCTTACTAGATGATGTCAATCTCTAGCCTGTTGCATTCTGGCACCCCACTTCACACTATGTAGGCACACACCTTCCATATTCACTGACATAAAAGCAGCTGAATCATTAAAGTGTCCCTTCATTTTTAATTTTTATTATTATTTTCTTTTTGCCTTCTTTCTTGGCGTGAAGGGGCCCCTACCGTCTCAGTAAGCAAAGGGCTCAGTATGAACAGTGAACACTAGGTGTAGTAGATTCAGTTGACTTAGTAATGAAAATATTTCACATTGATTTGGTGAATGAATTGTTGACCCTTTTACTTGTTTGACCTCCAGTTCATTCCTTAAAAGCATATGCTTGCAACTCCCAACTTCAAAACCTAAACACTAATAAAAGCGTAATATAGAATTAGTATCCATCCCTTTACTTCAACAATATTTTGTTTCCTTGATCTTGCAAATTTCTTGATTGTTTCACCTTTTGTGTTTTTTATTTTTTTGCCGTTTAAGCAATGCTGCCAGTGCCAGGAAAGGACAGATTCATAAAAGAGTATGTACCCCGCGTGGGGGTGGGGAGAGAGAGGATAGAGAGAAGGAAAGGACTTTTGTTGTCTAAAATCAGTGACTCACACTCAAGCTTTCAGTTAAGCTTTGCCAGCTGGGTAAAGTTATGAGCAGTAAAAAATGCAGTACAACACGATCACATTGGTGAACTGTTAATGTTTTATGCAAGTGTCGTAGTAGCAAGTTACGACAAGTTGGAGATTTTCGTGGATTCTATGAAGCATGCCATGTGCTGGTTTCACCCTCTCTTTTCAGATAAATGGAAGAGTAGGGTCATTGATGTTGGTACCCGTGGGCCCTGTCGCTGTGTATTGGCATCATCAAATGTTTCAGGACACATTTTTGGCATCGATCGAAGGTGCCAGACTTACCTGGAATGTCACCCAACTTCAATCGGCACGTCACAATTAAGAAAACTCATTAAAAACACGTAATTGATTCATTAACTATGCATCAACCCCAGTTTCTCTTAGAATCGACTTCTTTAATGTTCGACGCCAAGGCTGCTCTCATACAAGGACTTGGTGTTCTTTACCAACTGATAAAACTGGGTATTGTTGCTGCAGTGTATCTTGCCTAGCGAAGCGGCTGTTACTGCTCCTTCTTGGCTGGCTGTCCATTTGACTGCTGCATGCATTAAGCCATTCTTGGTTGTAAAATGCATCTAATGAGAGCTTTTTAAAGTTGTGTAGTGTTATAGTGCATTATAGAGTTTGTAGTGCTCTATTGTGTGTGTGGCAGTTGGTACCAAGTAGTTGATCAGGTGTTCACGAGTTTATTGGTCATAAGCACGTAATGCTCTGCAATTTTCTCTGGCATCTGATGTATATTGATTTATAACTTCATGTACAGGACTTTTGGCTAGTGAAATCTTATTTAGGCAGATTTATGGATGTAACTTCCTCGTCTTCTACTCCATGGATTACACACCACCGATAGCATAGGTACTTGTCAGACTGCTAGTCTATATATACTCTGTAATTGCAGTAACATTGAAAAAACAGCGTTTCCAGAATAGTTCCATAAAAGGAAAGGGCAGTTCCCCTTGCGAACTGTACATCACAAAAATGCAGGGTTGCAATATGTGCATTTATGTTCAAAACCCCATTAAATGAATGTCACAAGCTCATGGATAAAAAAATATATTAATGTCAAAATCTTAAAACAATCCCAGCTCCATAATAATATGTTAACTTATCAGACAGCATAAAGCCTCACAACCTGCTTTATCTTAGATCGGCATACAGGGCAAACACCTTTCTTGGCCTTGATCTCAACCAAACAGGACATGCAACCAGCCATATGACCACAGGGAATGCATGCTCCCTCTACTGGAGCTTCCCAACATATGATACACGAGGAAGAACTGCCTTTATCTTTCACATCATTTGTTACAGAATCCCCATCCTCTCTGGCTGGAACAGACCAGTCCACTGGGCTGAAATCAATGGATGGATAGTGAATTGGCCCTTCGTCCAAACACTCCTTGGGAATAGGAGGAGCAGATGGAACTGAAGCTGAAGAATCGGATGTAGAAACACCACTGTTTGTGGGAGCAAGAGGAGAAACATTACCGCTGGTTCGCCCATGTTGAGTTGTATTGCCAACCGTCCCAGAAGCAGGCAAATCCCATCCATTGTAATCTTCTTTTGAAGGCTCATCCATCCTCTCATTGCTACTTACATTTATTTTTGCGGTTCCTACAGCAGGGCCCCACCCATTGTGACTAGCATTCACAGTAGAATCTCCCCAACCATTTGTGTCAATTGATTCAAAGCTCTGGTGAGCATTTGGAGGAAGTGGGGGTCTCTCCATGGCAGTAGACTGGATGGAGGCATTCATTCCCACAGCCAACTCAACAGCTTCTGCAGAAGTTTGAGGTGCAGCTTCTAGAGTTGAGGTTTGAGTATTGTCAAGCACTGGGGGAGGCATAACCTGAAAAGCAGAGACATTAAACGGCAATGTTGTGGGTTTTTTATGCTCTAATTTGATTTGGCTAAGGATGAATCAGAAGAAAAGGAGATTATTAAGATGCTCAAGGTTCCTTCCCCAGCTACTTTTATGCTACAACTCACTTCCTTCACTCTCCTAAATATCCATTTACAGTCTTAATCACACAAAAAATAATAGTATAACTTCTAATTCTTTATTTGGGTGGAGCCAAGCTTGATGAGCAGAAATTTCTTTGGGGCTGTGCTTAGGCAAACCTGCACCCCGCCCAATTGACTGATTCATAACTAACTCATCATTCATCCTGATGTAAAAGTAGCTACTGTTGTTATGCAAGCAGATTGTCCCATAAATAAACCAACAGCATATTCCAGTATTCAAACTAATTTGTCCTTAATGTGTTTCGGAACAAGATTTTTAAAATGTACTCCATAGGGCATTGCAATGTTTCAACTTGGTTAAACAAGAGCCCAAAAGAAATGGCCATATTTATTGTACCATCAAGACAAGTTACAGTTAATAAGTCATCATGTTACTGAAGAATACACTGCAAACATTCTATTGTGAACCGGAACATGGCTTCCATCACTATAAGCAGTCATCCATACCAACAAATTTAGAAATCCATACAACTATCATGCATGAAATGCGACAACTTGTAACTTGAAGCAGAACTACATTCTGTGAATACTTTTTAATAGTGTACCTGAGAAATTCCTACGCACACATTATGTAACTGTCGAAGTTGCTGTTTATCACCCTCAATGGCGGATGCAAGCTTATACCGAGTTTCTGATAAGAAATACGTGATTAGTAGACAGAAACAGCTCAGCAAGACAGCAAGACATTAAATATACACCATTATTTTTTTTTTTTTAAAGAGAGTAAAATGGTGTTCAGTAAAACATGCTCTTCCTCCATTTTAAATAGGTGATCTTTATTTCTCAGATTAAAAAAATGGTCAGTTGCAGTTTCAACTCCAGATGAACTAGGAGATCCACCTCAAACAAGTAAACACCCAGAATTAAAAAAGAATAAAGCATTTGGCAAACATAGTATGACTTGTTGATAAACATTTTACATGCTTATTCATCACTTTCTTTACCAATAAAAAAAAAAAAAGTTCACATGCTTATAACTTCTAACTTCAATGAAGAGCATAAAGTATGTCTTTGTAATAACACTTTGGCATTATTGAGCGGGCCCAAAAAAAAAACAATCAGAGTACCAAAATCAGTAGTTAGACACGTAACCTAAGAAAGGTACGTGACCTAAGATATTCTCCCTGCACTAGATAGACAACAGGATGCAGCATTGTTTTGCTTCAGTTCCATATTTTCATTGTCAAATATATCATAAATTGGCAGTAGAGATAATGACTTACAAGAGGCATAAACCCAGAATGCAAAATTTATAAGAAACACAATGAGATGGGTGCATTCGAAAAAAATGCACTATCCAAATTTAAAGAGAGAGAGAGAGAGAGAGAGAGAGAGAGAGAGAGAGAGAGAGCAGGAAAACAGATAATTTGGGTGTCTGTGTCCACCACAAAAGCACATTCTGGGGACAAGCTGATATGATCGATAGAGAAAAACAATATGGAGTAATTTGATAAATGCAGCAGATGCTTCAACTACGTAGGACCTTAAAGAGAAGTGATGTGTAGACAAAACTTCACGCCTACTTAAAAGGGAAGATTCCAACAGCACGAGACGTGTCTACTTAAAAGGAATGATTCCAACAGCTCCAACAAATGACTAAATAGACCTCAAAAACTCCATACATGCCTTGCTTAGATGTTTCAGAAATAAGGATCACTACATATCCCCACACGAACTTTTGACCAAGATATAATGATAATAGTAATTGTGCCATGAATACCTCATGACAACTAGACATTTATTGGTGATTAATCATCTATAAATCAAAAGCCATCAATTAGAAGATTATATATCAAGAAATAATAATTTCACTGGCAAGAATTACTGGAAAACTGATCAACTATAGTTAAAGCTGGATCCTTTTGATGAAAAACAGGTTCCTCAATTCTGGCCTTCCAAAGAGCAATAACTGAACGAGGCTGCACATCCTGTTCATTGATCAAAATCACAGTTTATATGAAGCACAAAAAAATAGCAGGATATGATAGTGAAAAACAACTTTTTTGAAGTACAAACTTTCAAATGCACAAATAAAGGAGTAGGCAATGAAAGAGTACGGGTCCATTTGGCAACACAATTATTCTCAAGTATTCTCGGATATTTCATTCCCAAACATCACTCAAACACAAAACACATTTTCAATTTCAAAACTTCATCTTGTTCATCTAATCATTACAACTTTCCCAAACTCCCAAAAAAACACACAAAAAAAATTACTTTTTCAAATTTCAAAAAAAAATTATATTCAAACAATTTTTTAACTTTATAAAATTTTTATTCAACTTTTTCTCTCTCCTTCCCAAAACCCAATAAAACATCTTAACTCAAATCATTTCACTATTATTCACAAATATAATGAGATATTCTAAGTATCCAAACAGGCCCTAAAACAGTTAACATATCTTGAAGTACAAATTATAAGTAATACTACTTCGAATCTTAGAGGAATTACTCTATGAGTTCAGCTGGTAGCAAGAAGTATTTTTGGCCGCTACTCTAGTAGCTCAACAAATTTTAGTTGATTCTCCCCCCAAAAATAGGGGAAAAAGGATGCAGCACAATGATGGGTATAAAACCCAAATTCTGTTCATGTGGGCAACGCCGCAGAGCCAGAGAACCACATGAATAAGGGAGAAATTTATTGTTGCGGCAACGATTATCATTCATCCACCAGCCAATACCAGGAACTTGGTTTGCAGCTGTGGCAACTCCAAATGCAGAAATTTGGAAACAATGGCAAATTTAAGAAGTGCTTTGAATCCTTATTATGAGGAAAAACCATGACCCAACCAGGTTTACAATCCATTAAATTAGCAAATCATGGACAGAAATGTTGCATTGGCATTCAGACATACAGTGTCTAAAGAGCGAATACTAATTAAACATACAGAGAACTAACTTTTAATTAAGTGAAATTTCTTAGCAGACAGGTTTTTGCATTAAGCTCTGTATGTATACAGCACCAGATCATCCAGTAGGGTTCTGCAGTATAAAATGATTTACTAAACAAAACTCTCCATAATTGACATAAGAACGGCACAAAGAGGTTAACAAAGATTTTATTTTATTATTTTTTTTTCGGGGGATGGGGGGGGTGAAGGCAATAAGACAGGAAGGCTTCTTATGGGATTTTGCCCATGGAATATGTTTATAAGTTCCTGCAGAAAGAAGCCAGCCAGATTCACATAGAGTGTCTTCTATTATAACAATCATCTTGACTGACTGACCGACCGATTAACTTAAGAGACCAAGCATATACAAAAGAAAGGAAGGCCAAAACACATCCATTAGGTTGTGCATCCACACACACCCCACGCCTTTCTACCCAAGGTTTATCTTTTTGCTGAGGTGTTAATCAAGAATAATTTCTAGAATCCTTGAAACAAACTGAGTATATGCCAAGGTCCTTTGGACCAGATGGTATAAGACCTGGTCTCCAATAGGACAACCAAGTTCTAACCCCCTCCCCGTATCAAGAAAAAAAAAAAAACTGAATCTATGAACATCTATGCTAAGGTTGGGTAGGGATGCCAGCATGTATCAACCAGGGTCATACAACTCATAACATACTATTCCTTTCTATGATATCATAGATAGATACCAGCTGGCAGTCTTATGCATTTTTTTTCCCATAATCCAATTTCATAATAGGTAATGACAGCCAAAAGAAAGATAAATGCTCCCATCAAACAAAGAAATTAGAATCACAAAAGTATAAAGCCATAAATAACTTCACCGACTATGTTCTGTCATACTTGCAAAGTAGGATATATCATGAGCTCCATTTTGAGAGGCATTGTAGAATTACTGGAACCAAAAGGTATAACAACCACCCAACTGCATGCAATGAACTCATATTAGCAACCATAAACATATATAGGGATCTTTTCCAATTTACTTATTAAAGAAACATATTTTAACAATAAAATTCTTAAATTCCCTTTGGGAAAAATGGTAGATTTTGTATCTATAAGTAGCATTTGTGTGGTCTCAAAAGTGCATGATAGAAAATGATATCCTTAAAAAGAGCATTATAGAAATTGCAGTGAAAATAGAGAACGTGAATACTATACAGACATTGTTCTTGATAACAGTTTAGGTGCTAATGCTTCAAGAAAGCTTGGACCATAAAATTCCCGCAACCAGCCAGAGAAATGGCAGACATGATTCTGAAAAGCAACAAACAAAGAGTACAACTTTGAACAAATTAGACCACAAAGAGAGAGAGAGAGAGAGAGAGAGAGAGAGAGAGAGAGAGAGAGAGAGAGAGAGAGAGAGAGAGAGAGAGAGAGAGAGAGAGAGAGCTTTTAAGTAATTGTGACTTTTAAATTTCTCACACACACCTCAATTGCACGAACAACATTAGTGTGCCCTTTTACTCTGGCAACATCAAGTGGAGTTTGACAATCATCATTCCTCACCAGGGCATTTGCTGCAACAGTTATTAATAAACTAGTCCTTTAGATGTAGCAAAATAAATATCACGCTAATAAATGATATCAGCTTGTTGCAGCAACGAAGCCCATCCACATTAATATAATAAAACAAACCTCCATGGGAAAGAAGTAACTTAACAGACTGTTCCAAGCCTTTTTTTGCTGCATGATGTAAAGGAGTACCTGCATGAGCCCCTGCCAAAAATGAAACAAATCAGAAAGCAATCAAGCAGATACAATTAATCTTTCCTGTTCATGGTATTTCTATTATTCAAAGTGCCATACAACTTTTGTAACTGTTTTATCATGATTATCTTGTTGTTTCAGTTGTTATGTTTTTGTAATAATTAGTAACTTGGTGTAAGAACATGAAGTAAATTAAACACGAATAACTTTGTGTATGTTATGTAACAAGATATACGTCTGACTTCAACTATAACTAGTTGCCAATTGGTGCAACTACCCCATTTGCAACATAATAGCCAACGATTCAGTGGAGAACGAAAGACTTTCACAGGCATACCAGGACGATAAGCATTGACGTTGGCACCCAATTCAATAAGAGTTTTGGCAACATGAATCAGTTCGGGATTCATGCATGCCACAATGAGGGGGGTCTTTCCTTCTCTGTCAATCCACTGTACAAAAATCAAATTGTCAAAAAGTTCTCCATAAACACGCATAGAGCAACCACATACAGCTTAAAGCAAAAGAATCAAGTTTTAGAATTAACACGAAGAAGTGTTTCTGTTAGAAAACCAGTACAATCATTGTTTCAATCACGAAGATACAGTCCCAAGTTATTTTCTTAACAGAATCGATGACTATAACAAAGACCCAAGATGACAGGATACCCTGACTTGATCAATTCACCATAGTTTGTTTGAACTTGTACCAAAAAATGTCGTTTATAGTCATTCGTACTTAATTCTCAATGACCAGATTGATTTTTCCACTGCCAGAAAAATCAATAACCATGTGAAAGCCCATTATGCTAACCGCTATTCCCAAACTTATCAGAAATGAAGAATAAGATGTAGATGGTTGAACTTAAAGATGTTAAAAATAAACGAATTGGAAGGGGTGAGGAAGAGGAGCATCGTTGGCTTTACCTCAAGGCTAGCACCTTCCCTGCAAAGAGCTTTGATGGCTTCCACGTTTCCAGTGCTGACCAGTTCATAGAGCAACTCCGCTCTGGGTCGTTGTTGGCTCATGGAATTTAGGCTTTGGCCCATAATTCAAGACTCCAAAAAGAAATGATGTAACAAGAGAGAAAAACAGAGAGAGCAACAGAAAATCTGAAGCCAAAAGGAAGCAGAAGAATCCACAGGAGAGCAAAATCTGTTAATTCTCTGAATTGTAAATGGGTTTTTGATAACACACTCGCTCAACGGTTTTTCAGAAATTTAGCAGTGAAGAGAAGTCCTGGGTTGCTTCAGAGGAGGTTTTCGATATTTCTTGAACGTTTTGGATTTTCGAAGAACAATGCTGCGCCTCATATAATTTTCTCAAAAATTAATTATTTTTAAACAATTCTATTTAAAAAAATTTATATTGATGTGAAAAGTTTATACAATGTACAAACCATATTAAAAATGAGATTTTTAAATAAGTTTTCTCTTTAAAAATACTACTCACTCACGTGACAAATATTGATGGATTTGGGCAAGACAAGAATTTTTTATTTTAGATAAAAATTTAAAATATTATTTTTTAATATCATCATTATTTTAAAATTTAAAAAATAACTTAAAATTTAAAAAAATTAAATTATTTATTATATTCTATATAAAAATTTAAAAAAGTTATTCCGATAAAATAAAATAAGAATATAATTTTATATCTCATTCTACCTGTCAAACATGTCCTAAAAAGAACATTTCCCAGTGCTTATTATTTGTATTTGTGTGTGTGTATATATATATATATATTTAATAGCCATCAGATTGAAAGCACAGGGCCAAGGCTTCAAAACTCTTCATGGTTCATTCAAAACAACGACAATTATCAATAGAAAAAATATATATGCTGATTTCCTTTTCGGCGCTCTATTATAAACATGGAGAACCAAGAGCTGTATTAATTATTTCCTCCATGGTATTACGAATTAGCAAGCAAAACAGATCAACTTTGTCGCCAAAGATGCTGAAAAATGCAATTGCTAATCAAAGTCAGAAACTTTACCCTATGAATTCGATGCATTTTAACCAAAAAGTAACATGACGAGAGACAACAATGAACAATCTCAACATGGACATCAATAGCTCATATCCAAAAAGACATAGGAAATGGAGAAAGGAAAAGATTCAGAACTCGCCATAGTCATTGAAGCCCTCGGGAGGGTTTGAACAGAAGTACAAAACAAACTGATCATAAGTGTCTACTACTAAAACAAACCTAAAAACGAAGAAACGCTATCATGTTTTTGCTTCAGTCATACATCATGGATCATACCAAACTCCCACTTAGCAATTCCACAAGCTCACTCTTCTTCATCTTTGAATACCCTCTTAGACCAAGAGACTTTGCAAGTGCCCTCAATTCTGGTAGCTTCAATGCACTCAAATCCCCATGCACATTTTTCGGCTGCAAAACTCCATTCTCATCATTAAAAGGTTCGTCAGCATCTGAACTCTCACCTTCAGACAAATTGGCAAGTCCACTATCTAGAAAAGTGGCCTTTGGCTTGGATTCAGGCTCAAGCGCTAGATCCGGCTCTGTCTCTGGCTCTGCTTCCAACGCTTGTTCCAACTCTTGTTCAGGCTTTAGACCATTCTCAATTCGATTCTCATCTCCCTTCTCACTTGAATTCACATGTGGCATGGTATTGATGGTTTCCGCACCAGAATAAATAGGCTGGTATTTAACACGAGGGATAGGAGACTTGCGTTGGAAATTTGACACAGGCCTACCTAAGAAAGTGCCATTATGTTCTTGGGCCTCATCCTTCAGACTGTTATTTGAATTATAGTAGATTCTACTTTTTCTTCCATTGTAGGAGTCATTTTGCACTTGCTGGTCCAACATGAGATCTTTGTTGCTGCCATTACTTCTGCTGTTTCTCTTGCTTTGCTCTACAGAGTGTTTCCTTAATAACTTAAGGAGGGAATCTACAGTGTCACTCTCTTTGCCTTGCACTTTCGAGGTTTCAATCTTCTTTTCTACTTTGCTTGCAGCTCTCTCTCGAAGCTGTGCCTGAACCTTCCTGAACAGCTCAACTATCTCCTTCTCCCTAGGTCCAGGGGCTGCAGTTGCATGGAACTTTGGGGTATTGGAGAGGGAGAGTAATGGTCCATTTTTCGGTGATAACGCATCAGATTCATTGAGGTTATCAAAGCTCTCTCTCTCTTCATTTTGCCTGTGCCTGTTTCTGGAGAAGCCATGCCTGTTTTGCCTTGAGAAGTCTGGATTTCTCCTATGACCACTAGAACTTGCTTTGCAGACTAAAGCTGCTCCCTTAGAAGCATCTTTCTGTGATCCAATTTTGACCTGTGAATGGAATCTATAGTCAGCACGAGAAGAAGAAGATACAGTGGTTGCTCTTCCAGAAACTCCTGAACAAGGAAGACAGCTGCCTTCCACCACTCCACAACCTGCAAGAAACCCAAGATTTATTTCTAAAGAAACCAATAATCACAGTGAAAATTTTTCATTTTTCTTTTTAACTTATAACACACATCAACACTAAGCCATCAGATGTGACTCCCACATAAAATAGAAATATTCAAAATTAAATCATTTAAATACCACATAAAAGGCTGATGGTGCTTTTTGCATCTATGCATTTTTTTAAACATGCTGATTAAAGCAGGGAAAAAGCACAATAATAAAGTTTGGCCCAGCACACAATGCATGCTGCAAGAGGACCAAACTAAAATAACCAACACTACATAAGGACATTGAATTCTTAAACACTAACCAACTGTTTCTGAAACATTTATTATTTGAAAGCATGAGCATCCAAGTTTGAGTTATTAACTTACCACACCCATAGATTTAGTGATCTTAAATCAATGGAAATAACTGACTTCTTATTAGCAAGTTTAAATATCAACTAATCGGAAAGCAACCTTAGACTCTAGTGTCTGCACTGTACATGATGTAAGTGGCATATATTTTTTATAACTAGAGAAGAGGCCCCTGACTATAAACTGTACAAAAATGAATTTAAACTTAAGAATGTTAATCCAAAAGGCTGACCTTATATGTAGATTCATGCTTATAGTAAACCCCCCTGGTAGTTTACAATTTATCCAACAAAAATTAAAACAAAACTTTTAAACAATCAATAAATGCAACAGTACAAGTGCCTTACCCATGCACTAACATTATATCATAGTTAACCAAATTCAAGAATGAAATCATTTCAACAAACAGATAGCGGACAACACAAAATCCACAACGGCGGTACAAATGATTTGTTCATTTCCAATAAATTTTCCTAGTGTATTACGCCAAACATGTCCACTCTCCTAGACCCCTTTCACGGCAACAACCAACATTCACATACACATACACATAAACAAAAGCGATTAAAAAAAAAAAAAAAAAGGAAAAATCTTAGTAACCAATCACCATAAGAACACCCATTTAAAAGAAGTGTTGAAATTTCAACAAAAAAAAAAAAAAAAGAAGATAAAACTGGGAGACACCCAGAACCGAGTTTTTTTTTTTTTCTTTCTTTGTCCCACCGTTCCTGAAGAACGAAACAGAACAGAAGAAGCACAAAAGGAAAGTGGGAGCTGGAGAATAATAAAGAAGACAAGTACCTGGGACGTTCTTGGCGATGAGGTGGCTTGCTTGAAACATTGCTCGTACAGGGAGTGCTTGGCTGGAGTAAGTTCAATGGTAGTTCAGTTTTGCATGTTACGCAGTCAGAGGTTTTCTCTGAGTAGGGGCTATATTGTTTGCAAAATTATATAGCCATTGATAAGGGACTTGTTGGGTAATATACGGTTCTCGTAGGGGCAAGAGTGGGTGAAGGGAGGAGTGACTTCACTGACTTGTTATAAATTCAAGGCGTCTGTGGATCGGGCTAGTTTCGAGTTGGGTCATTTGACCCGAATCACCGTATGTCTCTCTTTCTTAGATACAACTTGAAATTTGAATTTATTATTTAAATCATAGTAATTGATATGATAATTTAAGCAATTTTTTATGTCAATTATTTAATTAAAAAATATAAATTAAAATAATTGAAAATGACAAAATATAAGATAAAAACATCATTTTCCTCCATTATTTTTTTTTTCCTAATCTTTTTAGTTTCAACAACTTCCCACATCATTTTTTTATTTTATTTTTTATTTTTTGTATTCATATCATAAACTTGATCCACATCATTTATTTGATGATGAAACAAGATTTATTTAAGACAAATATTAGGTACTTGAAAGGAAAAAAAATTAAAAAATTAAAAATTATCTAATTATAATCTTGGTTTACTGTATACATATGTTGAATGGTGCACATGTCAATACATCTTACTTGCCATTTTGCCCACTGAAACACACATGCACTAAGAGATTTATGTATTACATATGCCTTTTTGTATATAGAAGAATGGTATTCTTACACCATAATAACACATCAGATCTTCATGTCTTTTTGTATTTATTACATTTTTTGTATGCATTTGATGGAATAGAAATAAAGCGATCGGCATTGCGTTGTTGTAATAGAAAATGAGTTCACCGGCAGAAAAAATAAATACTAGATGAACATACATGCGACCACATTTTGGGAAAAGACCATGTAACAAAGTCTTGTCGTTGCAAACGGGATCAAACCAGCAAGCTAGGTGGTACTCAGTTTTAGGGTCTTTCAACGTCCTGAACCTTTTATCTGCTTTCCAGAGTCATGACTCATGAAAGCTGACCTTAGAATGGATATATCGATTTCAAATGTCGATAATTAATTAGGAAAAGAAAATCACATTTGGTGAAAATGCTAAGCATGATCTTTGAATGAGATTGACAATCTAAGCCATTAGAACATGAAAATACAGGCAGTGTAAGTGTATTATTACACTTCTATTGCAGAGCAAAAGGAAAAATAAAGACTGCCCTGTCTCAATCCCAGTGGTTTGTAGAGCATAACAATTAAAAAGCATGTTAAAGCACGTCCAAGGATGGTAGGCAGGCGGGGCGAAAAATAGGAACAGCTTTCAGAATTAGATGTTACATTCAAAGCTTGGCGCAAGCTCAAAGGTAATTAAAGGCAAGCCATGAGTTCTAAAATAAGCATCCAGAACTGCAACAGATGGATTCCTTTTCCGTTTCGCTCTTTTGGCTAGTTTTTAACACTACCATACTTTTTGAAAACAAGCTAAATATAGATTAACCTCAATTCAGAGCAGGCCGCATCATATGCTCCAGTTGGAAAGAATGACCAGATTACCCGATTAGCACACCTGGTCACGGATAACCATGAATATGCCAACCTCCCGTTGCTGACAATGCAAAATCCATTCTTTTATTTCTCACTCGCAGTTCAAACAGGAAAGAAAAGGTAAACCAATTGTGACAAAGGGAAGGGAGGAAAAGAATTACATACACACCAAGTCGGTGCATTTTGTGGGCATAGTTTACGCTTTGTGGTTTTTTGCCATCTCATCGACATCCAGTTCAACTTCCAACACTGGTAAATCCTTTCTCATACTGAAATGACTGGTGGAGGAAGCCAAAAATTTCAATCATCACCAGCACTTTTATAATATAAGAAGAAAACTGAGTCAAGTAAAATGAACTGTGAACTTGAGCAGCTCACCTGTTCTGCACAGGGCCATGATCCACAGCTGTTCGCAAAGAATATATTACCCTGCCAGCAATGTCTGTCATGGAAACTGGACCAAAGGTTCGACTGTCATTCACTTCCTGCTATTAGAGTGAAAAAAGAAAATAAATTATCCATTCATGCTGAGCATAACAAATGATCCTTGGGTAAGATTCTCACAACGGAAAACTTGAAGAAAAGGAGGGTGATCATCGTAGATTGGTGTTGCATGTGTAGGAAAGGGGGGAATCCGTAGACCATCTTTTACTACACTATGAGGTAGCTCGAGGATTATGGAATGAGATATTGAGTAGACTAGATTTGGGCTGGGTAATGTCGGAGACAATGGTGGCGGTGTTAGCTAGTTGGACAGATTTGAGAGGCATTCAACAGATCAAGGCTATGTGGAAGATGATCCCCATTTGTATAATGTGGTGTGTATGGCAAGAGCGTAATGAACGAACCTTTGAGGACAAAGAGAGATCTATGGAGGAACTAAAAGCTTTCTTTTTTAGAACTCTTTGTACATGGGCCACTGCAGTTAATCTTAATGGCCAAAATTTACATGATTTTCTTGTATCTATTGAGCCTACGTAGTAGGGCATTCATTGTACCGAACAAGGCTTTTGCCTATTCTTTTCATTAATATACTTTGATTTTACTTATAAAAAAAAAAAAAAAAAAAAACAAATGATCCTAGCCACTCCAAGCATACTTTTTCTAAATTATTGAGAAAGAAAATGGAAAGAGAGATAATAAAGAAAAGAGGAATGCATAACTGCATTTGTATGATTAAGAATGCTGCCAGATGGGTAGCATTAGGGCTGGGTCCAGAGGCAGAAAGTTTTTTTTATTGGCACCAAGTGTTCGAGAACAAAGTCCCAAATAATCCTGGGGGTGCGCAGGCCCTCGGCAAGGAGTCTCCTGCAAGTGCACCTTGGGTAATTCAAGGGGAAGTTCCCTAGTCCAATGGCACTTAGAAATTGTTTGCACCCAAGAGAATTCGAACCAACAAATTGAAGAAAAAGCAAGAGAAGACACCAAAACCTCCAGTTCCTATGAGCTTGTAGGCATGTGTAAAATCATAAGACTACGAAAGCAGAATATTAAATACTAAGTACTTCTCTTGCCTTAGATTCATGTTTCAGTGAACTTTTGTTTTTTTGATAAGATGTTTCTGTGAACTTTTGTAATCAGCTAAAGAATTAGATGCCTCCAAAAATTGTGTATATTATTATTAAAAAAAAAAACTTGTAGAATTTAAATCGTGAACTAATTGATAGTACTTTTATGAAACCTGTCCCATAAGCCTACTTATGAAGTTCCAAGAAGAAGGATTAGATTGGATCTCTGAGATTTCCTGATGGAAAGTTCAGCATCAGAACAGTCCCAGAGCGCAGTATGTACTGCAGTATGTAGAGCAGATACAATAATAGGTTTCCTTAAGGTCCTAATATAAATCTTCTACGATTCCAAATAACTAAAAGCTAATCCTGTAACCTTGCTTGCTGGATGAAAACTGTGCTTCTGTGGCAAGACCAGCAGACAGCAACTAGGCTTACAAATTGCTCCCATTTAAATCATTATTTTTCTTCAAGTAATTAGCATGTTTGAGAGGATTATAACCCCTTCCCCAAATACCCACCCCGTACCATCCAAAAGGAGAGAAAAAGGTTAAAATTAAAATTTTGAAAGAAGAGAACTGAAAATTTGATATGTAGAATTACATGTTAATAATTCACTAAATGCTTCGAAGCATGGTGATTTCTCTCAGAAGATTAGCTTTCCAATATGCATACCGTGTATAAAGAGAAGTGGGGTAGTCCGGTAAACAAACAAGAACTCAATTATCAGATTATTAAATAAGAAAGTCCCATCTACCTTGGGCTTTAAGTTTTCATTATCAGCCAACACCCAGCACTGGTCCTTTTCAAGAACAAAGGGCTCATCTTTTTCATCTTTAGAGACCATTTCATACCCTTCAATAGCAGCCAATCTTCTGACTATATAGTTATCTGAGTTCTGGGGGTCCTTCAACACCACAACATCTCCAACAAAAACACGCCTGCCAAAGCAACACACATGCTGTAAATCAGATTTTAAGTCCACAGAAGATATGAAGAAACTAGACAACAAATAAGATATCAAAGAAAATAACTATAATGTCAAAATGATCCCTCAAGTGTGGAAACAAAGGGTGGCAGCATGGTGGAACCGAAATAAAGGCTTAGATTATTTTTTTATTACAAGGTCGTACACATATGATATTTGTTAATATAAAGTACATTATGTGCAAGGAAGCATTATCGGAAAACCTTATCCAAACTATTCGACTCAACAATGTAAATTTTGCTTCCTTACCAATGGATTACAAGTTTATTATCATAACCCTTGTCCATGACAATCCACATTATCATTGGAAACTTTGCATTTGCTACAAAGAATCACTGTGACAAGATCATCCTTTGTCAAACACTCTGACAAAAAGAACATCTGAACCTGGTTTGGATAAAAAATTTCAATTACATTCTCTCCATTCCAGTTGGCAAGCCTGTCAACTTCATAGGGCTTCATCAACAAGCTAATCCAGCGAACTGGTGACAGTTTCCATTACAAAAAATAAATAAATAACTGGTGACTGCCCCTATTGTTTGTCAGTGTGAATACTCTGCTTGAAAAACAAAGATTTTCACACGTTCAAGGAGATAAATCCAAAAGTATCATCCAAAGCTTATTGTAATTGACAACAACTCTCCCAATAACTAAAATAAAATTCTCATCACTTTCCATTTATATTCACAGAACTTTTAAACAACATTTCGGAGTTCTGTGTCTCATGTATTTTGCAGATCACTGGGACAATAAACTGTTTGGGCAAGAGAAGCAGGTTTCCATTCACTCATACATGTGGACAATCCACAAGTCTCCAGGGAAATATTATCAAGTTCAAATATATATGCCATTTCCATATTGATTATCCTGCTAAGGTGAGCAGCATTATAGGATGGGCACCTCTCTCGAAATTCCCAACACAGTGTTTGCAGAACACAAAAACAAAATATTAAAATGGGACCAAAAAATCAAAATACTCTTTTGGGTGAGTAAGAAAAGAAAATTCTTCACAGTTCCAAATAGGGTCACGTTTGAATTCTATAAATGTGATAGTGCTGGCCAAAATTACTGTCATATAAAAGACTCGTTCCTCTAGTAAGTACGGCAATACAGGTTTCAATTGATTTATTTTATGCATTTTTTTATTTTTTGGCATAGGGTGTCCAGAACAAAGTCCCGACTAATTCAGAGACAATACTGGTGGTTATCTTAAGGCTTACACTCACTCCATTTTTCATCATGTGCATAAATTGTTTGAAGCACAAGAAAACCATTCTGCATTTAATCAAGAACATATAAGCATACAAGATTTGCAATCATGTTAAAACTGTTCAATTCCAAGCATATCTAAAGTCATAGGACAAACCATACCCATAAACTCAATTACTTGATGTTCCAAGTGAATCAAGAAGGATAAATGTGACGATAAACATCAAGAAAAAATGCGATATAGTCAAGTTATTTTCTAATTGGTTTTTCTTTTCTTTCTACAATTTTGATGGGGGAAAGCCTCATCCAGAGTTTCTAACCCACACAAAGTTGTATAAAACAAACAGATCTAGGCCTGATTGGGTACATCTTTGGCAAAAAAAAAATGACAATTCCCGCCTCCCCAAAACAAAACAAAAAAAAAAAACCCCAAAACCCTCACGAAAGAATAAGAGGGAGAAAATGTGAACTATAATCACATCATTCAAATGAGATGAAACAAAATGTGATGGAGATCTCTAAACTTGTAATTGAATTCAACTGAAAGTTCTTATAATGGTATGTTCAACAAATATCCTTCTAAACGCTTGAGTAACTTGAAAGAAGACATTGGAGAAATATATTACGACCAGATTATTGAAGTGGAGAACCCACATTCTGAACCCCACATCCACTCGAAATGCCACGTATGAAAGTAACCCAAGTGATCAACACCTCAGCAGAGTAGTTGCATCCATTTAGATGCGTAGTATGATAACATTACAAGTCATGACACAAGGATCATTCGGATTTTGACTGAATTATATACTTGATCAAGACAATGGTTAAAATACAACAACCACAGCAATATAAAATTTTAACTGAAAAAAGTGTTCCCTTTAATAAAAAGAAAGGTAATTACGTTGGATCTGTAGCTGGTAATTTCCGGACGAGAAGAGTTCCCCCTTGTGCACCTATAGTAGGGGCCATTTCCTCTCCCTTATTCCAGTGCATGTATGTTAACTTTCCCTGAAATAGATTCTTCCAAACGGCATTGCCTACTTCTTTGTCTGTTATTTGACCTCTTTTATAGCTCTGCATCATATTGCAGATATGGTCAGAAAAGTATATAATGGAAACAGTTTTATGAACAAAATCCAGTGCTTTATGAACAGGAGAATGAATCTTAATTTTCTATCAAAAGTGAAACGTCACTTTTTCTTTTCTTTTTTTTATAAGTAAAAGTGAAACGTCACTTTGCATTGAAGAAATTTACCCAGAACATGAAAAGAAAGTCAGAAACCCATTAGGTAAACTAAGCATTACTTAACGAAGCATCTCTCTATGCAGAAGCTCGTATCAATTTTGTGACACTACAGTTGTAAGATTCAGACTGCACAAATTGATTCACACCATTGCTATCAGAAGCTATAAAAAAACTGCTTTTATATAACAGAAAATCTCAAGACGATATTTTTGAGAGCTCAAGTGAATTCAATGCTCCTTAACAGAGGACACAGAGCGCCCCAAGCTCGTTCGCAGATCCAAGAACCAATTTTGCTACCGAGGTCCTAAAAACGTTGTCAGGATTACACAATGATGCAAACCTCGAATATCATGCCTTGACTTTCAGAGCAAACTAAAATTAAGGTGCTAACCGTCACCTTCTTTCTTCCATTATAGATTGCTTTGACTAACAATTCTTCGATATAAACATTCAAATTTAGGAAATCCGAAACACAATGAAAGCTAAAATGACTATTCGCGCATATCCCAGAAAACCCATTTTCTATTCAGAAAAAACCCCGCAAAGAAACCAGGTGATAACAAATTAGGGATTCCAATAAGAGGAATCAATCAAAATCAACAAAACCGATAAGCGAAATCACATGCAAAAAAGCACCGTGAAGGGAGGGACCTTCCAGCTGAGAGAGACGGAGTACTCGAGCTTGTGGGCTATGTAACGGAACCACGTCGATAGGGAAACCATCGCAAACGGGGAGACAAAAAGTTGCTGCTATCGTTGTTGTTCTTGTCTCCTACGTTTTTGAACTGTAGTTGCAGTTTCAGTGATTACCAAACCCCTAAATTTTATTTTTTTTTATTTTTATTTTTTTTATTTCAGTCTCATCCATTTTTATGGCTTCACCTAAACTTTTCGGTTTTTTATTATTGAATCCATTGTTATAGAATATTTGATCATCATCCCAACCCATCACACATCTTTTTTTTTTAATTTGATTTTATTCTTATTAAATTTATTAAATTTTCTATTCATCAACCATATATCACATATTTAATAAAAAATATATATAATATATGCTGTGTAAAGATAATAAATATAATTTTTCTTGTTATAAATATCCTACTATGAGTTTTTTTTTCCTTAAATAAAAGAATAATAGTCTATACTTATCTAATTCTCAATTTTTTTTCCTAACGAAAATATTAGAAATTCGGTCCTTCTTTCACCCTTTATTCTAATTTTCTTTTAAATAAATAATACTTACAATCGTGAATATATAAATATTATGTAATTATTTTTAAAAAAATAAATATTTACAAGATTAATATGAAAATAAATTAATTTTATTATTTTTTAAAATTATTACACGACACTTATGTTCTACACGACTATATATAGTATTATTCAAAATTATTATATTTTGATGTGCCATTTTTCTTTTTTTTAGTTTAAGTGGATAATACAAATATTTTATTTCTTTAAGAAAACACAATATCAATCGGCAGTTTAAAAAATAAATGTTGAGTGGAAACTTACAAGATTTTTCAGCATAAGCGATATTGATAATTTGAAGAGAACTTCACATGTTGTTGAGTTGAGGATTGGTACGAGACACGTGATCTCTCCCTTCAAAGTAGCCAACTTTTAGTACAACAATAATGATCCATTGAATAATGGTGCGTCGAAATGTAATCTCTGTTATAGAACTATCGAAAAGGAAAAAGAGAGATAGATTTATTATAAAACTTTCTAAAAAGAGAGAGATAGAACTCAGAGAAGTTATGAAACTTATGAATTTCTTAAAAAATTCAACGATATATATAGGCGTACAAAGGGAACTATGCTAGCTTACTATGCAGTATTATGCTGACATTATGCACTGTGCATATGTCGGCCACTTACTATGCCAGTTACTATGCAGTACTATGCTGACACTATGCACTGTGCATTATGTCGGCCATTCACTATGCCAGTTACTATGTTGACACTATGCACTGTGCATATATCGGCTAGCTCAAGGTGGTCATACAATTTATTTTACAACAATGTTATTTTACAACACTCCCCCTTTGGATGACCACATATAATGAATATGCCTCGTTAAAACCTTGCCAAGGAAAAACCCTGTGAGAAAAAAACCAATGGCGAAGGAAAAAGAGTACAATATTCATGTGTATCGTATAATGCTTTAAGATTGCCTCATTAAAACCTTGCAAAGGAAAACCCAGTGGGATAAAACCTTAGCGAAGGAAAAAGAGTACAATCAGTATAAGTCTTCAAGACATTACTCCCCCTGAAAAGTGCATGATAAAAGGTCTTCAAGTCTCCGCATTCCAATGTTCTGCACAATCTTCTTAAATGTTGCAGTTGGTAATGCTTTTGTGAATAAATCTGCCAGATTATCACTTGATCGCATCTGCCTGATTTTAATTTCACCTTTCTCTTGAAGTTCATGAGTATAAAAGAATTTAGGTGAAATATGTTTGGTTCTATCACCTTTGATATATCCTCCTCTAATTTGAGTAATACAAGCAGCATTATCTTCGTATAAAGTTGTTGGGCTATCATTAATCACTGGAAGGCCACACTTTTCTTGAATATGTTGGATCATTGATCTTAGTCAAATACATTCTCGACTTGTTTCATGAATTGCAATGATCTCTGAGTGATTTGAAGAGGTAGCAGATAATGTTTGTTTGACAGATCTCCATGATATAGCAGAATTTCCATAAGTAAATACATATCCAGTTTGAGATCTACCTCTGTGTGGATCTGAAAGATAACCTGCATCTGCATATCCAACTAATTGTGGATTTGAACCATGTTGATAAAATAATTCCATATCAACCGTACCTCGAAGGTATCGAATGATATGTTTAATGTCATTCCAATGTCTTCGAGTTGGTGCGGAACTATATCTTGCAAGTAAATTAACTGAAAATGCAATATCAGGCCGAGTGCAATTTGCAAGATACATCAGGGCTCCAATTGCACGGAGATAAGGTATTTCAGGACCAAGAATTTCTTCATTGTCTTCACAAGGACGAAATGGATCATTTTGCACATTAAGTGATCGAACATCCATTGGAGTACTCAGGGGATGAGATTTGTCCATGTAAAAGTGTTTCAAGACTTTCTCTGTATAATTTGACTGATGAATGAGAATTCCATTTGGCAAATGCTCGAGCTGCAGGCCGAGACAAAATTTCGTTTTGCCAAGATCCTTCATTTCAAATTCATTCTTTAAATATGTAGCGGTTCTTTTGATCTCTTCAGGAGTTCCAACAAGATTTAGATCATCAATATAAACCACAATAATAACAAATCCGGAGTCTGATTTCTTAATAAAAACACATGGGCATATTGGATTATTCTCAAATCCTTCTTTCAATAGATATTCGCTAAGGCGTTTATACCACATGCGTCCGGATTGTTTTAACCCATATAAAGATCTTTGAAGTTTAATAGAATACATACTTCTGGATGTACTCAGATTAGAAGCTTCAAGCATTTTATATCCTTCAGGGATTTTCATATATATGTCATGATCTAATGATCCATATAAATATGCAGTGACCACATCCATCAATTACATATTCAATCTTTTTATAACTGCCAAACTAATCAAATATCTGAATGTGATTGCATCCATAACAGGAGAGTATGTTTCCTCATAATCAATCCCTGGTTTCTGCAGGAAACCTTGTGCAACAAGTCATGCTTTATATCGCACAATTTCATTGCTTTCATTACGTTTACGTATAAATACCCATTTATATCCAACGGGCATTACACCCTTTGGTGTTTGTATAATTGGTCCAAAGACCTCTCGCTTTGCTAGCGAGTTTAATTCAGCTTCAATAGCTGATTTCCATTTTGGCCAGTCATTTCTACGTCGATATTCTTCGACAGTTCTTGGCTCAATTTCTTCATTACTTCTGGTAATGTCAAGAGCCATTTTATATGAAAATATGTTGTCGACAACAGTTTTATTTCTATTCAAAATTTCTCCTGTACTCATGAAATGTATCGAGATCTCGTTATTTTCAGGTACCTGTCCCTCTTCAAGGGAAGACATTTCATGAAATACCTCTTCAGGAGGTTCTTTCTCAGGAGATTTACTCTCTTCAGGAGCATCAATTACTCTTATGGCCTGTGTTAGTATGGACTCTTCAGGAGTACCAAATTCATTTTGTATTTTCCTCTTCCGAGGAATTTTGTCCTTAGCACCAATAGGCCGTCCACGCTTCAGGCGTATTTTAGATTCGCCTATTGCTATTTTGGCAACTTGTCCTTCAGGGACTGCAATCCTTGCTGGAACATTAACAGCAGGAATATATGATTTTACCACACCTTTAGTGTCAGTAAATACATCCGGTAATTGGTTTGCAACACTTTGCAAATGAATAATCTTTTGAACCTCTAGATTACATTCTTTTGTACGATGATCAAATTGGGAAAGAGTTTTATTTTCCCAAGTAATTTCCTGTCGTGCTTCAGGCACCGACTTCTCATTACCCAATATTGGAAAAATGGATTCGTCAAAATGACAATCCTCAAAACGTGCCTTAAACATATCCCCTGTAAGAGGCTCAAGGTATCTGATAATAGATGGAGAATCAAACCCAACATATATCCCAAATCTACGTTGAGGGTCCATCTTTGTACGTTGTGGAGGTGCAATTGGAACATATACAGTACATCCAAAAATACGAAGATGAGAAATATTTGGTTGCTGACCAAATGCAAGCTGTAATGGTGAATATTTGTGATATGCTGATGGCCTAACTCTAATTAATGATGCTGCATGAATTATAGCATGTCCCCAAGCAGAAATAGGAAGATTTGATTTCATGAGTAAAGGTCTAGCGATTAGCTGAAATCTTTTAATCAATGATTCAGCTAAACCATTTTGAGTGTGTGTGTGGGCAACTGGATGTTCAACATCTATTCCTATTGACATGCAATAATTATCAAAAGCTTGAGATGTAAATTCTCCTGCATTATCCAATCGAATAGTTTTAATTGGATAGTCAGGGAATTGTGCTCGTAGCTTAATTATTTGTGCAATAAGTTTAGCAAATGCAGCATTTCTAGTGGAAAGTAGACAAACATGTGACCATCGACTTGATGCATCAATTAAAACCATAAAATATCTGAACGGTCCACTTGATGGTTGAATAGGCCCACATATATCTCCATGAATCCTTTGTAAAAAAGATGGAGATTCAAAAACAACCTTTGAGATAGATGGTTTGATAATCAATTTACCTTGAGAACATGCAGAGCATGGATATTCATTGGGTAAGATAATCTTCTGATTCTTTAGGGGATGCCCATACGAATTATCAATTATTCGTCTCATCATTATTGATCCCGGATGTCCAAGGCGATCATGCCAAGTCATAAATATTTTGGGATCAATGCACTTCTGGTGCATTACAACATGTGATTCAATTATTCTTATTTTTGTATAATACAATCCAGATGAGAGGGCAGACAGTTTTTCTAATACGAGCTTCTGGCTCGAAATTATTTTAATAATGAGAAGATGCTCTTTATCGTCTTCGTTAATGGTTTCAATATGACAACCCTTACGACGTATATCTTTAAAACTTAATAAATTTCTTCTGGATTGTGAAGAAAATAGAGCATCATTAATACAAAATTTGGTGCCATTAGGCAACACAATATAAGCTCTTCCGGAGCCTTCAATTAGATTCGATGAACCGGAGATGGTATGAACATAGGCTTTACTCAATGTTAGATTTTGAAAATATTTTTTATCCTTAAGAATTGTGTGAGTTGTAGCACTGTCAGCCAGACATACATCTTTATTATTCATCTCGGAGATAGAAAGTTCATCAATAAGACTCATGATTCTACAAAATATATAAAACTTTCATTACTAAAAAAAAATTACAAAATAAAAATATTTTACAATAATATAAAGGAAATACATTAATTAAAAAGGAACACTTCCATGATCAACTCTACCACTAGAATCCTCAAAGAAATCAGAAACATCAAGACTTGTAATATCTTCTCCATCTATAGAATTTAAAGCATATGATGGTTCAGCAAAATTTGTTTCAAATTTCTTTATTTTTTCTTTTATGGAAGATTGGTATAAGTCAACCAAGTGCTTAGCTGTACGACAGGTACGAGACCAATGTCCAGTCATACCACATCTATGGCATTTATCTTCATATTTCTTTACAAATTTATTTTGAGGACCTTTGCCCTTTTCTGAGTTGAACCACTTCTGGTGGTACGGTGTATATCTATTATTTTCCCTTTTAGTGTGGTCACTTCTAAGACCTCCACTTCTATAGTTTTTCTTACCACGTCCACGCCCTCTTTTTCTTTGAAAAGATGCACCATTCGCTTCTGGGAATGATGTAAATCTAGTACCATTCACTTCAGGGAATGATATAGAACCAGTAGGACGTGACTGGTGATTTCTTAATAAAAGCTCATTATTTTGCTCAGCTAATAGAAAACAAGATATAAGTTCAGAATATTTCTTGAACTTTCGCTCTCGATACTGCTGCTGCAGGAGCACATTCGAGGCATGAAAAGTAGTATATGTCTTCTCTAACAAGTCATCATCAGTGACTTTTTCACCACATAATTTCAATAGCGAGCTAATTTTAAAGAGTGCAGAGTTATACTCACTAACACTCTTGAAGTCTTGCAACCTCAGGTGCATCCAATCATGACGAGCTTTTGGGAGGATTACAGTTTTCTGGTGTTCATATCTCTCCCTTAAATCATTCCACAAAATAAGTAGATCTTTCACCGTTAGATACTCAGTTTTTAATTCTTCATGAAGATGGTGCCGAAGGAAAATCAAGGGTCCTGCACGGACCCTTGATTTCCTTCTTTAATTGTATCTCCCAGGTTCATTGCATCCAGATGGATCTCAGCATCAAGGATCCAAGATAAATAATTTTTTCCAGAAATGTCAAGAGCAACAAATTCCAATTTTGTAAGATTTGACATTTTCTACATATATAAATCAGGAACATAAGTATGTTTAATATTTCATATTCATTTTGAAAACTACAAAAAATATATTGAAAGACTTACTTGAAGTAGAGGACTATTAGCTTCAAGATCGTTAGAACTCTCGTGCTGATAACGTGTTATAGAACTATCGAAAAGGAAAGAGAGAGATAGATTTATTATAAAACTTTCTAAAATGAGAGAGAGAGATAGAACTCAGAGAAGTTATGAAACTTATGAATTTCTTAAAGAATTCAACGATATATATATGTGTACAAAGGGAACTATGCTAGCTTACTATGCAGTACTATGCTGATACTATGCACTGTGCATATGTCGACCATTTACTATGCAGTACTATGCTGGCACTATGCACTGTGCATTATGTCGGCCATTCACTATGCCAGTTACTATGCAGTACTATGCTGGCACTATGCACTGTGCATATATCGGCTAGCTCAAGGTGGTCATATAATTTATTTTACAACAATATTATTTTACAACAATCTCATTATTTTTCGATTAATTTTATTGTGTTCGGTTACATCGATTGACACGTATTAAGTAACTTTAAGATGGAGATCAACATTTCTCACACTTTTAACTTGTTCACATTGTTTCGATAGTCCGGTCTCTCTTAAGTGGCGGTGTGATTCAAGGGAACTAGAGCTAATCCATGGTAATACGAGACGGTCAAAATCCATTGTCTCGCCCTCAATCGAAGGAATTGGACGGTGCTGAGAGGGAAAAAAAAATTAAAAAATTAAAAAAAAAAAAGGACGGTTGGACAATAATGAGAGGCGTTATTTGTTTTAAATAAAAGTTAAAAATTAAATATCATATTATTTTTATTTTAAAATTTAAAAGAGATGAATTATTTATTTTATTTTATATAAAAAATTTAAAAAATTATAATGATTGGATTATATGAGCTGAAAAAAATTATAAAAATAAACAATTCAACTTTAATATTTTAAACGAGTAAAAGCGAAATGAAATGTCTATCATGTTTTTAAGGATTAAAAGTTTAATTAAATTAGTATTTAATAGTCATATTACTTTTGAATCAATAGTTGAGTTATTAATAATTGATATCAGAATAAGAATTACGTCACGAGTTCAAGTTACGGATAGAGTTTAGCTACTTACTATATTAAAATATAATGATATTATGTATGTGCAATGGGTGTAGTGTTAAGCCATTAATATATATATATATATATTTTAAAATTAAGTCATTAAATATTGATAGATGAGTGAAGCTAAAAAAAAAAAGGGTTACTACTTGATTAGTATGATAGCTAATAGTTGAGACCCAATTGGGAGATGTTTCGGCTTATATTCTTACTAATGTAATTTCGATTACAGATGGACAAATATTCTTATCCGCCAATCTATTCAATGTTGGAATCAGACCTGCTATTATCGTCGGTATTTCCGACTCTAGAGTAGGATTCGCAGCTCAAATTAAAGCCATGAAACAAGTAGCCGGCAAATTAAAATTAGAATTGGTGTAATTCGCAAAATAAGAAGCATTTGCACAATTCGCTTCTGATCTCGATAAAGCTACTCAAAATCAATTGGTAAGATGTTAACGATTACGTGAGTTGCTCAAATAATCTCAATCAGCCCCTCTCACAGTGGAAGAATAGATGATGACTATTTATACTGAAACGAATGGTTATCTTGATTCATTAGCAATTGGATAGGTAAATAAATTTTTCGTTGAGTTACGTATTTACTTAAAAACGAATAAACCTCAATTCCAAGAAATCATATATTCTACCAAGACATTCACTGAGGAAGCAGAAGCCCTTTTGAAAGAAGCTATTCAAGAACAAATAGAATGCTTTATAAAACAATTTTTTTTATATAACTTTCTAATTTGTTAGAAATAATTATTTAGATAATCTAATATTTTCTTGTTTATTATTATTTTTCTACTTCACTTATATATATTTGATTTTTCTTATATATATTTGATTTTTATATTAGATTTTTTATATTGTATATTCATTTTCTATTTCATATTAAGATAAAATAAGTTATAACTATAATATATATAATTAACTATAAGTGTCTCTTATTCAAATCATTCAAAATACCTTGAAGAAATATAACAAATAAAATATATGAAAATAAATTGCATTCAATAGGATTTGAACCTATATTAAAGGTTTAGAAGACCTCTGTCCTATCCATTAGACAATGGACGTTTTTTTTTTCTTAGTTTTATTTTCACATCTTTTGTTCAAAAAAAAAAAAAGAATATGCGAGAGAATTCTAGAAATTGCGCATTTAATTCAATGATCCGTTATATTAATTACATTAATATTAATAATTATATTATCTCTATTTATTATCTATATTAGATTCTCTATATTAAATAATATAGAATAAAATATTCTAGAATAATATTGAATTATTCATAAATATTCACTTTAATATTAATATTTATTCTAAAATTAATATGCTGTAGACCTTGAATTGAAAAGCATGGTAGAATATTATAATCTCGATATCCAATATTGATAAGACTTTTGGATCAATTATGAAGTCTTTAATAAAATCTTAAAAGTCGTAATAATATATACCTTTCGAAACGGTATATCAATACATATTAGTATCGAGATATTATTTCAGTTGAAATAATCACTAAGATAAAATTAAAACTTTGCCCCCAAATACATATGACTAGGTACTTTCATTCTATCACTAAACGTCGTGTTATTAAATTTGTCCACGTAAGTGTTATTTATTTGACATAACATCTTAGAATGGGATGAAAATACTGCAGATTCGTACTCTATGAGATCTTTATAATTCTACATATTTTGATTATAAAAAATAACTAAATTATAAAATTATACAAGATTAGTATGAAAAGTAATATTATTAATTTCAAATATTGTCATTTTTATTACAAAAATTTTATGTGCAGTTATTTTTACGTATTCTCTCGTATACTCTAGTGATATGATTAGTTGTATATTAAAAAAATCAATCCAGCTAATCATATCAATGGAATACATAAAGAATATGCAAAATTAACTGTATGTAATATTATTCTTCTTATTAATGTGACATGCACTAAATAATTATTATTAAAATAATTAATACATAGAATCATTTAAAATGATTACAAGCTTATCTTTTAAAAAATGAAAATGATTCATACAATTATAAAATATACAGATTTCGTACTATTCTCATAGAAAAAAGTAGTAGAAATTTGTGAATCATATAAAAAAAAAAATTAACTTTTCTTTTAGTAGATTTCATTTTGTTCTAAAATACTGTATAAAACTTGTACATTTTATAACTATATATAGCAATAATCTTTTAAGAATACACCGCTGGAAATTGGTTCGCAATGACAAATGAATATAAAAGTTGCTCCCTAGTTTTGCCATTACACCTCGTGTATTTTATTTTGTTTTTTTTTAATAATTAAGAAAATAATTATTAATAAATTTATGCAATTATTTTTAAAAATTTTAAAGTTTTTTAAAAAATATTTGGAAAAAAATAATACAATTACATTAGAGGACACGCCAAACGATTCATACTAGAGGGCAGAGTGGTGTTGCTTTAATGACAAAACATTAGCATTTTGATATTTTGCAATTATAATGAATCCCTTCCATAGATGATACTGGTAGAGTGGTAGATTAACATTGAGCCTCAAATATGAAATATTTTAGATATAGGATCTTTGGACAGTGAGATGAGAGGAAATGATTTTAGATTAAAATTGAAAGTTTAATAAAATAATATTAAAATAATATTTTTTAATATTATTATTATTTTAAAATTTAAAAAAATTGAATTGAAATTTAAAAAAATTTAATTATTTATTATATTTTGTATAAAAATTTAAAAAAATTATAATAATGAAATGAGATAAGATAAAATAATAAAAAAATAAATAATAATAAATAATAATATAAAATAATAAAAAAGAGTTAAAAAATAATAATAAAATATACTGAAAATAATGCATCACTTAAACTGGTCCTAAAAGTGTTTTTGATCCAAATCGTCTCGATAAAAGCGGGCATGAGCTGTCTCCACTCCTACCGTGAACAAGCCTAATCTGTCGGTTTGATTTGGATAATTATGTGTATTTATATTTATAATCGATATTGAAAAGAAAAGAATTTATTTCCATTTTCCACGTAGCGACGGGGCCGCATAACAGGCAACGCGTATCCGAGCTTTTGACTATTCCCATCTCTCGCGCGACATCGGAGGAATTAATTAAAATAAATAGAAACTAGGATAAATTCGTGCCTCATCTGTATCCTCCAACTATCGAAGGTCTGTTGAATTCTCTCCTTCCCATTTTTGATTTCTCTTTCTGATCTGTTTGGTTGCTATGATTTACTTGGCATTTTAATACATAACGAAAATTGGATGTATTTATAAAATTATACCCTGGATTTTGCTCCCCCATATAAGAGAGGTAGCGAGACACAGAGAGAGAGAGAAGAAAACCCAGCTATACTCGAATTTCTATTTTCTCGTTAACCAAAGGCTTTGGATTTGGTGTCCTAGTTTTTCCTTCCAATTTTCTTAATGACCAAACAGTGACAAATCATTTTAGAGGAGAGAACTGAAACTGAACTCGCTAGGTTTGGCTTAGCACATGAGACTAATGAAATGAAGTTTCTTTACTTTTCATTTATATTTCATCTTATTTTTTTTTTTTTTTTGAAAGTATATTTCATCTTATTTGATTTTCTCTGAGGCCACGCAGGACCCGCATAATGGACAAGTTGAAACTAGCCGAATGGGGCGAGCGTTTGAAGACCGGAGGAGCACAAATGGGCAGAATGGTGAGCGAGAAAGTGAAGGGAATCCTCCAGAGCCCCACGCCAGAGTCAAAAATGGTGGACGAGGCCACGTCTGAGTCCATGGAGGAGCCGAACTGGGGGACGAACTTGCGGATATGCAAGATGATCAACAGCGAGGAGTTGAGCGGGACGGAGATCGTCAGGTCGATAAAAAAGAAGATCTCCGGGGGGGAAGGCGCGGTGAGCCAAAGGTTGAGCCTAGATTTGTTGGAGGCCTGTGCCATGAACTGCGAGAAGGTGTTCTCGGAGGTGGCGTCGGAGAAGGTGTTGGATGAGATGGTGAAGATGATCGATAATCCGCAGACGGATCGTGGGAACAGGAAAAGGGCGATGGATTTGATTAGGGCTTGGGGAGAGTCCGGGGACCTGGCGTATCTTCCTGTCTTTCGTCAGGCCTACATGGTAAGCATCTTGCAAACGACAAAAAAGGCAATGGGCAAGGAATGCTTTAGATTAATGATAAATAAATGATATACAAGGACATGCAATGAGAATTGAGTCAGAGTAGTTAGAATTGTTGAAGAAATCTTTATGTCAGGGGCGCCACTGCTATGATAGTAGACAGAAGTTATTTTGTATCTAAGTTTAATAAACTACTCATAGTTAGGGATGCTGCTGTCTTTATGACTGATAGAATTTTTATTTTTAATTCTTAGTTATCCCTGAATTATTTTAATGTTGATCTTCTCCTTAGTTCATTATGCATAAAACTTTTGCTTGTGTTTTACTTGGCAATGCTTGGTGACTTCTGGCTATCAAGCGTAGTCCTGCATCCACTTGAAGTACTGGGAGTCTCTAGCCGCTTAGTACTACCTTAGCATTGCCATGCAGGAACCTAGGGAGGGAAATGCACAATTCCGTTGGAATTTATTAAATAGATGGATTTTTTTGCCTGTCAAACTAATCTCAAATTTACATTAAAACTGAAACAATTTGACGAATGTTTAGCAGAATGCTGCTTGGGTGTAATCATTCACAAAAACGACTACGTAGAGCTTTTCGTGGTGATTAGATGACCATTAGCTCAGGCCATGTTCCATTTATCAGATGCATCCAATGGCCTGCATGTTTTCCCACAAGTGCTCTTCAGGAAAATTTTCTGAAGTGGACCATCCAGGCGTATCTGCCTACCTAATAATGCCCAAGTATTCAGTTAAAAGAAAAGTGTTTTGTCAGTATAATTTAGTGTGTTTTTTTATTAGAGTTGGACTGCCAGATAAGTTGACAGAAATAGATTTTATAATGGTTGAACTTATATCTAGTTGACCTAGGTTTCAATATTTTTGAACTTTTGTCTGTTCTTTTCTTCCCTTCTTTTGGTAAGAAAAAAAAATACCAAGTTCAAAATAAACATAGTTAGCAGAACCGAAAATCTGTTAGCCTCAGCCTTTATGTTTTCTTTAATTCAACACGGCTTTCTTCATTCTGATTCTTCCTTTATATATGTTGCCTTTACTACTATCTGAATGTTTATATGACAGGGCTTGAAAGGAAGAAGCATACCTCCACTAGTAGAAGAAGGGAACTCACTCCCCATGCAGTATTCCTTGGAGTCATATGTTCATCAACAACCTGTGTCTCCACCCGGAAGCTACCCTATTCCTGACACAGGAATGCATGACATAGGTGGTAGTGCTTTCCCTTTTAACTATCCAGGCCAATCAGTTGAAGAGAAGAGGGAATACCTTGTTGTAACTCGAAACAGTCTTGAACTGCTCTCCAGCATATTGGACGCTGAAGCTGAGCCAAAACCTTTGAAGGTATCACCCGGACTTCTGATAACAATGCAAAAATATTTATTGATAATAGATTGCAATTCTATTCAAAATCTCAGCAGTTTGTTCACGTTCACCCCTTCCTCCCGTGCTGCATAATTCTATGTTACATTCTCTGTGGAGATCTTGCATGAGATATCTAAATATAACTGCAAGTAGAGCTATTAACTTTTCATTGTTTGGGTACTTTAGAATGTAAACTAATCATAACTAAAAGGTAATTATGACAATTGACATAAAGAATTTTCGGACATACATGATCTTTGTATATATGTTTTTGTGTTAATTGCATTTACTTCGAGTCCATGGTCCTAAACGTGCTGGGAAGTTTTTTACTTTCCTGTGTTATCCATGTGCTGTGTAACTTCGCGCCTTGACATGTATAGGCAGAAGATAAAATAAGAATTGATAGAAGCTATTGTGCTATTGCAGGAGGATCTTACAATAAGCATGCTGGAGAAGTGCAAGCAGTCGCAGCCTGTGATTAAGGATATCATAGAAAGCACTACCGATGATGAAGGGATGCTTGTTGAGGCCCTTAATCTTCATGAAGAGCTTCAACAAGTAATCTCCAGGTATGAGCAGTTGGAAGCTGCAGAAAATCCTGGAGGACAACAGCCGGAGAAGACGGACCCCATCAAGTATGAAGAGGTGGAAGCAACTCAAAAGTCTGGAGAAGAATTGCCTGAGAACTCAGTTGCCTCCAAGAGTGAGGAGTCAGAAGCTGCTCAAAAGCTTGAAGGAAAATTGCCAGAAAAGCCTTATCCCTTGAAGGCCGAATCAAGTGCCCCGAGCACAGTTGTGGATTTATCGGAAGCAGAGGGCTGTGACTCAGGCCGCGAGAAGAAAAATGAGAAATGAGGATCAAACGTAGACACCACAACTGATGGCTCCTTTTGTACCAATGACTCGAGCATCAGATTATTGCAATTGGTTAGTGGTAAATCTAATTTAGACTGTTGTAGTGAACGTTTTCTCTAGACATGTAGTATCTGCAGGATGTTTGTCAACAGCCTTTCTGGGCTGTTTACAACTTTTATGGGATCTTACTCCCTTGTACTACCGAATAAAATACATTTCCTTTGTTTATATTTTACACCGAACAAATGCCCCCCATGGGAGAAGCGAGTAAAATTGCAATTCAGAGGATCCCAAAGAGACTATCTTGTACAAAAATAACAGCCAAAAGAAACAGTAACAGTGACGAAAACAGCATTACATTTGGAACACATAGGCTCACGGTTTATCTCGTTTTATCTTATCTTAACGTTCAAATATAAGTAGTTTTTAATTTTTCTTTTATATTTTTTCATTTAATCATTTTAATTTTCTCAAACTTTCATATAAAATATAAAAAATAATTCAAAAATTATATTAAAAAATTATATTATAATAATATTTTAATTTTATAATATTTTTATCTAATTTTTTCTTTCTCATTTCTTAAAATTCAATACAAATTTTAATTCAAATTATTTTATTAATATTTATAAATTATTTCACTATTATTTACAAATTTATCAGTAATATTCAATTATTGAACAAGGAGGAAAGAATGTTAACAACCCAACTGTGATCTATAAAGTATCGACAACCCATTTGAAGGAATTTAACTGGTAACTCACAATTATCGTTGAGAAATAGACAGGATTTCCTATGGATCAAAATTTGACAAGTTTTTTTATGGATCCCATTTTATAAACTACGCTCCCATATAAAATCGTATTTCAACCTTCATTTTAGCCCTTTAGGATATGTTTAGATGTCGATATAATCTATAAATAATAATTAAAAATAATAATTTGTAAATAATAATAAAATAGTGTAAGATTACTACACTTATGAAAGACAGTTGAGTCACCTTCTTGTTAAAACGATCATCTGAAGATTCTTATATGTTTATGGTATATTATTTATATATATATATATATATATATTAGAGTAGTGCTATATATCACACTATTATTATTTTCATCATACTATATATGATGTGGTGCATTTATCACTATTTGATGATAAAGAAATATGTAATAAATAATAATTTAATAGTAGTAAATGTATTACATTTTACTTAATAGGATGCAAATAGAATGATAGTATAGTGTATAGAATTTTATTATTATTTAAGTTTAGGTAAGATTTGCAAACTTCAAAACAATTTTCACTATGACGTAGATTAGAGATAATTTCCACTCAACGACCATAAATCCGTTGTAGTCTAGTTGGTCAGGATACTCGGCTCTCACCCGAGAGACCCGGGTTCGAGTCCCGGCAACGGAAACCTTTTTGAAAATTGCTCAGATGTATATAAATATTAAATACAAAAAGAAAATCGTCCCTTTATTTTTTGTTTTGTGCTCTCTCTCTCTCTCGTCTTTCGAATATGGTTACTCATCATCACCCTCACTAGAATCCCCCCATCTTCCCAAAATCTTCCTCCCGCCAATTCCCTCCACAGAACCAAAACCTCTCTTCTTTCAAACCACGCTCACTCGCCCAAACCTCCACTCACTTTCCCCGGAAACTCTCACCTTCCATAGAAACCCTAACCATCCCTTCCCACTCCCAAGACCCCAGGGTTTTAGCAAAAGGATGCCATCCCTCGCCTCCCCAGGCAAAATCCTCCGATTAGAGCTCGAGAACTTCAAGTCCTACAAGGGCATCCAGACAATTGGGCCCTTCTACGACTTCACGGCGATTATTGGCCCCAATGGCGCCGGCAAGTCCAATCTCATGGACGCCATTAGCTTTGTCCTCGGCGTACGCTCAGGACATCTCCGTGGGGCGCAGCTCAAGGATCTGATCTACGCCTACGACGACAAGGAGAAGGACCAGAAGGGCCGCCGAGCCTTTGTCCGTTTGGTCTACCAGCTTGGGAACGGCTCGGAGCTCCACTTCACGCGGACCATTACGAGCTCTGGTAGCAGCGAGTACCGGGTCGACGGGACGACCGTGACTTGGGATATATATAATGCCAAGCTCAGGGATCTTGGGATTCTCGTCAAGGCCCGGAATTTCCTGGTCTTTCAGGTTTATTTCTTAAACCTCTGTCTGTCTTTTTACCATTTTTGTATTTGACATATTCTTTCCGTTTTAAGTATTTTGAAGGCTGCGAATAATATCCATGTTCCATTGAGTGGAGCCCATTACTGATAAACGGGGTTGTAGGATCGACTTTTCTGGGTTTGTTCAACATTAAAGTATGAATGTATTGGGTTATAGGTGTTTTTAGGGGTTATCCTTTTTACTTGGGCTATGCCTTTCTTTTCGTATGAACAAAACTCCTTGACTACCTATTAAAAAAGGTGTTTTTAGGGGTCCGTATTTTTGAATGTTACTTGTTTTGTTGTTTTTCTTTTGTAATTCGGCTTATATGTCTTAAGTTAGTATGAATGTATGACTGTGTTTTTTAATATTGTAGTACTTATATATATAAAAAAAATGTTCAACTTTGTAGTATGAAAAATATTATATTTAAAATGGATTATTTGTATTTTTAGGGGCCAAAATATAATTAAAGTAATATGTTCATTTTAATTAGATACGTCTAATTTAATTTGAATATATTGCTTAATAATCATATATCTGATTAAATTGGTATGAATTTATTGTCTGAAAATACCATTCAACATCGTGGTATATATCTCTATTATACCATCATATCATAATTTTGCGTAAAAGCAGTTTTATTTGCACTGCAGACTCTCTTTACCTTATGTAGTTGTTTTGGGAAGAAAAAAATGACTGCATTTTTAGGGAGTTGAGTTGCTTACTTTTGAGCCGAAATCCTTGATTTTACAATCTTTGAGCCAGTGGTAAATTATATCTGCTCTCTTTTCCTTTATGCGCAGACATCGTTGATCGAGTACCTTTGATAGCAATTATTTAGGGACTTATTTATATATATATATATATATATATTTATCAAACTTTTATTGGATAATAAGGATAGGCAATATAGCCCATGTACACAGGACATTTTTTTTTTTTTGGATAATTAATAAGAGTTTTATTACCAAGAATAGGCATAGCTGAAGTGCACAGGAACACCAATATATGACACAAATTCCACAATTCTGTAGATTTTCCGTAGTCATAATTTTATCATGAGACACCAGCCAACAGTAAAAAGCCACCTTACTCGGCACCTTAGCTTTCCAAATGCTTTTCCAGGGGTAGTTGCATACACCCTGACAGATTAATGCATTGTAATAGGATTGAACAGAAAATCTGGAATTTCCTTCACTAATCGACATCAATCTATTCTCCCTTCCTTGATCAGTCTTTAACTCATATAATCTAGTAAAAAGTCAGAGATAACATTAACTTCCCAGTCATTCACATTTCTCACAAAATCAACCTTCCATTGAATACCATTATTCAAGTGGCATCTTGATGCCTGGCAATCTGAAACAGTGAAGGGAAGGCATTCTTGAGAGTTGACTTGCCACACCAATTGTCATGCCGAAAATATATTCTAGATCCATCCCCCACCTTGAATTTGACATGTTTAACAAACTCCCCTCAACCCATTCGAATTGACTTCCACAATCCCACCCCATACGCCTCTCTTACTTCATTTGAACACCAACTCTCCCACATACCTCCGTATTTAACATCTATCACATTTTTTCATAATGCATCCTTCTCTAAATGATATCTCCATAACCATTTCCCAAAAAGAGCTTTATTAAAAAGCCTCAAATTTCGCACTCCCAAACCTCCACTTGAAATCGGTTGACATACCTTATCCCAACTTGCCGCTGCCCCCACTTTTTTAGGAATCAAAGAAATAAAAGTAGCATTGAAACTTTTCTCAAATTTCATAAACGAATGAAAATCCAGAAAAACCTTCATAATGTCTTCCTTCACTATCTCCCAACAAGCTTGGAAAAAGCCATCGCAAACCCGTCTGGACCTGGAGCCCTGCCTTTTGCCATTCCTTTAACAACATCAAGCACTTCTTCAAAAACTCTCTCCATCCATTCTGCACTTACTTGGTCAATAGAATAAACAATAAGCCATCTAACTTTGTTCTCCACAAATATTCTTCCTAACTTCTCATTCGAGGACCAATTCACAGTCCTACTCACTACAATAGAGGCGGGTCATGTACTTGGCACAAAATCATGATGTAAGAAGAGCAGAGAGCTAAAGCGTCTTACTTGAGCAATCAACTATGACAATAAGGGGGTAGTTAAAGTCGAGGGAGGACCAGAGGGAAGACAAAACCAATTGTATATTGTTAGTAGGACCAGTGTGTTGGGCAATTTACAAATGGCTTGGTATATGGGCAAAAATCTGGTTTGGTGGGATAGGCATTGGTGCACTGGTAATGTTTTGGGGCAGGCACATTTTTGGGCTTAGGCTAGGGCTTTGTTAGGTTCATTTTCTTAGATGGGTTTGTTGTTGGGCTAGGGCTTTGTTGGGTTTATTGTTCCTTGTATCTTTTTTGCACCCCAACTAGGTGTTTTCTCTTGTATACATTCAGTGTACTTGGCTTTGCCTATTGGTATTAATAAATTTTTACTTATAAAAAAAAAATTTCTCATAAAATTGACTGCATGTTCCTTGATGGCCTCTTGATCCGAAAGAATGTTTTCACCATCTTGAATAACTTCAATTGCATTATTCCTTCTATGAGAGTTCGCCATCTGATGAAAAAATATTGTACACTTAGCACCTTCCTTTAACCAACGAACCTGAGATTTCTGCCTTCAAGAAATTTCCTCCATTAAAGTGATATTTTCCAGTTTAGCTATCACCCCTTTTTTCCTCTCCAGTGAGATACTTCTTAATACTCTTCTTATATGCTCATGTCTCCCCTTTTAGTGATGCAAAATTTCAATTCTGCTAAAAAAATATATGAATACCTTCCTAAGAACTCATGTTGTATAAAGCAAATCAAAGGTTTCAATAGGGTTAAACCTCCACAGAGACAGTTGTAAGAACTTGCAACGGTCTTAGGTCATGATGGTCTGGTTCAGATCAGTTTGTTGCAGGGATTACTTGATTGTCTGAATAAGCATTCTTTTCTTGCTGCCGATTTTGGGTTGGATATGTGATTTTCTTGGAAGGTGATGCTTGCTCCTAATGGTGAATTGACTTTGTTGTGTAGGGTGATGTGGAGTCCATTGCATCTAAAAATCCTAAAGAGCTTACTGCACTTCTTGAGCAGATATCTGGGTCTGATGAACTGAGGAGAGACTATGATAAATGTGAAGAAGAGAAAGCCACAGCTGAAGAAAAATCAGCACTTACTTACCAGAAAAAAAGAACAATAGTGATGGAGAGAAAGCAAAAGAAAGAACAAAAAGAAGAAGCAGAGAAACATCTACGCTTGCAAAATCAATTGGTGTGCATCATATGGATCTTTATGGCGTTCTAGTTAGGAATGTGTGCATATTCATCCGTGCATGTTGGTTTACTTTTATGTGTATGTATGTTTTATTGATTGGATAAACAGCTTGTTTGTCATAGTTTCCGTAGTTCCTCTTTAGCATTGTACGTTTGTCGTTTCCTTAGGCCTCCATAATCTGTAATGCTCATCTGGTTCTTACTATATTAGTTTTCTTAAAAGTGTTTTTGGGTGAAATTGAATGAAGACTAGGCAGTATCCTCATGAGAGGGCCTCATTCTTTCATCTGTGTACACTAATATTCTGGAAAAAGTTTTTTAACATAGCTTTGGAAACCCAGTAAAATTCATGTTAATTCTTCATATTTGAAATAGGTTGACCTAATCTCTGGTTTCCACTGTTGTAGTCTTTAAGGGTGCAGGTTTTTTTTTTTTTTTGGTTAAGATCTTTATTAATAAGCTCAAAAGCACAATATACAAGAGAGACACCTAACTAGTAGAAGAAGTCTTTAAGGTTGCAGTTGTGTAAGATATATGGTTGCAAATTGAATAATCCTCAGTAAGCTTTCTTAAGCCCTCAAGGTGGTTTTTACTTGTGAAAAGAGCACATCAGGAAAGATTTTTTGTAAGGTGCCTTTGGATGGAGGGAAAGAGTCGCTGCTTTGAAGACCAGAAACGCTGCATGGATGAACTCAAGAGGGTTTTCTTCAACACTTTGTTTTTCTGGGCTAATGCCATTGTTCTCAATGGGGCTAGCTTTCATGACTTTCTTGTATCCATTTATAGTCCTTAACTTGTAATTAGGTGTCTCATTGTATACATCTTGTATACTTGGACTATGCCTTTCTTCCTTTCAATAAAATTTATTTCAGTCCAAAAGAAAATGTTAGGAGGTATTACAAATTGTTTCATTGTTACACTACCTATAAAAAAGAAAAGTTTCATCATCACTCTCGGGATTGGTCGGGACGCTGTTCCCGAACACCAGGTGCCAATAAAAAAAATGTTTCATCATATTTTGTTTTTTGATGTCGGGGAACCTCTCCAAGTTAGGTCCCTTTGGACCCACCCCTGCAGAGTAAACCTTGGTCTCGTGCACTGCACTTTCGGAAGTTCCCTATACAGAGTTGGTTAAATCTCTGGCTTTTCACTAGGGGTTGTGGCCCCAAAGGATTTTTTGCACCCATGAGGTGTTGAACCTTGTACCTTGAAGGGAGTGATACCCCAAGACCAAGGTTTTCACCACTTGGGCCAACCCCTTGGGGTTAAAAAGAGAAGTATAAAATCTTTTTAAATATTTTCATACTCTTTGTTTAGATGGTTTTCAAAAACTCTACTTTTTTGGTTGTTGTTCCTTGTTTTCCTATAATAATTTGATATGCAATTTTAGTTAACTATCTCTCACACGCAGACACATGCACGGCCAATCTAGGCTTGGTGCTGAATGCCTATATTGAGACATTTATATTATGGCCATATTTAAGTATATTAGTATATTGATCACTTGAATGAAGAAACCGTGGAATTTTATTGAAAGTAGCTTCGGCCTCAAAACTTTTGTCTTAAAGATTGCGTTATTGTTCTTCTCAATGTCCTATGAATATTCTAACTGCAGAGTTTGCTATATACCTTATATGTGATATATTTCTTCATTATCATCCTGTTTCTTTTCCTTCAGAAATCTTTGAAGAAAGAACACTTCTTATGGCAATTGTCCAATATAGAAAAAGACATTGCAAGGACAACCGAGGAGCTTGAAGACGAAGTGAAAAGCCGCGAAGATGTTATAAAAGATCTAGAAAAGTATGAACGTGAAGCTGGTAAAAAGAAGAAAGAGCAGTCAAAATATTCCAAAGAGATTACCCAGTTGGAAAAGAAGATTGCTGAGAGAAGTAATAAACTTGACAAAAATGTGAGTCTCTCAATGTTTTGGCATTTTATTTTCCCTTTTTAGGGGAGGGGGAGGGTGGAGGGTTAGCAACAATCACTGTGGGTTAGACATAATAGTTCTGTTCATGTATCATATATTATTTGCCGATATGCCTTGTGTGGATTTTGGCTCTTACCATGTTTATCTGTTTTTGATAAGTAATTGAATATTTTATTAAAAATTGTGAAATAGGATGCATACGAGAGGAACACCTAATAAGAATTAGGAACTCACTATGCCTATGTGTTGCATGTGGTATGGGGTCAGCAAGTAGATCTAAAAAAATGTGGTTATCATTTAACAAATGTGATAACAATGGGATTTGTGAATGAATACTACCACCATGACAGCACTGATCCACGTCCTTTTTGTTTTCTCCTTTTCCTGCACCTAGTTACCTGTGATTTTTTTTTTTTTTTTAAATTCTTGGTCCATGTTAGGAAATAGGATTAGTTGCTACTTATAAAAAAAGATGGGATTAGTTGCTACACTTGAAGAGGGGGAATCCTCTTTGACGTGTGTGCTTGCTGGAATTGGTTTGGCATTTAGAATTAATTGTTTGCAATGATAGCGTTAATTAAGGTTTGAGATTTGATGGATGGAAGCATAGGTTGAAGTAGTTGTCCTGGACACCTATATAGTTCTTTTTTTGTGAAGTAATCGAAGATTTTATTAAAAATTCAAAAGGCATAGCCTGAGTACACCTTCTACGTACTTCTTTATTGAACTTAATGAAGCAAAGCTTGGTTAATATAGCCTAAATGTTTAGTATGATTGTTTTTTATTTTCAATGGTACTGTGGGCCACATCTACATAAATAGAAGAAAATATTGTGGAATCTGTGACACATCTCTTGATTATTACTAATGCTTTGTAATTTGGCGGATTACGTGGAGTTCATGGATTTTTTTTTTTTTGATAAGTAAAAAGAGATTTTATTAATCCACCTAATTAGGCAATGTCCGAGTACACATGAAGTATACAAGAAAGAGCCTAATTATAAATTACGCGCTACGGAAAGTAGCATAAAAGTCATTAAAACTCGTTTTATTCAATACAATAGATGAAGCCCAAAGCAACAATGTATGAAAAAAAAAGCCCCTAAAACCATTTGGAGAGTGTTTCCTATTGTCAAAACAATGACCATTTCTTTCGTTCCACGTGCACTACATTAAGCATAGAGGTACTATATTCCAAATAGCTGCAATGTGATGATTGCCTCGAATCCCTCTCCAACATGACAATAAATCTATCACCCTCCTAGATTACCTATGCGATACAGAGCCAAGTAAAGATTTCATCCCATAAAGCCTTGACTACTTCACAATGAAGAAATAGGTGATCTGCTGATTCACTATGGTGTTTGCACATGAAGCATAAAGATTTCATCCCATAAAGCCTTGACTACTTCACAATGAAGAAATAGGTGATCTGCTGATTCACTATTGTGTTTGCACATGAAGCACCAATCTATTATGTGAAGGCCACGCTTTTTCAGCTTGTTGATAGTCAATATTTTCCCATGGGATGCCAACCAGCCGAAGAAGGCAACCTTGAGGGGAGCATTGCTCCTCCAAATGCTCTTTCTTGGGAAGGCATTGGAGGAGTAAGTTGTCAATGCCTTGTAATATGATCAGACTAAAAATTTCTTGTTCCCTGTGACTGTCCAAAGTAATCTATCCTCCCCTCCTGCCTATAGTTTCAGCGCATATAACGTGCTGTAAAAATTAGCAATGTCTCCCACCTCCCAACCTTGTACATCTCTAGTAAATCTCATGGACCATTGAAGGGAATCAGTGCAGACTCTCATATTATCAGCCACAAAGGCGCCTTTATTTGATGCTAGGGCTGTACACCAAATTGAGAAACTGACCTCCACTGACGGAAATTGGCTGTGGGAACTAGCCGAAACCGGTGAAGAATCGGTTGGCTGGTGAGTTAAATATATAGGAACCGACGTTGGCCGGTTCGGTTTTGGTTCTCTTGTGTGAAAAACCGCTAAACTGGTTGACCGGTTCTTATATATATTTTTTTCTTTTATACATATAGAAACGACACCGTTTCACTTAAATGAGTGAAATAGCGTCATTTTAAATCCTGGAAACAGAAAAAGTATATAAAGGAACATTGTGCCAAACGGCACCTTTTCAAAATGCGATTAATAAACCGTCCTCACCCCCTTTCTTCTTCTTTCCGTCTCCTTCTTCCTCAGTCCTAGGTTTTCTCCTCTGTAACTCTCTTCCCAGACTCATGGCAGACGACGACGCGACCTCCCTCCTTTGTCATAGAGACGCCGACGGCAGACCGAAGACTGCACCGATGCACGTCAATCGGTTTTGGCCAATTTCCAAACTCCCACACTGTAAGCCCCTCTTACTACATTAGAGCACCAACCTCCCCAAATACTCTCATATTTAACATTGATGATGTTCCTCCAAAGAGCATCCCCTTCTTGATTATATCGCCATAACCATTTTCCAAGAAGGGCCTTGTTGAAGGTTCTTAACTTTTTTACCCCCAACTCGCCACAAGACAAAGGGGTGCAAACTTTATCCCATATAATCAAATGGAATTTTTTCTCATCCTCTAACCCTTCCCATAAGAAGTCACGGAACTATTCGCCACCCCTGTAGGCAAAAGAAATAAAGTTAAAAAGTACGTTGGGAGATTAGATAACGTACTATTGACTAGTGTGGTTCTATCGCCTTTAGACAAGTAAATTCTCTTCCAACCTGCTAGTTTGTGTTCAATTTTCTCAACAATGCCATCCCACATTGCCCTCGATTTATGAGGAGTGCCCAAAGGAAGTCCAAGGTACTTCATAGGCAAGGATGACACCTTGCAGCCCAAGATGGCAGCCACTTTGCTTTAATTATTAACCAAGCCAACTTGAACCATTTCAGATTTTGATAAATTCACCTTAAGACCAGAGACAACTTCAAAGCAAAGTAGGAGGGCTCTCAAGGAGCAAATCTGATCGGGATCTGGATAACAAAAAATCAACGTATCATTGGCGAAAAGGGGATGAGAGATTGATAAGCTACCATGCGAGGAGCCACCAACCTAGAAGCCCGAGATGAAACTCCTATCCACCACCCCCTCCAACATTCTACTAAGCATATCCACCACTAAAATGAATAAAAGTGGGGGAGAAAGGGTCCCCTTGTCTCAAGTCCCGTGAATTGTTGAAGAAGCCTTTGGGAGTTCATGGGTTTTTTTTTTTTGATCGGTAATCAAGTAGTTTTATTCAAAATAATAGGCAATCCCAAGTACACACGGAATATACTTGAGAAATACCTAACTAGAGTTTACAACTGAAAGAAGAAAGTCATGGACATTTAGTCTATTACAAACAATGGCCCCCACCCAAGAAAACAATGTTTTAAAGAAAAAAATTTCAGCTCCCCCATTGTTGTCTCATGGTTTTAAAGTATTCATATTCATTTTTCCTCGTGTGTACTCAATGGAGCTTGCTTTAATGATTTTCTTGTATCCCTTTCCAGCTCCCTTGTTATGTAACTAGGTGTATGCTGTTTGTATATCTCCTGGGTAGTTGGGTTATGCCTATTTACTTCTATTAATAAAATGTTTCTTGTTAAAAAAGTATTCATATTCATTTTCTGAAGTACTTTTTTTTGCCCTTGTCTGTAGCAACCTGAGCTTTTAAAACTAAAGGAGGAGATGTCACGTATAAATTCGAAAATCAGGAAGTTCCAGAAGGAACTTGATAAGAAAAAAGTTGAAAAGAGGAAACATGATCGTGATATAGTAGAGCTTAAGAATGGCATACAGGATCTGACTGCGAAGCTAGAAGATTTACAAGCAAAAGGTTGTGATAGTGGTGAAAAGCTCAAGTTGGATGACAATGAATTGAGGGAATATTTTCGAATGTAAGTACTCCTTGCTTCCATTGCTAATACATTTTGTTATTCTCTCTCATATTTGAATCATGCTTGCACTTATTTTCCTATATATATTTTTCTTCATGGAGTTGTTGATGTATGATAGAGTTAAGGTTTACCGTCAGTGATTAAACCATTGAATTTAGAAGGTGCAGTTTCTCATGATGAGTATGTTGATTGATGTATACAATTCTCCGAGAACCATGCAACGTATCTTGAGGCTGAAAAGAAACTCATATAGGTTTTCTGGATAAGTAAAAGATTATTCGGAGGGAAGGGACAACATGGCAACATGTATGTGATAGTAAGGAATCAATACAATTAGGTAGCATTGGTGGTGTTCATCTGTCACTTGTTTATTTCATATTAGAGTGTCTTCAAAAGTGAATGGAAAAGTTGTAATGCCTAGATTTAATATAGGAAGGTGGTGAATGAGATCCCACATTTAATGGGAGGGAGAAGTTTTGTTGTTTACTATGATTCTAAGGGACCTCAATGGTAGTCTCGAGTCGTCTGTTTAGAGTACAAATCTAGACATGTCTTGGACTTTCCCTTGGTTGTTACAAAAGTTGAGCATATTGAAGATAATTAAAGTGTTAATCATTTGTTGAATGAAGAGAGAATTGTTGTTGCATTGAATTGAAATTGCATTCTATATACTATTCCTTGGGTTGTGCCTTTGGCGCTCATTAATTAGGATTTTTTCTTCGAAAAGAAAAACTGTTTTTGGGTGGTTGGGTTCGTGTGTCCAGGGTTTCCTCCCTATGGGTGGATTGATGGAAGGGCCATTGTCGATAGCTATTTATGGGAATCTAAGGCCTGGTTTGTTTTTACAAACCATTTCATCTCATCTTATCTAATCATTACAATTTTTTCAACTCCCACACAAAATACAATATACCATTCAACTTTTTCAAATCCCAAAACAAAAATAATATTAAAAAGTTATATTCTAACAATATTTTATTCAATTTTCAATTTTTATCTCATCTGTATAACCAAACGAGGCCTAAGTCGAACATGCTCCACATTGCAAAAAACAAAAAAACATGTTTATGTGAATCTAAACCTAATGGAATTCCTCGTACCTATTCCTGGTTTGTGTAGAGTATGGTGATGGGAGTCCAAATGACCATTTTCTAGAGTTAGCGTAAATTCCATTCTGACTTCCTTGGTTCCATTTTTCTAGGTAGGGTTTGATGTTGACAAGATTTGTCTCAACTCAAAGACAAGACTTTTTTTTTGATAAGTAAAAGATAAATATTATTGATCAGAATAAAATAGGCATGGCCTGTGTACACAGGAAGTATACATTAGGCACCTAAGTACATTCTATGAGCGATGAATTAAAGACAAGAAATCATGAACATTGTCCCCATTTAGTACAATAGCGGAAAACCAAAGCAGCAAAGTGTGGAGGAAAAAGTTCTTTAGCTCTACCATGGTGCGTTCTTTGTCTTCAAAGCAGCGCGCATTTCTTTCCGACCATATACACCACATGATACAAGATTTCTTTCTGGCCAAATACAAGATTTGTCTCAACTCAAAAGATGGTGGCTTGCTGTTTCATTCTTCTTTGGCTTAATATGGGATGAAAGTGATTTTGTTGTGTCTTCTCCCCTTTTCTTTTCTTTTCTATTTATCGCAAAGTGACAAATGCTTTTAGGATGGATTTTTTTTTAGAACTTTATCTTTTCATTGTTGCTGGCTTAGATACATTTTTTGGAATTTAGATGATCCTGTATGATTGTTTTTGGTCAAACATTGGTTGTACTGCTGGTTCCTTGATTCCTTTCGAAGGCAAAAAGTTCTTTAGTGTGTCCTTTACTTCAATGGCAACTGCAGTGTGTGCCTATTAAGAATCGTGCGGCAAACTATTTGCTTTGAGGAACTGTTTTAGGTTGTAATGTGGTTTTTCATTATCCATAAGCATCCTAGAAAAACTCAAGGTGCTGTGCTAAGCAAAGTTTCTTGTTGGCTGGAATTTATTGTGCAATGGCATTCTCTAGCATTGTCTATGGTTTTGGTGAGTGAAGTTTTGCATAAATGTTTCATATGTATTTAGTATGTTTTTCAAATGGGAATGGGCATTTCACTGGTTGATGGCAGTCACACATAATGGTTACTAGATATATAAATTCCAGAAACTACCGTGAATCTTGTCAGTTGGCAGTAGGTGAATAAATTGGTCTGTGGTAGTTTATCCTCTAGTAGTTTTTTCCACAGCAGCTGCATGTCAAATTGCTTGCTTCCTTCCTTGCCCAATAAAAAAGAGATCACTGAAAATCTTTCTACTTTATTCTACATAACAGGATAGCTTATCTATGAATTTTCTGTTTTTTTAAGAGGTTTTTAATTCCTATTGGTATGCTGATGTTACAGTAAGGAGGATGGTGGGATGAAAACTGCAAAGCTAAGAGATGAGAAAGAAGTTCTGGACAGACAACAACATGCTGACACTGAAGTTCAAAAGAATCTGGAAGAGAATCTTCAACAGCTTAAAAATCGAGAGCGTGAACTGGACTCACAGCATGAACAGATGCAAGCAAGACTGAAAAAGATTTCCGATACATCTGCGAAACATAAGGCTAACCTTGAAGAACTTAAGAATCAACTGCGTGCGATGCAAGACAAACATCGAAATGACAGGCATGTGGTGTACTTGTTTAATTGATGCTTTTTTAAAGTCACAGCCTTTTCCCTTTTAATATATTCATTTGATTAGTATATTCTTTTTAGCCTCTGGCTTGTATATTTTTTGCCATCTTCTTCTGTGTGTTCCTTAGATTTGATCTTTTCCATTGACCTTTTTCTTTTCTTCAAACATTATGCCTATTCATTTCTTTTGCCCTTACAGATCTAAATATGGAAATTTGAAAAAAAGGCTGACTGAAACAGAAGATCAACTTCGCGAATTGAAGGCAGATAGATATGAAAATGAGAGGGATGCCAGGTTATCTCAAGCAGTTGAGACTCTCAAACGCCTGTTTCAGGGAGTCCATGGTCGCATGACAGATCTTTGTAGGCCAACGCAGAAAAAATATAATCTTGCCGTTACTGTGGCTATGGGTAAATTTATGGATGCAGTAGTAGTAGAGGATGAAAATACGGGGAAGGAATGCATCAAGGTACTAAAATAAGTTTCTAATTTTGTTGTTTACCCGGTTGCATTGGCCTTTAAGTTATTGATGTGAGTCATGTGACCACTTATTTTACTTCCATCAGCAGTTTTTTGTGTTTGGAAGGAAACTTAGCAAATATAGCTGGGAAATAATATTTATATAACTATTTGGGCTTACTGAAAACCAATACCTCTTGACCTCCCTTTTCCCTTCAAGATGATGGTACTGAATTCTATTCAACTGCTTTCCAAGGTAACTTTCAAATATGGTTAGCTGAAAGGCATAACTTTCCACTGATTTCTTAATAACTCAACTTTGGTCTATCATTTATGTAGGAGTTGATTGAGATTATTGAGTTGATTTATTGAGGGTCTTAACTTTCAAAATAAATTTATCAATTTAACTTATATTGAGTTGATTGAGATTATTGGATTTGTGAATAACAATACAACTGTCAATTCTCTTGCTTCTCTATAGTACTTGAAAGAACAAAGGCTACCTCCCCAGACATTTATACCTCTTCAATCAATTCGTGTGAAGCCAATAACTGAGAGATTGCGCACATTAGGTGGTACTGCAAAGCTGGTCTTTGATGTAATCCAATATCCTTTGATAAAACTTGTTTACTTTTACTTATACATGCTGCCAGTCGCACTTTCATGCATGTTGTCCTGTTCATTGACATAAATCTTGTTAGATATCTATTTATACTACACTATGATCTTAATTTGATGGTGATGGATTGGTGCTTCATGTGTAAAAAAGATGGTGAATCTGTTAACCACCTGTTTCTTCATTGCAAAAAGGTGACTGTTTTGTGGAGTGAGTTATTCGCAAAGGTAGGCATTGCTTGGGTGATGCCTTTTCATGTGGTGGATTTCTTGGCTAGTTGGGAAGGTGCTGCAGGTTGTGGAGGCAATAAAACTGAGTGAAGGATGATTCCTTCGTGTTTGTTTTGGTGTTTATGGCTTAAGAGAAACGGGAGGTGCTTCTAAGATTGTGAACGCACTATGGGGGAATTTAGGGATTTTTTCTTTAGCACTTTAAATTTTTGGGTGAACAATCTAGTGAGGGATATGAATATTTGTAATGCTGTTCTTTAATTTTGTTTTGCTTTAGTTTGTTTTTAGGTGTATTCTCTTGTTCACTTCTTATGTACTTGGGCTATGCCTATTTACTTGGAATAAAATTTCTTATTACCTATAAAAAAAAAAAATGATGGTACCCACCCGTGGGTAGCCCAAGTGGTAAGGGTGAACTTGTGTGCATGGCAGCATGAGCCCCATGTCACAGGTTTGATTTCCTCTAGGATCAAAGTGCGATTTAAGTGGGAGCCATGGCAGTGGGTTGTTATGTTAAGTCTCCCTAGGGGTTTAGGTTCCATGAGTGAGTTCTAAGGGCTTTGCCGTGGTGTGGTTCCCCTGTCATAAAAAAAAATGATCTTAATTTGATGGTGAGTGCAGATTTTCCATTTCATCCAGAAATACTACATGTAGTACAAGAGTATAAATGAATGCCTAGAATTTGTGAACCTTAACTACTACACGTTTGATCCTGCCTTGGAGAAGGCGATTCTTTTTGCTGTGGGAAATATTCTTGTTTGTGACGACCTTGCTGAGGCAAAGGTTCTAAGCTGGAGTGGTGAGAGGTTTAAAGGTAATTATGACTTTACATTATTTACTTGTTCCATCTTATCAAATTGATTTTGGTTTAAAACTTAGTTATTTATGCTTGAATCAGTTGTGACTGTTGATGGAATTCTGCTCACCAAGTCTGGGACGATGACTGGTGGTTCAAGTGGTGGAATGGAAGCACGGTCAAACAAGTGGGATGATAAAAAGATTGAAGGTTGGTTCACCTGTGACAATTTCAAGTCAAGCATGGGATGATTAAACTATTGAAAGTTTATTTTGGAGTTTGCCTGTAGCATTGCTGTTACTGTCCTGTAGGATGTCAGAAATTGAAGGAACAACTCGAGTTGGAGTTGGAAGAGCTTGGTTCTATTAGAGAGATGCAGGTAAAAGAGTCTGAAGCATCTGGGAAAATTAGTGGACTAGAAAAGAAGATTCAGTACGCAGATATCGAAAAGGTAACTTCAGTAACTAATTTATACATTATGTTCTCTGTTACCCTGACATGGTTACCCACGTGTAACTGTACCCAGATCTGGATCCTCGTCCCTGTTCCCAAAGTTTTAAATGTTTGGTGAATCAAATACTTGGACTCGGACATATACTCGTCTTCGACACTTGAGCCCACGTCCATGTAGCATACACTCTAAATATATTCCCTTATGCTTCTTGAGTCTTGTACAATTAGTTTGGATTGCTGATTTGCCTTTGTCATCCTTTAAGTCTTTTTATGTGGTGGCACCATGCATTTGACTTCTGCTTCCCTCCCCTCTTTAATATTTCATTAGGTTCTCCAGGGCAGTTTTCAGTGATCCATTCTATGCAAGTGCCAGAGCCTTGTGGAATGGCTTTTTTGGTAGAGTTGAGTGTATTTGGATTATGCTCAGAAGAATAGTAGACCTCTTTGCCAATTGGGGAGGAATATGGGGTAGTTCATGAATTGCATTAGTGTGAAAGATGGTTCCTATCTATCCGGTGTGATGTTTTTTGAGGGAAAGAAATAAAAGAAAATTTGAGAATCATGAACTGATGACAGGAACTAAAAGTTTTCTTTTTATGTACTTTTTTCCTTTGGGCAGCTGCTATAGATTTTAAGGGGCCAAGTTTTCACGATTTTCTTGGATCTTTTTTCTATATCTAATTAGGTGTTCGTTGGTTTCTTGGGCTATGCTTTTGCATTTGTTAGTGATAAAAGTTTTCTATTTCATTTGAAAAAAGAAATCTTTTTTATACTTCTGCAGAAAGAGTTATTTAAAATGACTTGCGGAAGATAATCTCTATATCTTTTTTTTGATAAGTGATAATCTCTATATCGTATTTGTATATTGCCTGTTCCCATTCAGGGATACAGACAAAAGTTATCATAATGGCCAAAACAATATCTGTTTACATGAGCTTAGAACTTGTTTTTTCAATACTTTACTCTATTGGTTGATTGTAATTGATTTTCATGGCATGCCACATGACCGTCCATGAATTCCTTGTATCACTAAATCAGCAAGCTTAGGTGTTGCTCTTGTATATTTCCCGTATACTTGGGTTTTGCCCACTCTTTGTATCAACAAAAATTTGTTTACCTATCAAAAAAAATTTTTTGTTTACTTCAAAATGATGATTAGTACAAACTGCTACACTGTCAATTCCTTTTAACTGGGTCATATTGGAGAAGAGGTTATGGTGCTTTGCTAATGAGAGACAACCTTTGGAGAATGGTAATAGAGATGAGATAGGGTAGTTCTCGGAATGATAATAAGATTGAAGAGATTTGGTGTTAAGGCTATTTATTGATCTTCAGCTATGGTTTAGCAAATACCATGGGTGAAAAACATTTTGTATATCTCATTTCAGGTAGTTGCATAAGCTGATGAGGTTTTGATGGTTTTGGCTGTGCAAATACTACACGTAATTACACATCCAATAATTATCAAAAAAATACGACACGTTGTACTTTGTTAACTCTTTGTTTTTATTTTTGTGATTAAAGCACCTTGTGGTAGATTGATTATTTGAAAAATTCTCTTCCAGCGAAGCATCGAGGACAAACTTGCGAATTTGCGGCAGGAGAAGCAGAATATTGAAGAAGAAATCAATCGTATAAATCCTGAACTGCAGAAGGTAATGACACATATCACTCTCCATTAAGGCTGTTGTTGTATATCTCTTCACCCAACTGACTGCAATTGTTTTTGTTTTTTGCATGCAGCTAAAAAGTGCTGTTGACAAAAGGAGTGTTCAAATTAAGAAGCTGGAGAAGAGGATCAATGAAATTGTTGACCACATCTACAGAGACTTCAGTGAATCTGTTGGGGTGGCAAACATTCGTGAATACGAAGAAAATCAACTAAAGGCTGCACAGAATATTGCTGAAGAAAGGCTTAGTGTGAGTGGCCAGCTGGCAAAGTTGAAATACCAGTACGTTCTTTTTTTTTTCCTCTTCATTCTGCTTTATTAATTGGTATTACTGTTTTCATTATGATGTACGGAGGATTGCTGTACATTATGCATGTAAGCATTGATGCAGGCTTGTATTTCATACTGACTTACAAATACATGTCTACAGGCATGTGTATGTGCTCATATGTTTAGATGTATGCTCTCATGCATTCATGCATGAACACATACATGCCTGTTATTTGTATATTTTACTAAATCTCTGATTGAAAAAAAATTGTATATTTTGCTGGATGCATGTGTTGAACATGAAAAGCCCAATGACAAGAAACTTGTATAACATTCATTTTGTTGATTACTAACCCCCTCCCCCCTTCCAAAAGTAAAATAAAAAGGTAAAAATTGTGAAAGCTTTACAAGTGTTTTGATTCATTACAATTTGTCCTATTGCTAGTGCTGGGAATATTCCTTATTGATGATGATTCTTCAATTTTTGTGATACCTCATTCTAATAAAGGTAGGTGGTGTATGGGATCCCACATTGCTTGGGAAGAAGAAATTCTTATCTCTTTATAATGTTCCAATAATTGTATCATTGACTAGTTCTTTCGGAGTATAGGCCATGTGGCTTGGGCCTTCTATTGAGGTGTTACAAATGGCATCAAAATCTATCCCAATTAGAAACATTCCCAATTGAGTGGTGCCACCTACGATGGACTGGCTCGACAAGGATGTCGGGAATATAAGGGGGAAGATTGTGATATCCTATTTTGATAAAGGTAGGTGGTGCATGAGATGTTACACATTACTTGGGAAGGAGAAGTTATTGGTCTTTATAATATTCCAATGGGGTTTCATTTGTATAATTGACTAGTCTTTTTGTAGTATAGACCATGTGACTTGGGCCTTCCCATTAGGGGGCGTTACAATTTTGTTGCGAGTTCATGGTATCGTTTAAGTTGATATGGGATGATCTCAACAAAATCCTAGTTTAATCATTTGTGTAATGTGGATTTCATGTTAATCCTTGCAATCATCACTTGTATTTCGATTATATATATAATTTTTTTTTGAAGTATGTTCACCCCTCGTGAAGGCCATTACAATCCAATAAGAGAAAAGGGGGGGAAAGGTGGTGTTTTTTGGGGGGGGTGGGGTAGTATCAGAGCATGGTCGAGGGAGACACTTTTGGCACAAGTTAGGAAAGTGGGCCTCCCACAAAGGGGAGGCAATAAATCTGTCTAGCCTCGACCAGACCCTTCCATTAGACCATGTGAAGTCTCTTTCCGCCAAAGGTAAATCAACCAAATCCAACTCAAAAATTAGAGTTGAGAAGTCATTCATGGCTGACCTGATCCTAAAGTCCCTTGACCTTTCACTTGGGAATCGAGTGGTGTTAAAATCCCTTCCAATGCACCACAGGCCATCCCACCAACTACACAAACCTGCAATCTCATCCCATAAAAGCCTTCTGTTACCGTCGACATTAGGCCCATAGACTCGCTGAAAACCCTGCCCAAAACCATCATCAATGTTCATGAAAAAGCAAGCCACCAAAAATTCGCCAACATACTCCTTTGTTAGATTAACTACTCTCCTATCCCACATCACTATAATACCTTTTAAGGCCCCTTTGGAAACTAAGTAGACCCAATCCGTATAGGAGCAACCCCACAGGCCTAAGGGCCAGTTTGGTTCCTCAACCAATCATTACAATTTTCTCAATTTTCAACATAAAATATAATAAACAATTCGAAATTTTCAAATCCTAAAATAATAATAATATTCTAAAATATTTTATTCAATTTTCAACTTTCATCTCAACTCAATTCAACATTCAAACGCAACCTTAGTCTCCTGTAAGTAAATTACATCAACCTTCCATTCTTGAATTAGATTTTTCACTTGTGAGTGCTTGTTTGGGTCGTTCAGCCCCCGAATATTCCACAACAGAATTTTAGGCATCATATGGCACCAAATCCTGATCAGATTCGTTCCCTAAGGGCACTAATACTTTGTTTTGAAGCTGTTTCCGGTCTCAAGGTAAACTTATCTAAGTCTGAAATGGTCCCTGTTGGTGTGGTCCATAATCTAGGAGAATTGGTTGACATATTGGGCTGCAAGGTGTCATTCTTGCCTATGAAGTATCTCGGTCTTCCTTTGGTAGCTTCACACAAATTGAAGGCAATGTGGGATGGAATTGTTGAAAAGATTGAATGTAAATTGGCAGGTTGGAAGTAGATCTATTTGTTTAAAGGTGGTAGAATCACCTTAATCAAAAGTACGATATCTAACCTCCCATATATATCCTATCTTTACTTCCCTTACTTGTAGGAGTGGCCAATAAATTGGAGAAGATTTTTCATGATTTGTAATGACTCGGACCAATAATTCTAAGGCCGTAATATTGATAATTTTTATTGGGCCTAAATTATATCTAACGGGTCATATTGGATAAGCCCACGAGTGAAAAATTATTAAGGTTGATTAGGGGTTTTAATTAGGCTCAGTAACTAGGTTAAATCTCATTTAATATTTATTGAACGAGTTAGGCTCTTTTTAAAATTTAAAGATCGGCTATTAGAAGTTTATTTCAATTTAAAATCATGATTGGTTGAAGTTTTGTACATAGTCTCAGTTACTTCCAATCCTACATAAATGAGCTACTAGAGTATGTTTTTAATTTCAAACACACTAGGATTACAATTCTAGAATCCTCTTCACCTTAAAATTCCTAAACCCAATCCATATCATCCTATAAATAGTCTCATGCACTGTACGTGCACCTACCTCTTCAAGCTTAGGTTTTTTTGTTTTTAACTCTCCCCCCCCCCCCCCCCCCCCCCCCCAAAAAAAAAAAAAAAAAAAACTCCCCCAAAAACATGAAACACGGCAAGGCCACCATCATCTCTTCCTCCCTCCTAATCACAACCACTTTCGTCCCTCCATCGCCTCATGATCAATTTTGTGTCAGAAATTTTAGGAAGCAACACAATAAGGTAAGTAACTTGATCATAAATTAGGATTAACATACGTTAGCTAGTTATATATATTTATTAAAATCAGTTCTTTGGAAGCTAGTGTTTATGTACCATGCATATCATGATATTCGCAAACACGTTATTCATCATGTTTCATTCCGCATATTATAGTTATGTATATATTATGCATCTCACGTCGCATAAGATACGTAAGCTATCTTAAGTTCAAGTGCAAGATAAGATTGGATCAGTTTAATCAGATGATCATATAGATCCACAGTACCAATGCAGTTTAGGGTGGATGTGCAAGCCAGAGACTCAAGTGTGGTTCACCATAGTATGCCTGAATACACTATTAGCTGCTCCCCTTGCAGCTGAGGGATGTGGGGCTGGTCCACAATCTCGCACACAGGGTTAAGTTTGTTGGCTAGTTAGATCAATCAGATAAATCAGACCAGTCAATTAATTCGGATAGTTAAGAGCATTCTCATTGGATTATGCAAATACAAATCTAATGAGAAATTTAGCTAATAGGACTTGAAAATGCTCTACATTGGATTATCTAATTTCAAAATATTTGACTTTTAGCTATAGTAAAATTAAGGTTTACAATCAAATTTGATTGTTACTATTTCACATCCAAATGAATAAAAAATAATATCTTTATACACTCTCTCTTCCCTCTATTCTCCCTCCCCATTCTCATTCTTTCTCCTACATTATTTCTCCATATTATTTAATAAAAAATAATAATGCATTTTCATATAAGCTCTTAATTTAGAAAAAAAAATTAATAGAAAAGAATTTTTAAAAAATTATTAAATTTATAATATTTTATTATTATTTTGACTAATAAATGGATAATCCAATGTGAAAATAAGTTTTGAATGAAATAGCCAAATGTAAAATCATGTCATATTATGCAAATTGTACATTTGCATTTAGATAATCCAATAAGAATGCTCTAAGTCATGCATGTCATTAGCATATTTATAAACATTCATGATTTTAATTCTTAGTATGAAATATTTTATGAAAACTTTATGTTAAGTATGTTACGTTATGATGGGTTTCTTACTGAGTCATTAACTCATTTTAGTTTGTTTTTATGTTTTTAAACTACTTTAAGTCAGAATATTTATGAAGGTAGAGTTACAAGATGGGACTTAGTCCAGGGAGGCGTGACAATGGCTTAGATCATGTACAAAGATTTTAAGTTATGATTTTTATAGCTTAGATTTTGAAAAATTTTAAGAAATGCACTCATTTATGATTTCTATATTTTAATAAATGATTATATTTATTATAAGAAATCTTTGTACTTGGCGCTTTCTTTAGAATAAAAGAAAAATATTTTAAGTCAAGTTTAGCAGTAGCACTCCGGCTTCCCCAATAATTTCTAAAAGTGAATTTATTCTTAAACCCAAGGAGTGGGGTGTTACAGAGGCATAGAGGATGAGAAAAAATTCAATTGATCAAGTGGGATAAAATCAGCATCCCTCTATTTTGTGGAGGTTTGGGGATTAAAAAGTTGAGAACCTTCATTTCTGTTCTATTAGGGAAATGGCTATGGCGATATCATCAGGAAGGGGATGCGCTTTGGAGGAATGTCATTGAAGTCAAATATGGGAGTATTTGGGGAGGCTGGTACTCTAATGAAATAAGAGGAGCATATGAGGTGGGAGTGTGGAAATTTATTCGGAATGGATGGGAAGTTTTCTCCAATCATTTTAGATATGAGGTGGGAAGGCGCACACGAATAAGATTCTGGTCCGATACTTGGTGTGGAGATATCGCCTTGAAGAATGCTTTCTCTTATCTCTATAGGATTGTGTTGGACAAGGAGGCTTCAGTGGTCGACAACATGGTCATTTCAGCTGGTTCTTCGTAATGGTCAGTGAGGTTCATTAGAGCTGTTTAGGATTGAGAGGTGGGAGATACTACAACATTTATAGGGCACTATATGTGCTGAATCTTAAAGCTGAAGGGGAAGACAGGCTGCTTTGGACTCATTCTGGGAACAAGCAATTCTCGGTCAGATCCTTCTACAAGGTTACCTCACCTCACCCTTCTAATGTTTTCCCTTGGCAGAGCATATGGATGAGTAATGTTCTGCTTAAGGTTGCATTCTTTAACTCGCTGGCCTCCATGGGAAAATATTGACTATTGACAAGCTGAGAAAGTGTGGATTTTTTATAATAGACTGGTGTTTTATGTGTAAAAGAAATGGAGAAACAATGGAGAATGTGGATTTCATCCCATATGGATGAGTAATGTTCTGCTTAAGGTTGCATTCTTTAACTCGCTGGCCTCCATGGGAAAATATTGACTATTGACAAGTTGAGAAAGTGGATTTTTTATAATAGACTGGTGTTTTATGTGTAAAAGAAACGGAGAAACAATGGATCATCTTCTTCTTCACTACGAAGTGGTTAAGTCTCTATGGGATGAAATCTTCTCTAGGCTTGGCATTGCCTAGGTCATGCATAGGAGGGTGATTGACTTATTGTTATGCTAGAGAGGAATTCTGGATAATTGTCAAATTGCAGCTGTATGGAAGATGGTGCCACTATGTTTAATGTGGTGTATATGGAATGAAAGGAATGGCTGTTGCTTCGACAATAGGGAACGATCAATGGGAGGGTTAAGGGGCTTTTTCTATCATACATTGTTACTTTGGGCTTCAGCCATTGTATTGAATGGGACTAACTTTAATGAATTTTATACTGATTTTCACAGCGTGTAGCTTGTAATTAGGTTTATCTCTTGTATACTCCATGTGTACCTAGGCTATGCCTAATTACATAGATTAATAAAACTTTTCGTACTTGTCAAGTACATATATATATGTATGTGTATTTATCAAAAAAAAAAAACATATATATATGTATGTGTGTGTGTGTGTGTATTAGTGGATATATATATTTAATTTTTTTTAAATTTATATATATATTTTTTAATATATATAAAATACCTCACTTGTAGCAGAGGAAAGCCGTGGTAACAAATATCACTCAAGGGTTACATTTCGACCAAAAATATAAAAACTTACCACCCACCAATTGATCATTTACAACGAAGATATGTTAGGCCTATTTTGTCTAGTTTTATTACCCCTTGCGCTTTCCGTGGGATATCTGACCAACAACTATAAATCTTTGTCTCCCTTGTAGCTCCCAACTTGGCCAAATGGTCTGCAACTCTCCCCTGTAGAGTGAGTTCATAACATCATGAGCCTACTCAACATTCTAGCAAAGTTGGTGGCATAGAAATAGTGTTTTTTTTGTTGTGATAAGAAGATATTGAAATAGGCATAGCCCAAATACACAAGATGTATACATGTGATTACACCTTGTTAGGAACTATGGATACAAGGAAATCATGAAAGTTTAGACCATTAAAGTCATAACAATAGCCCACATAAATAAAGTCTTCCAGAAAAACTTAAACTCTTCCAGAGAGTGCTCTTGATCCTCACAATTTTGGTAATTCCTTTCCCTCTAAATGCACCAAAGAAGACAAATGGGAGCCATCTTTAACATAGCTGCAATATGGGTTATCCCCTTGATTCATTTCCAACTAGCTAGTAGGTCAACCACCCTCCCCAGTGGCATAGAAATAGTGTTTTTAGAAGTGCATCGGGGTGGTCTTTCAAGTCAGCACCTAATGCTAAGGACTTGTACTTTGGGCTTTGCATAGAGAATTCCAAGAGATCTTATATCTGCATATACAAGGGTCTGGTTTGTCAGTTGTATTTGGTGTTAGTGTTTAGTTTAAATAAAAGGCTGAAAAGCTGAAAATAACAATTATAAAGTAAATGGAGAGAAAGAAGAGTGATCTATCTAGTGTCAAGCTAGGTTTCATTCAGCATCATAACTGAGAGCAAGATGCATTTGGTTCAGATATACATGGTTCCTCCACAAAATCTATTGTGAGGTTGCCAGAACCTTGCCGAATAACTTTTTTGGTAGAGTTGAGTTAGCTTGGCCATGTGGGGGCTTCTTCCATATTGTTGTGATTTGTAAATTGCCATGCAGACTCCGATTTGCTAGAAGGTCAACCAGCCTTATAGGCATAACCCACATTAGTCCCACTCTATCGGAGAAGGCATTCCATATGGTCATGTCTACCTTACATTGTAGTAGTAGATGATCTATGGTCTCCCTGCTCCTTTTCCACATGCAGCACCAGTCCATAACAATGATTTAGCATTTCCTTACTGTCTATGGTCTTTCCTAAGAAAGCCGTCCATGTAAAAAGGCTGGTTTTAGAGGCACCTTATTCTTCCAAATATTTCTTTGGGGAAATGAATTAGTATTCTAAATGGTAAGGACTTGAAAGAATGAACTGGTGGAAAACTTTTCTTTTTTAAGGCGCCAAAATACCTATTATCTACACCTCCCACCCTCCTTCTATTAGAGAGCAATAGATCATAAACTTCGTGAAGCATCAACTTCCCAATCTTGTGCTGGTCTTGAAAATCTGACATACTATTGAGAAGAACCACTGGAAAGTTCAAAAAGATCGGCTAATGAGGCTGCCAACACCTCTGCATTTCCATGTGATTCTGGGAAAGCTTCCTTTAGGACACTATTTTTACACCATTAGTTATGTCAGAAATTGATTTTGGACCCATCACCCACCTCAAGGCTAGTATATCGAGAGGAGCTCCCATCCTCTTCTTATATGCTTCCACTACCCTATTCCTCAAGGTCCATGATAATATTCTGGCATGATTTGTGGTGTGGAGACATGGCTCTGAAAGAAACTTTCCGACGTGTACAGCGTTGCATGAGCAAAGGGCATTTCTATGGTAGATGGTATGGAGATATCTAGCGATTCCCCTAGTGTAAATGTAAGCTTCATCAGAGCACAGCCCATGACTGGGAGGTAGATGCGTTCAGCACATTTTTTATTATCTTGTATTCCACTAAATTGAGATGGGGAGGTTACCCTGTCAAGAGAGGGATGTTCAATATCTGTTTTTTTTTCCCATGATGTCCTTATTGGTAATAACAACTCATTTCCATGGAAGAATATTTTGGAAGGTTAAGGCCCCTTCGAGAGCTGCATTTTTTGCTTGGACAACCTGTCTAGGCAAAATTCTCACTGGAGGAAAAGACACCATAGTGGTCAATTGATTCTGCATGTACAAGAGTGGGGAGACCATTGATAACCATTCACTCCAATGTGAGATTGCTAGTGTGTTGTGGAATGACTTTTTCAGACAGGTTGGTTTGGTTTGGGTCATGCCTAGAAGTGTTCTTGGTAAGTGAAAATGCTTATACTAATTGAAGAATGCTTCCTACAGCTTCCAATAGTGAGAGAAGTTTTTTGTTTTTTATTTTGGTAAGTGATAAGAACTTGGTTTGAATTAAAGGTGTGGGACATTTTTTTTTTTTTTTTTTTTTTGATAGTTAATAAGAAAGTTTTATTCATGAATAGGCAAAGCCAAAATAGGCAGGACGTATACAAAGGAAATACCTACATCATACTAGAAACAAAAAGAGCCTAAAACAAATCCTGAAAATTAACATCATTTAATACAAGGACCTTGGCCCATGAACCCAAAATACAAAAGAAAAAATCCCAAAGGTCTCTCAAAGAACTTTCTTTATTTTTAAAGCATCTCCCATTCCTTTCCAACCAAAGACTCCACATCAAGCACAAAGGAATCATCTTCCATGTGGCAGCCACATGAATTCTCCCCTCAAAACCATTCCAACATGCAAGAAGATCAACCACTTCCTTTGGCATCGCCCAAACAATACATGTCCGACCAAAAATCTCATTCCACAAAGACTTTGCCACCTCACAATGAATAAAGAGATGATTTATAGATTCACCATCTTCATATCATACACATACCACGCTTTATTAGATTTTCCATGTTTAGAATTTTCCCAAGAGATACCAACCAACAGAAGAACACCACCTTCGTAGGTACCTTCACTCTATAGATGCTTTTCCAAGGAAACTCAAAACCACAATGACAAGTTAGCACCTAATAATATAAACTAACCGAAAACCTAGAATTTCTTGCATGCACCCACAACAATCTATCCTCCCTTCCCTGTACAACCTTTGAATTATAAAGTCTTCCCAAAAAATCAGAAACTACATTCACCTCCCAATCATTAACATCTCTGACAAAATCAACATTCCGTTGAATGTTATTATACAAAGAAGAAAAAGAATAAGCTACCACATCATCTTGATCCCTAGCAATCCTAAACAAAGAAGGAAAATTGATCTTGAGAGTTGAATCCCCACACCAAATATCATGCCAAAACAAAATCCTTTTCCCATTCCCCACTTTAAATTTAATATGTTTAGAAAAATCTCCCAAACCCTTCCGAATGGACTTCCACAAACTCACCCCATACACTCCTCTAACTTCATTTGAACACCAATCCCTCTACATACTCCCATATTTAGCTTCAACACCACTTTTCCTTAAGGCATCTCTCTCCATGTGATATCTCCAAAGCCATTTTCCAAGGAGTGCTTCGTTAAAGAGCCTTAAATTTCACACCCCCAAACCTCCACAAGAGATCGGTTGACAAACCTTATTCCAACTGACCAAGTGGAACCTTCTCTCAATCCTCCTTGCTACCCCTGCCAGCAAAGGAAAAAGAGAGAAAATAAGTCAGAAGGTTAGGCAATGTGCTTTTAATCAAAGTTATTCTTCCCCCTTTAGACAAATATAACTTCTTCCATCCAGCTAATCTCCTTTCAATCTACTCAAATCACCTTTCCCAAATGGTGACAGATTTATGAGAAGATACCTTGCATCCCATAATATTGGCCAGATCTGAAATATTGGAAATGGCACCCGCTGGAACAATTTCAGATTTGGATAAGTTGACTCTTAAGTCCCAAAATAGCTTCAAAACATAACAACAGTGCTCTCATAGTACGAAGATGATCTTGATTAGGCTCACTAAACATCAACGTATCATCAACAATGAGCAGATGAGAGACTTTTAAGCATCTTTGAGTCTCATCACCCACTATAAAAGCCAACAAAAATCTTCCTTCTACCGCCGCTCCAATCATTCTACTCAATGCATCCTAACAAGAACAGAAAGAAAAGGAGATACAGGATCTCCTTGTCTCAAACCGCGAGAACTATTAAAGAACCCAACTGGAGAGCCGTTCACCAAAATAGAAAATCTCGACTTGAAAACGCAATATTGAATGCACAAATGCCATTTCTCACCAAAACCATATCTCCCAAGTAAATACAAGAGGAAATCCCAACTAACATGGTCATAAGCCTTTTCCATGTCTAATTTAACTAAAATTCCAGATTCACCTAATTTGATCTACTCCCCAAACATTTATTAGCAATTAAAACTGAATCAAGGATTTGTCTCCCCCTCACAAATGCATTTTGAGACTTCAAAATAATCCTCTCCATTACCCCACACATACGATTGGCTAGCACCTTAGAAATAATCTTGTATTCCCACCCTTTTAGGTATAAGTGCAATAAATGTTGCATTGAAACTTTTCTCAAATTTCATAAATGTATGAAATTCAAGAAAAACCTTCATAAAATCTTCTCGGACTATGTCCCAACAAGCTTGAAAGAACGCCATAGAATAACCATTCGGACCGGAGCCTTGTCCCTAGCCATACCTCTAACCACATTAAGGACTGCTACTTTTTCAAACAGTCTCCATCCATTCTACACTTACCTGGTCAATGGAGTAAAAAAACAGTCCATCTAACTTAGGCCTTCAAGAGAAGTCTTCCCTAAATAACTTCTCATAAAAATTCACAATATATTCCTTGATAGCCTCTCGATCCAAAAGAATGTTATCACCTTCATGAAGGACATCTATAGAATTATTTATTCGATGAGAGTTCGCCATTTGGTGAAAAAATTTTGTGCGCTTATCACCTTCCTTCAGCCACAACATCCGAGATTTTTGCCTCCATGATATTTTCTCTATTAAAGATATCAACTCTAATTCAGCAACAACCCCCTTTTTTTTCCCTCTCCAAATCCTCCCTGGATAAATCCCCTGAGAGCTCCTTATCCTCCAAACACCTCAACTGATCCAGTAGAATCTTCCTCGAACCATCCAAAGTCCTAAACTCCTCTCTATTCCATATCTTCAAATCTATTTTAAGTGCTTTAAGTTTACCAGCCAATACAAAACTCGGAGTACCAGAAAAATTGTATGAAGACCACCACCTCCTCACCCTTTCCACAAAGCCCTCATCCTCTAACCGCATATTTTAAAATTTGAAATACCTACACCCTCCTGCAATTACCCCACAATCCAGCATAATGGGATAGTGATCAGAACCAATTCTCTGAAGCTGAAACAATTCATAGTGTGAAAGAAAGTGAATCAAGGAAAGAAAGCTATGATGGAATACCTTAAATTTTTGAATGCTGGGATGATATAACTGACAGGATTCCTTACACTAATTGTTACATGGATTGAATGCTTATATCTGGGTCTATGCAATTATGGAACTCTGATGTAAGCAGGCTCCTAGCTTGTCAGTGGTTTTCTCTACTGTGCATTTATTTATTTACAGAAGACCAATGTGGCAAAGGTGAAGGTATTTACTTGGGGTTCCTAATCTCTAGACTCAAGAAGTAAGGTGAGAGGGAGAATTAAATAGGGTAGGTATGGAGTGTTCTTTAATCAAGTTGTTAACCTTCTTTTGTTTATCTAGGATGCATTAGTGGCTTATTGCCCTAGCCTGGAACTATATTTCATGCAATAATTTGGATGATAGGTGACACTTGTAAACATTCAACGAATCTGCTTGAATATCAATAACAAGGCAATGCCTATGGGATTTTTCTTAGAGCTTTAAAATTTACATTATTTGAACGTTGTGTTGTTGTTTACATAATTTTCTCAGCTTTCCATAGCTTTTCCTTAGCTCATACATCTATTTACCGCAAGAACATGTCATTTGTCTTTTAAAGTTCTAAAGAGTAGCGTTAACTCAATGTTAATGTTTAATGTAATATTTGTTTAGTTGCTTGGGCACTTACCCAGAATTACATGTGCTCGTACCTTTTATTTTTGGCCAGGTTGGAGTATGAGCAAAACCGGGACATGGAATCTCGAATTAAAGAGCTGGAAGCTTCTATTAGTGCTCTAAAAAATGATTTAGAACAGGTTAAGGATAAAGAGGATAGAGCCAAGTCATCAGCCGAGGAAGTTACTGGTGAGGTCAGTCAATTTAAGGAAGAAGTACAAGGTACGGTTTTGCTTCCTAAGTTACTGATGAGATCAATCAGTCTAAATTTCATAGCCTTCCTGCTTCTAAAAACTTGCTTTATGCTTTCTACAAATTCCAGCTTTGTTTCATAAATACTACATTCATGCAATACTTTGAATTTTGGATTGAACATCTATAGATCATAAAATCAAGCAACTTTACCATAATCAGGCTATTTAAGTAGAAATCATCCCTATTGTACTTAAAGAACCTCCATGTCTGGCAGATTATTTTTTGATAACTAATAAGAAACTTTATTAATTATCGGGCAACAAGGTCATTCCTTCCCTTGGAAGAATATCTGGAGGACTAAAGCTCCTACAAAGGCTGCCTTTTTTGTGTGGACAGCAGCCTTAGGCAAGATACTGACTAATGATAATCTGAGGAGAAGGGGCCTTGTGATAACGGACTGGTGCTGTTTGTGTCAAAAGAGTGGAGAAACAGTGGACCATCTTCTTCTACACTCTGAGTTTGCTAGAGATATATGGAACTATTTTTTCAGCAAGATGGAATTAGCGTGGGTGATGCCAGGCCGGGTGGTTGATTTTCTGGCATGCTGGAGAGGTATCACTGGGACACCACAGATTTTAGCTGTTTGGAAAATGGCCCCTATTTGTATTCTTTGGTGTCTTTGGAGTGAACGCAATGAGAGACTATTTGAGGATCATGAACGTTCCTTGGAAGAGTTTAGTAGTTTCTTTTAGAAGACTTTGTTTTTGTGGGCTATTGGGTTGGATTTAAATGGGCTTAGTTTTCATGATTTCCTTGTAACGGTTACTAGTTCCTAAAAAGGTGTATGCTTTTGTATACCTCTAGTGTACTTGGGCTATGCCTATCCTTTTATCAATGAAATATCATATTACTTATAAAAAAAAAAAATAAGAAACTTTATTACCAAGAATAGGCCAAGTCCAAGTACACATGACGTATTTCTTTTTTAGAAGTACACATGACGTATACAAAGGGAATACTTACATCTCTCTAGAAAACACAAGAAAAGCTAATTCAAATCCCGAAAATTAACATCATTCATACAAGAGTTTTAGCCCACAAACACAAAAGTACTATAGAAGAAATTTCTAGGTTCTCCCATCGAATGTTCTTTGTCTTCAAAGCATCTCCCAGTCCTTTCCAGCCATAGACACCACATCAAGCATGAAGGAATCATCTTCCATATGGCAGCTACACATTTTCTTCCCTCTAATCCATACCATCCTGGAAGTAGATCTGCCGCATCCTTAGGAATCACCCAAACTATACCCGTCCGAGTAAAAACCTCATTCCACAAAGAAATGGCCACTTCACAGTGAAGAAAAAGATGATTTACAGTTTCTCCATCCTTCTTGCACATGACACAACAATCAGCTATAAACATACCTCTCCTCCTAAGATTATCAGTGGTCAAAACTTTGCCAAGAGATACCACCCAACTGAAAAAGCCACCTTTGAAGGTACCTTGACTCTCCAAATATTTTTCCATGGAAACTAACAGCTCCAGTGACAGGTTAAAATTCTGTAGAAAGAAGAAACAGAGAACCTGGGATTTCCTGCATAAACCCACAGCATACTATCCTCCCTTCCCGGCACCACTTTTGACCTATAAAGTCTTCCCAAAAAGACAGTAACATCATTCACTTCCCAATCATTAGCATCTCTAATAAATTCAACATTCCACTGAATAATATTATCAATACATGAGAAAGAATCTTCCACAGCTGTGTTTTGATCCCTAGCAATCCTATAAAGAGGGAAAATCCGACTTAAGCATAGAATCCGCACACCCAGTGTCATGCCAAAGAAGAATCCTCTTCCCCTTCCCACCTTAAATTTAATGTGATTAGAGAATTCCCCCCAACCTTTTCGAATGAACTTCCACAAGCTCACCCTGTACGCACCTCTAGCTTCTTTAGAGCACCAACCCCCCACAAACTTCCATATTTAACATCAACAACATTTTTCTATAAGGCATCTCTCTCCATATGATATTCTGGCAGATTATTTAGACTGTCAAATAACGCTATTAACACATTTCTTTATTCTTTGCTATTCTAAACTCTTCACTAAATAATAACTCAGTTAATTAATCACCACGGATACCCTAAGGAGAATGGGGAATCAGTGGATTATTTATTACTGCATTGTGAGGTGACAAGGGTGTTGTTGGATGAGGTTTTTAGAAGAATTGGTGTGGATTGGGTTACGCCTTTTAGGGTTGTGGATTTAATAGCTTTCTGGAAGGATATTCAAGGCTGTCCCCAAGCGGCTGCAGTTTGGAGGATGATTTCTTTGTGCATTATGTGGTGTATTTGGTTGGAAAAGAATGATAGGTGCTTTGAAGATAGGGAGTGCACAATGGAGGAACTTGGGAACTTTTTTTTGCTCATCTTATTACTCTGGTTTTCAGCTATTGTGCTTAAGGGAACTACTGTTCATGACTTTCTGTTTTTAATTTCTGGTTCCTAGAATGTATTTAGGTGTTCTTTTGTATAGTTCGTGTGTATATGGGTTTTGTCTACTTCATTTGTATCAATAAAATTCTCATTTTACTTGTCCAAAAAATAAAAAAAAAGGGATAACCTAAGGAAACATCACATTATTGTTATGGATTGGTGCTGTATTCTGCGTAGAAGGGGAGTGGAGAGCATGTACCACCTCCTACTCCATTGTGAGGTTGCTGGCACTCCTTGGTATGATTTCTTTTTTTTTTTTTTTTTTTGATATCCTTGGGTGTCCGGGCCAGCTTACGCGCACCTCGACTAATCCCAAGAGGCCCTGAAGTTAACGGCCAGGTAAACCTCCAGTGGCCCTGAGGGGACTCGAACTAGTGACCATTGGGGAGCAAACCCAAGGCCTGACCGATTTCTTTAGCATAGTTGGTTTAACATGGGTTATACCTAGAAAGGTAGTAGACCTCCTTGGCACCTAGAGAGGATTAAAAGGCAGTATACAAATTGCAACTGTATGGCAGATGGCTCCCTTTTGCCTACTGTGGTGTATCTGGAGGGAAAGGAATGATGCAGGGAAATTTTGAATGAAAATTGATGAACTCGAAACTTCATTCTATAAAAATTTTCTCCTTTGGTCAATCGCTATAGGTTTTAATGGACTAAGTATCTATGAATTCCTCTTATCAGTATTTAATTCCAACTGTGTTTCTTTTGTGGATGATCCATGTACTTGGGCTTCTCCTATTTTTATTATTAATAAAAAAATAACTCAGTAAAAGATAGCGTTAAAGTATAACTAGAGCTTTAGCTAACGGGATGTTTTTGGCAAAACTCAAGGACAAACACCAAGAGTGGTTGGGTATGAATCTTGATGAATTTGTTTTGAAAGATTGGATCTTGCATTGATTTTGATGATAAAACCATTAAAAAAAGGTTGTGGAAATCCATTATAAGATGATTAGAAAAATTGTAGAAAACTCACCTAGATTACCAAATAGAGGCCTGTAGCTAGGGTTGTTGATGAAGGAGAAGGGCTGTGAATTTGTGACTGGGGGCTGGAAGGGGGCAGCGGCGTGGGGGAATTGTGGCTGATTTGAATAATTGGTGTTAGGGTTCTATCAATAAGAAGATTTAAGGTTTTCTTGGGTTACATCTAGACTGACGAAAATAGGATTTTATTTTCCTATAGGATTATGTTTCCACGAAATAAATCTTTCAAACAAGTTCTAATATCCCTAAGACAAGCTTGCAGCCAAATTAAGAGAGAAAAATAGTTGTAGCTTTGAAGACAGCTGAAGGTCACAACAGAGGAACTCAAAGCTTTCTTTTATAATATACCCCATTAATGGATGGCTGCCCTTTCATGTTCACCTAGCTTCCAGATTTTTCTCTACTTTTTGTACTTCTTCAAATTAGGTATATCTTATGTAAGTCTGCGCTTACTGGATGGTGGTTTTTTTTAATCATTAACAATTTATCTAAAAAAAATGTCCAAAGTTTTAACGTTTTCTGGTTATCAAATAGGATGACAGATTTTATTAAATAAGAAGGCCCTCGTTCAACCTAGATTTCTAATGCTTCTTGCACCCCTTTTTGGCTAATCCTAATAGAACTAGGTTTAGTCCTCGGTACATCATAGTTAAAAGTAAACAACTTTTCTAACACTTCTTTGAAGCCCCATAAAATAGACCTAGAAATTAAAAATAAAAAGAGAGAAAAATTAACAAATTTTCTAAATTTTTCCTTAATAAAGTCATGGGTATGATAACCGTAGCTGGTAGACACTGTTGCTTTTTAGACTAAAATATTCCGACATAATTAAGTTCCAAATTTTGGTGTGGATCTGCTTCTAATTCCTTAATTTTACTTTTTGTTGTTGCTGTCAATAATTTGTTAACAGGTTATGTGATATTTTCTTCTTTCCTACACTTTTCAGAGTGGAAAACTAAGTTGGAAGAGTGTGAGAAGGAGATGCAGGAATGGAAGAATAAGACCTCCAAAGCTACAACGAGCATATCGAAAATTAACCGCCAGATATCTTCTAAAGTAAGTTTCTGATGGTCTTTTTTTATTTTTTTTTATTTTTATTATTATTTTTTTTAAAGCTCGGGTTAATGAATTCAGAAGCCAACTCACATTTTATTGACTTTACAGGAGACACAGATTGAGCAGCTGAAGTCACGGAGGCAGGAAATAGTAGATAAGTGTGAATTAGAACAAATAAGCCTTCCAATGGAGACAGGATCCTCAGCAGAAGGCCCCGTCTTTGATTTTAGTCAGCTAAATAGATCACTTCTGCAGGATAGGAGACCTGCTGATAGAGAGAAGCTTGAGGTTGAATTTAAGCAAAAAATGGATGCCCTAATATCAGAAATTGAAAGAACAGCTCCAAATCTGAAGGCTCTAGACCAATACGAGGCTCTGCAAGAAAAGGAAAGAGCTGTAACTGAAGAGTTTGAAGTAGCCAGAAAAGAAGAGAAGGATAAAGCTGATAAGTTTAACTCAGTTAAGGAGGAGAGGTACTAGTTATGATATGTTATTATATATCGTAAATTAATACCCTACAGTTTTGGCAAGACTTGCCAACTCTAAGATTGAAAGTTGGAATGTTAGACGTGAAACTTTTCCTAAGTCGAAGAAGGAATTTGGATTGTGTAGGGGGGCTGTCCTATCTAAACACATACAGTCCCTCTGTGTGTGTGTGTGTAACATGTGTCACTTTATGTAGAATAAAAACAGATATGGGTGCATGATTTGCATTTTCCCATCAAAGGAATGGAGCTGATTTTTTTTTTTCCCATGGTACAGGTACAAATTGTTTATGGATGCTTTCAATCACATTTCCAACAACATTGATAAGATTTACAAACAATTGACGAAGAGCAACACACACCCATTGGGTGGGACAGCGTATTTAAACTTGGAAAACGAAGATGATCCATTTTTACACGGCATCAAGTACACCGCTATGCCCCCAACAAAGCGTTTTCGTGATATGGAACAGCTATCTGGCGGGGAGAAGACTGTTGCAGCACTTGCATTACTCTTTTCCATCCACAGGTATGCCTTCAATGAACATAATTATTTTTATTTTTGTCACACAGGTATGCACAATATGTGCATATGTGCAGGCATGTGTGTTACAAAATATTTCCTATGGAACTTTCCAAGATGTGTAGATAGCCTACTCTATAATTTTCTATATCCGCTTGGGTTGTGGAGTTGGGAGTTTCTTAGCTAATTTGCAATTGACTTCAATCCATAATTGTCTTTGGATTAGGATCTAAATACATGGAATTATGGTTGAGGGTATGTCATCACCCTTAAATCTAATTTTTTATGTTCTTTCTTTATGGGCATTTTGACTTGTTTTCCACTTTGCGTGTTTCTTCTTATGGCTGTTACTTGCTGTGCTGCTCTTTTCTATGTTCTGTTGCAAAAATACAGTCCTGACGGCTGACAGAAAGCTGTCTTGTTATGAAAAAAATTTAATAATCTACATTGGTTAATGGGATTTCTCTTTCCTCTGGATTGTTTCAGTTATAGGCCTTCACCATTTTTCATATTGGATGAAGTTGATGCTGCACTGGATAACTTGAATGTGGCCAAGGTTGCTGGATTCATTCGATCAAAATCATGTGAAGGAGCCAGGGGTAACCAGGATGCTGAGGGAGGCAATGGATTTCAAAGCATTGTGATATCGCTGAAAGACAGCTTTTATGATAAGGCTGAAGCTTTGGTTGGCGTTTACAGGGACTCTGAGAGGAGGTGAACTTCATTGCATTTTATTATAGAAATGAATAATCACGTGTGGGATGCATTTTTTCCCCAATCACTTTAAGCAAATTAACTTGGGACATGTTGATTATGCTTTTTGCAGCTGCTCGAGAACTTTGACATTTGACCTGACCAAATACCGGGAGTCATAGAGGTGCAACTGCTCGGGATGGTCAAATGCTTGATATGTAAATAATTTAGTCACACCTTACTCCTAAAATTCCTGTATGACTAATTTCGTAGTTGTAGTAATCTTACTAGGCATTTTAAGATTCACTAATGCTGGATGTATTCTGTCTGTAAATCTGCTTGAAAATGTCACTCATGCTAGGGCAATCTGAAAAATATGTAGGATAATCTCGAGCCGCCTCCCATGTTTTCTGGACCTCGTTCATGGCTTTTGACTTATTGTAACTTGATTTGGAGATTCTCGAACGCACTTGACAGGGAAAGAAAAGGCCTATGCGCCCCACAAATGAATATGAAGAGGAACCAAAAAACAATTGTTTTTGAAATTTCACATGTTGGCATGTTCTTTGGTTGGTTCTTGCTTCCTCCAGAGCTGGTTCAATTATACAGTATGTAACTTCTACGAAATCTCCAGCTGCATGCAAGTTTCAAGCTCAAGGAAGAAAAGGTTTGCTTCTTGGCATACCCTTGGGCTCTTTTACGACTGTAGTTTTTGTCTGAGCCGTGTTGTGTGGCAGCTGAAGCCTTAGGATAGCGCTTACTCATGCTATAATCATAGATTTTCTTTCTATTAACAAACCTCCAGCAAAATCTGATCTTAATCTATTTGATCACTTAACCGTAATTCAGCGATGATATTTTAGATTAAAAAAAAAAAAATTTGGGTGACGAAAATAGTTTTTTTAATGCCTTAAGATTCAAGTTTAAGCTCAGTGCAGTGTTCGTAACACTCGGTAGTCTTCATTTCGTTGTTGTAGGATCCTTTTGTTATCTGCCTTATCATTTCAGCGGTTTGTAACAACTTTTATATTCTCGGCACAATCTTGCAGAAAAAAATGATGAAAAAGGAGTATTTGTATAGAAAATGGTTTTAGTTTGCGAGTTCTGTTATCTAATATTTTTTATGCTTTCTACTGATTAATCAAAATACTTATTTTATATTAAGAAAAATGACTTAGTGAATCACATTATTAGAGTGTATAAGAAATACACAATCATTTTATGGGTGTCGAGTGTATAAGAACCAACCCCACAAGCTTCCTGCAAACGCATCCGGTTTTATGGGTTTTCATTATGATACTTATGCTAATGGATCATACTCCATAATGCAGTACTAAATGATTGATGCATAGTGATGTATGAAATGATAGGTGTAGAGGAATATAATTTTTAGGGAAATAAAATCTAGAAAATAAAAAAATATGCAAAAAGTTAAAGAGGAAGCATCGTTCATTAAAGAAAAGAAAGAGCATCTGTAAAGTTCACTCTTTTTATTTTCCCATTTATTGCAGCCACTGAAATCATATCTGTGAACAGTGAACACACATACTTTTTCAAAGGAGAGTCGAACAATTCCGTGCAAAACTAACCGTCGGTTACTGCCTTCAAACTCCATTCCCTAAATTTGGCACCGACAACCAACGATTGGCATTTGAAAAACCCATCCTAGATGAGTCAAAACTGGTTTTCTTGAAATAGTCAAGGTTAATCTCATGCAAAACTTCTCTCCCCTGTTTCTCTCTCTCCAATATTGGATGTGAGCACCTGATCCGAGCTCCAGTTTCCGGCGAGTCACCTAGTCTCAGGTACCCGGAATTCTGCACACGGAGGAGCTCCACATCAACCAACAATGGAGGGGAAGAAAGAGACAAGGCACAATGAGAATGAACATGAGAAAGAAACTGGTCAAGAAGATGAAATCGCTTATGCTGATGAAATGAAGAGCAAGAAGAAGAATGAGTTACTGCAGTTCCGTCGCAAGGTCGAAGAGGCGATTATTGGGAATTATCTTCTTGGGAAACCAGGCAAGAATCCTTCAGCTACGCAAGCAAACCCGAAGACAAAAGAACAGCTAAGAGATATTACCATTTGGGGCGTGCCTTTATTACCAAGTAAGGGTCATGCAGGGACCGATGTTGTGCTCTTGAAATTCTTGAGAGCCAGAGATTTCAAGGTGCAGGACGCTTTTGAGATGCTCCGTAAGACGCTTCGATGGCGGAAGGAATACAAGATTGATGGAATACTTGAAGAGAAGCTGGGTTCTGACCTCGAAAATATTACTTACTTCAAAAGTAGAGACAGGGAGGGCCACCCTTTGTGTTATGTTACGTATGGAGCTCTCCAGGACAGGGAATTGTGCAAGAAAGCATTTGGGACGGAAGAGAAGTGCAGGAAGTTTCTGAGGTGGAACGTGAAAAACATGGAGAAAGGAATCAAGAAACTGTCCTTCAGCAATGGAGGCCGTGCGGACTCTATTTTGTACATCGTAGATTTAAAGAATTTTCAAGGACCAGGAATGGAAGAGGTTTGTTCTATTAACAAGAAATTCATGATGCTGCTTGCAGACTATTATCCTGAGATCATCCACAAATTTGTAAGTGGCAGGATATGTAAATATGATTTAAATAGTAATTTATTCCGTTCGAGGATTATTAATATTGCCTAATAGATATTAATTTCGTGTCATTGATTAATTAATTAATTAATTAAAATTTATGCTGTGTGCAGATTGTTATAAACGGACCATTTTGGTACTATGCATCCCATTTGCTGCTTTTACGGTCCACGAGTCGGAGAGACCAGAAAAATTTCGTCTTTGCCAGTTCAGGAAGAGTTCCAAAGACCCTTCTCAAGTGAGCATACTAACTACAGATCTTTTTTTTTTTTTTTTTGAAGAAAACCTCAGATTATTTCATTACGAAAACAAATAGTCGTACCCAAGTTTGCTTAAAATTAAACCATATGACCAGGTTTATAGCCCCAGAAAATCTTCCAGTCGAATATGGTGGCCTCAAGAGAGAGAACGATGAGGACTTTACTCCTGCAGAGAAGGCTTCAGAGCTTATAATTAGAGGAACTTCAATTACGCATATCGAGTTTCCAGTCACTGAGGTACATAAACTTAAAACTAACTAGAAATCCTTGAAGATTCCGATCGATGACTTCTTAGTTTGTAAAATTGATGATCTCTCTCTGTGGTTGGTTTTGGGTTGGGTGTTTTAGGTCGGGGTGACAATGGTGTGGGATGTGACTGTAGTCAGAGGGGATGTGTCCTACAAGGAGGAATTCATTCCAAACGATGAAGGCTCGTACAATATCTTGGTCCAAAATCGAAAGAAAATGGGAGAGACTGTTAGAAACTCCTTCTACATCAGTGAACCTGGCAGAATAGTGATAACCATTGACAATGACACCTTCAAGAAGAAGAGAGTCTTCTACAGATCTAAAACCAAACCCACGAATATCCCTATCTACGACTTCTCAAGTAAGAGCTAGCTTGCAGCTTCCATGCATCCTTTATACATTATATATGCTCTTTCTTTGAAGTGGGTTGTAAATTAATAGATCGAGGAATTAAAAATGTTACTCCATCTTGGTTTTATCTCATATATATCATGTTCTGTGAAGTGGGTTGTAACCTTAATTGATTATACATCTCAGCCCTTGCTGTGATCTAGCTGGGATTTGAAAGGAAAACGAAGTAATTGTACCTTGGTAATATAGTTTCCTACTGCCAAAGAAAACAGAGTGAGAGCCATGCCAAGAGTGACAAGCAAGAAATTTTTTTAAATTTTAAAATAATAATAATATTAAAAACTAATATTATAATAATATTTTATTTAACTTTCAAAACACTTTATTATCCAAACCACTGCTTAATGTTAGCTTTTCCGCATTTGTTACTCCAATCTTTCTCGGGTCTTGGGTGGTTCACCGGGTGTGTAGTACTGTGTACCCCCCCTCTATCTTCCAACTTACCCATTTTGCGCGCGGAGTTCATTGCCATCGATCGCCCCATTGTCGATCGTCTCCTAGCCTGTTTGCTATAAATTGCCTTGTCCAACGTCGACCGGCTTTACTCCTCTTTGGTCACCGTTGGGGCCTATGTTCATGACAGGCCTAGCTATAGCCCAATTCCCCAAGAGATCAAGTGCTCAAGTCAATGAAAGGGATGGATTGGATTGGATTTGATTTTATATTTAGAGCCTGATTAGATTGATCCTTGAGGAAGAACTTCAATGCAATGAATTTTAAATGATTAGATTGATCTTGGTAATCTTCACACGCGGCCAGCTTCTCCAATATCTCAATCCTCGCTTTGGCCCAAGATGGTCATGCATGATGACTATGAGCTCATGATGAGATCAGGATTCTTCAGTATGCGCAGGACGATCCAATGCAATGCTTGATGAACCACAAACAAGCTCTTTAACAGACTACAACATGGCCTTGACACTCGTTCCCCGTGACCTCACATGCATGCATGCATTCATGTTACCTGACACGATCAACTTTAACGCCCTGACGTCAAGATCAATATGCATATGATCTTCACCAAGAATCTACTCTCTCTTCACAAGTGTGCAAATTATTAAATAAAACACTACATGCATGCATGATTTAAAACAGATCACGTACATCACGTGCATAGTTTTGATGAGTTTATGGATTCGTATTGTGACTTAGCACGTACAGCTAGCTGATCCGCAACTACTTCATTGTCTTTTAGGAATTAAGTACTTTTTAATGCTAAATTTGGTATAATAAGTTAGGACACCTAATGAATTCAAAGTGATCACACAAAATAAATTTATAAATTGATGTGATTTCATGAAATCCGTTAGATCTATTTTATAATAAAAATAATTTTATAATCTGACGTATCATATCAAACCTATTGATTTTAGTTTATTGATTTTAGTTTTATGTGATCCGTTCATGATAAATTATTTTCCATTAATGTTTTATAAAATCATCTGTTTTCTAATTTTAATTTCGGTCGACGTACGTACTATATATGGGCCAAATGTCACTCGTACGTGGACGTACGTACGAATTCCAATTATGCAGTACTACTCTTGTCAACATAATATAAAAATAATAAGATGGGATTTATATATATGAATTAATAATTACTATAATTCATTTGCATTAATATTATCGGAATGATCGATCAAAAGAAGGAAAAAAAATGCCAAAACAGCCTCAGAAAATTTATTAGCATAGATAAAGTAGTAGCTGTTTACCTTATTGGATCTTGATCTCTTCATACATAGAAAGCCTTTATTAAGGCTTTTATTTTCTAGGCTAAGAGCCGAGCAGCCAAAAAAAAAACTACGTGCCGCATGGCATGCATGCTGTATTACATTAGCGCGCTAGCTGGCTAGGCATTTTACGTTATATTAAGCTTCCACCACCCTCCTGATGTCAGTAGAAGACGGCCTTGACCTTGACCTTGAGCGAGCCAGAAAGGTCTCCTGGCTGGAAAATTTGAGCCTCCTTGCATCCTCTCTCGGAATTTGGAAGGCGTTGGCCAGCACTTCCTCCGGTATGGCCCTGATAGCTGAAGTTCTGCCTACAAGGGGACTAATCATCGCATCCTCATTTGTCTTGAACGCAACCCACTCGAAACCCTCCTCCGTTGCTCTTTTCACAACCCCGAAGTTCTGTGGAATGATCAAGAGCTGACCCTCTCTAAGGTCATCATCGAACACTGTCTGGCCATAGTTGTCCACCACCTGAATTTCGGCACGACCCCTTATCGCGTAGACCACGCTGTGGGCGTTTAGGTTCCAGTGTGGAACATACAGAGCATCCTGCAAATTAATATGTATGTTTTTAAGATTAATTTTGTCAATATTTCAGTAATATTACTCCAAAACTAGTGCGGCAACAGAGTAGAATATAGAGTTAATTACACTGTAGAGAGCTCCCCTCTCGGCACTGAGTTGCAGCCAGCCCAGGATTGGAAGGTTTTTGCTGTTGACGGTGCTGATGCGACCTGCTTGTTCGGTGTAAATGTCTGCACGTGAAGGATCGCCGATGTTCTCCCTCAACCTCAAGGTGCAGACAGTCTCCTCCAGCCCATTATCGAAACGTCCACCAGTACGTCGACTCTGGCGGCGCTCGCGTTCCAAATCTAACTCTCGTTGCCTTTCTCGCCTATCCTCTCTCTCCTGCTCCTCCCGTGACCATCGGGGCCTGATCACTTGAAGGTTGCCTTCCACTTTCACTATGCTCCTCCTGTCGTCATGGTTGCTTTGAAGCCTTCTGGCCGTCTCAATATCCACGTTGAAAGCGTCCGCCAAAAACTCAGCATCGAAGCCACTGAAGACATTGTTGCCTGAGCCCCTCTGTTGCTGGCCAGGCTCACCATGGCGTTGTTGATGTTGTTGCTGGCGGCGGTGCTGCTCGTATTCCTGCTGCCCTTGTGGCCGAAATTCGTCGTCGGGGTTCCCAGCAAGGTAGAAATTCTATTGCCCACGTACGAAGCAACACAGTAATTACGTCTATTATCCAAACACAGTTTTAAAAATAGTTATGAGTGAATGCAAATTTCTTACTCTCGGGTTCTGGTCAAGCTGGTTGGCATTGTTGGCGGTGTCCATGAGAGCAACTATAACTACTGGGGTATCTCCATCATTGTAGCACCAATGGGCTACTCCGGCCGGGATTGCGATTACGTCGCCCTCTCGGAAATGGCGAATCTTCTGGTGTCGGTCTCTTGGGAAGCTGGTTGTTCTAAAGCTGGGTCGGATCCGGCTCTGTCCTTGTTGAGATTCTTCAAATGTTTCAGGACACCCAGGAAATAGAGCCCCAGTGATACCCCTACCTGCATACACAAAAGTGATTGATAATCACATATAGCCACATTATAGTTTACTTTTGCTGCTGCTAGTATATTGCGATAATTAGTGGGCATAATAAACATGGGTGAGAGCTAGCTAGTTCTGAATTCACCTTTGACAATGTAGAAGAGTTGAGGAGCATTGCTGTATTGAGGCAAGAGAAGACCATTGGGCTCAATGGTACGTCGAACAACGGCAACCCCAGCGCACTGGAATTGCTGGTTGTTGGGGTCCCAGGACTCGATCACACCGGCCTCAGCCTCAATACGATTACTGGGTTCAAGGGCATCCAGCCTCTTGAGTTGGCACTCGCCAAATCGTGGTTGTTGCCGCCCGCCACTTTGAGCAAGGCAACGATTGACGAGCACAACAAGGCATAGAGAAATTGATAGCAGGATGGGCTTCGGCATGGTGATCATGCGTATCTGGTGTGGGATGGCTGTTTTGAGTTTTGAGGTGATGAAATGGCGACTAGGAGACTATAGTATTTATAGGAGAGAAAACGGAAGGTTGAAGTGACACGCATGCATGCAGACTGTGGCGAAGGAATCTTTCGCCATTCTTCACTTTGCATGGCAATCAGAGAGCATACTTTCTTACACTTCATTATGTTTGTTGGGGCACGTGGCTTTGGGATTCAGAGAATGAAACGAAGTGTCTTTATATATCCGGGATATTCTTCTTGCATATTAGTGAGTTCGACAAATTTATATGGACAGCGTCGTTACTCATGTATTAAATGTAATTATATGATGTTTGTACGCATTTTTCTCTTTTTAAGTTTGGATCATTACCATCTAGTCTCCCCGATCCTGCAGGGGTCAGAGACACTACAATAAAAATAGAATTTAGTAATAGAGGAAATTGTCACAAAAAAATAATCAAAAGGTCAAGAAATACATTTGGTGACGGTTGAAAACTGTAATCCCGACCGTCACTTAATGTTCATCGCATAATACATTTGATAACAGTTTACTGTACAATCTTCACTAAAAATATTTTTAGTGACGGTTGATGGTGTGCCGTTTGATATAATATTCGAACGTTGTCTTTTTCTGCGACAGTTGAAATCTGTCACAAAAAGTCACGTTCGAACATAAAATTTAATGTTTGAATGTAAACCAAACCAATTGACATCCGAATGACAGAAGATAACATTCGTTGATTATAGTTTGAACGTAATCATATTTATGTTTGAACGTTTTTACATCCGAACGTACATATCATAACGTTCAAACGTTAATTCAAACGTTAACAAAGTAGCGTTCAAACACAAGAAGTACATTCGGACGTTTGGAACGTTAAACATTTAAACATTCGAACGTTATGTTCATTTGACGGTGAGAACGTTCGAATGTTTTGTTATAATTTTGTGTAATTACGTTTGAACGTGGGTTCGAATGTGAAACACTGTTCAAACATATTTTATTTATATTCGAGCATACATATCAGAAATATTAAACTCATCCAATTAAAAAACATACAAATTGTATCATATTACATAACATATTTCACAACTAACAATATTTGCAATTGTTTCCAAATTAAATATTAAAAATATAATACACTGATAAAATTCATTTCTTTTTCTTTTCTTGTCCACCGCGATTCTGTTGCAATGACATAACACGCTCCATTTGTAGCATCATCTTCGCTGCACTTGCTCTTGGACCTCACTGCGTATTCTTTCCTCCTAGTCTCTTTATTAGTCCTACAAATGCGTCTCTAAATGATATTGTCGCTCTAAGAGGGACTTCAACTCTTATTGTCTGCCTCATATACTCATTCTAGTGCCGTGCAGCTTCTAAATCTTTGGTAAGATTATTAATTTGTGAAGTCGATGAGATTGAGGAGAATGACCCAGAATGCTTGAAAGGTCGTCCAAAACCTCTTGTCATACTAGAGTTGGGGCCGAGCACTTGTGTGAAAATGTCTATGTCACTAGGAGAGGATTCCCCGAAAGTTGACTGCATCTTCATCATTTTTTCCTACAATTTGAAAGATTAAATTAACACACAATAAATAACGTATTAAAAGAAATACAAATAAAAAATAAATTATTCACATGTTGCATAATTTATTTAACAAAAGGAACACCGTTTACATAATTATCTGCAGCAGCATAATCCATCCACTCACTACGCTTATTAGTGTGAGCAGCAGTATAGACATGAACGAGGAAAAAGTTTTCAGGATCATCACGTTTCTAACAAAACGATATTAGCAATTTTAAAAAGATAGTGTTAGTACTTATATAAAAGAATAGCATGAAAATAACTAAATTAGATAGTTTATTAATTACCATTTTTTTAGCAAGACAATAGAATGATCTTGAATCAGCAAGATGGTGGATAGTCAGAGTGGATCTATTATGTGCATTTATAGAACTTAAGTGCTACAAAATTAATTAAGAATGTTAATTGTAATATATATACATATAATATAAATAACAAATATAAATGTAAATAATTAAAGGAAATAAATCTAGAATACTTGATATTCTGGATATGCGAAAAGATCACAATACTTTCTCCAATCGTCTAACTTCATCTGCTGGAAAGGGGACTGCGCAGCCTCTTCAAACGTCTCAAACTTCTTGAAGTGGTTGTGACATAGTCCCTTGTGACGTTGGAATAGTGTAGCCATTAACTCATTCATAGTTCTCAAATCCTTGCTACGGCCAAAATTGAGGTCGAATTCATCCTAATTATAAATTAATTACGTAAAAAATTTGATATATTAATCTAGGTAAAAAAATGAACTCTCAAAGTAAACTCACCAGCACACGACTTCGAATGTGCTCCTTAATCTCATTCGGAACATCTCGCCTGGAGCGCACATAAAATGGAGTATAAGCTCGAACTACTGTGCCAATATAGGAGGAAAGCGCTGTTGCACTATCATCCACTCTTCCAGTGGAATTATTAGGAATGGTGACTTCAGTTTTCTGTACCTTTGATTTTTTTCAAGTGAGATGCCGTGTGTATAGCTACCACCGTGACGAGCGAATGTATCAACTAATAGATAATAGTATAATTTTTATAGTTATATAGTTATTGAGACAAAAGTATCAATTATGTAATTAATTATCAACGACATTTCCTTACTGGTAGGTGTCAACTGTGTATCGTTCTCTGTATTTTTAAATTCATCTTTAGGAATGTATTCCTCAGGTGGGGGACTAATGGGTTCAGGACTTAGACTTGGTGGAGGAGGCACATTTCTTCTTTGTCATTTTGGCGGCATCCTTGAAATGATTAATTATATATAAAAAATTAATTAGAAGAAATTAATTTTAGTATAAAACTTTATAGTCACCTATATGAATAAAGTTTTTGGTACTTTTAGTCTTTATCTTTGGATGTATTTTCCATACTTATTTCAGAATCTCCCTTTATAACATCTTCGTCATCATTATCAACTTTTTCTTCATCCTCATTATCCACTTCCCCCTGGATTCTTTTTCATCTTCTCACTTGCTTGAATTGAATGATCATTTAATACAGATGGGTTGAGATGGACGGGTGGGATGTCATCTCTACACAAGGGGAGAAACTCAAGTGCACCGAGGTCAACAAACAAGTTAATATCCTCTCTATCTTCCTGATAAGCCTCTACAATCGAAGTGTCATCTTCATTTCCACTATTATCGTAATCTGCACTCGTTCCTACTTCATATATATTTCAGGGGACAAAATTTTGTACGACTCGCCAAGTTATCTTTCCACTATTTTCATCAGCGCTTTTCATTGGATCAATTAAGTAATAAATTTGAGTAACTTTACAAGCTAATACGAATGTATTATCTTTGTACCATTTAGATGTAGTATTGACAATCATGAAGTGATTATCCCTATATATCGAAACCCAACCACTGCCTAGATCCCACACTATGACTTAATATGAAGCAAACGCACAATAAATAATATTTTGAAATGTTTTGTACAGCCTGGATAAAGCTCGCACTTTGCATTTTCCCACATTATAGAAAAATTTTCAAAATCAGCCTCTCGGCTACTTAAGGCATTGTCATCAACCATATCCATAAACATCTCAGCTTCAATGTCACTCAACATCTCCTCCATCTCATCTCGCTCATAATCATCATCCATATGCTGCAAATAATTCGAATGACCGAATAATCCATTCCTTGATTGTGCATACGGCTCACCATGCATTACATATTGAGTATACCTCAGATCCATACCGTTCATAAATATATGACTTTCAGCTTCATTCAATCCTATAGCACACAAATTTTTACAACCTCGACATGGATACTTAATGTAACCAAAATTGTCAGTAGAAGCCCTTGCAAAATCAATGAAGGTTCTTACTCCATGTGCATAGGGTACATAATCATTTCTAAGTCTATCGTCTAGATGCATCCAACTTTTGTCCATTTCTAAAAACATCTATATATTAGTAACACATATATAGAAAATTCACGTGCATATCATGCTCTAATTCAAATTGCTCTTTCGATAAGGTAGCTAACCCTATCCCATTCGAGATTATATTATCCATATTGCACATATTTCGTCACTCTACTACTTTCCACGTAAGTAGAAATTTCGCCAGCACCTCCCCATAGTTCTCCAAGTATACATGTTTATATAGAAAGATGGTGACTTAACGAACAATATATCCGAAGAATAATAAAGGAAGACACCGAAACTTCCTACTCAACGTGTTTAGTAGGAGAAATAAGAATGTGTAATACAAATAATATAATCTTAAATTGTCCACACTGAACAATTCAGGAATTAGTTTTGTTGCCCAGATGACTAACACAAGAGGGGGGGGTGAATTGAGTTGTATTAAAAAAATAACAATTATAAATCAAATATATAATATAAAATGTGACGCCTCCAAATTCCGTTTGGGATCGGACGGACATTTGAAGCGTCGAGACATGCAACACAAGGTTACCTGCCCCCGTTCATGACATATAAGATTCAATAATCCTAACATGCATATAACATTATGCAATATTCGCAGCGGATAATTTTTTTCTTTAGCAATACTATGTACCAAACTGAAAATATCCCAATACTTAAAACATACTTCATATATAAAGATCCATTGAATAACTAAGATCACAGCACTATTCCAAAATAGTTATGATCCAAAAGTACTGGAGATGCAACTCCATCGTACAAGTAGTAATTTAACTACTATATTAACATTAACGACGCACCGTTGTTCAGTCGACTGTGTCTAGTTGGTCAGCTCCTGATCCTCCTTCAGGTCCTGTAACAAGATCTACCATTCGGGAGGAATGGTAGTTGGGACTACCACAGTGAGATTTGATTACAAATCTCAGCAAGTTAACAAAAAACTTCCACACAGACTAATGATGCATGGATGACAGTAAAAGCATAAATGCATAATCAAATTCATAAGTAATTAAAGAATAACTTAGCGTACAACATAGCATAATTGACATAACTTAAATTGAAACATGAACTGAACTTGACTTGACATGAATTTGATCTGAAACTTGACTTAGCATGAACTTGCTCTGAAACTTGAATTAACATGAAAAATACATACTCCACAGTTGTTGTGGCCCCATGTATTCTACACAAACTTGACTTAACATTAAAAATACATACGCCACAGTTGTTGTGGCCCAATGTATTCTACACAAACTTGACTTAACATGAAAAATACATACTCCACAGTTGTTGTGGCCCCATGTATTCTACGTGTAAATACATACTCCACAGTTGTTGTGGTTCCATGTATTCTACACAAACTTGACTTAACATTAAAAATACATACTCCACAGTTGTTGTGGCCCCATGTATTCTACACAAACTTGACTTAATATGAAAAATACATACCCCACAGTTGTTGTGGCCCCATGTATTTTACGCATCACAATTGTAGTTAAATACATACTCCACAGTTGTTGTGGCCCCATGTATTCTACACATCATAATGTACTCAAGATGAAATGTGACTGGAATACGAAAGGACTGAAATCCTGACGTAACATAACGTGACTTGAACATAACTTAGAATACATGACCAACTTGAGATAGAAACATTTCATAACATGGCATAACATATAATAGACAACATATTTAACATGACATGCTTGCAACAGTGAATATTACATGACTTGACTTACATGTAATAGATGACATACTTAGCATGACGTACTTGTAATGTACAGTAATATATAACAGAATATATTATGTAACAGATAAAAATTGATGACAGAATAAATTCTGTATAATAGACAATTACATGATAACTTGACATGGCATGACACATATGATAACATACATACATACACTGTAGTTCTTTTACTTAGCATACATACACAGTAGACTGCTAGTAAGTTAAAAGCTAACTTACCTCGATCTCCGCATTTCTTATAAAACTTCAAGTGCGATCACGAGGAACTGTAATTAGTGATTCTAAAAGTTAGAACTAAATCACTAATAATTTGAAATATGGAAAATACTAACTTAAAGAGTAAAATTTTCATTTTACTTTCTACATGTGGGAAAATGACCGTTTTACCCATAACTTAAGGATTTTGTATACTAATTCCAAAAGTTTCCAAAATTTACATTCCTCATGTAAATTTTGCTCTAAACTTAAATATCAACTCAGAAAAATTTAAAACAAAACACAACTATGGAAAACACACTATGGCCGAAACATCCATAGGTCATTTCCCTTGATTTTTGTTGCAATTCCTTCCAACTTCAAAACTCATGCTTAAACCAAAATTTTACAACAAACATCTTCCAATTCTAAGTTCAAAACCATACTTAAAACATCCATTTAGAAAAATCTAATAATTAACACCAAACTTTTTTGTAAAAAGATTCAAGCACTTGAATCACAAGTTTTGACCTTAAATCAAAACATCTCCAAGAATTTCAAAAATCAAATCTTACTTCTAACATATTAATAATATCATCCTAACATCAACCATGCTTTAAATCATCGAACTAAAGTCACCAAAATCACAAAATAACATTTGGAGTTTTTGGTTTTACACTTAGTCCAAAAACATAAACTTTTTCCTCAACTAGTTTTGATAAATCTCTTGATCTATGACTTATAATTATATGATCTTCAAACCAAACCATCACATGGTTTAAAAAGATGTCCTAAAACATATATAAGCTTCTAATTCAAGATCACATGGTTAGAAATTAACCAAAACATAAATTTAGCCAAGAATATCCACACTTTGGCTTATTTGAATATCTCTTTGCATAAAATTTCATATCTTTGAAACTAACATCAAATATCTTCAAAATAATAATATAACATGTATATAAGATACTTAGTATCCTCCAATAAAATTATTAAAGTCATTAGAATAGGTTTAGACCACCAAAGAGTTAAACTTTCTCAAAACAGAAACTGTTTTTCCTCTTCCAGTTTCTAAGTTTCTAAATCTAAGAAAATCTTTCATCAAAACCTTTAATCATGCAAAAATCCTCAACCAATAGTCATATATACATGTTAACAATACTCCATAAAAATTTCGGACCAATATCTATCCATTAGCTTGGTCAAAAACTCCAAACTATAACATACTCTCCAGATTCACGCCCAGAATGACCTTTCTATGGTTAAAAATACTTTTGACCGACCAAATGACCATGGAATGATACGAAAAATACATCTACGGAAACTAGACTCAAAGAGGAACAACGTATATGAAGGAGATTTTATGATAAAACACTTACAAAAGCTTCGAAATGGGTGTGCAAAAGAACTCCTAAAAGCTGTCCGAGAGAGAGTGTTTGGTATTCTTTCAATGGAAAGCATAAATGAAGATAATTTCGTGGGGAGGGGTGGCTGGAGATACTTGTGGATAAGATATGGAAGAGATGAGGCTGGAGTGAGAGTTAAGTGTAGGACTCTCTTACCCAAAGTGAGAGTTAAGTGTAGGACTCTCTTACCGGAGTGAGAGTGGAGTGTAGGACTCTCTTACCTAATAATATCTACAAAAATCACAAAATATTTTTACCCAATAATATCCAGGAAATTAGCTTAAAATATTTTCTAAATGTGGAGTAGACTTGGAAGAGTAAGGTGGTTAAAATCTTTCCATGTGTATTTTAAATCTATGTTCTTAAGATATTTTCCAAATGTGTATTTTGCTTAGGTGTCATGATCTCACACCTTGATTTCCTTCACAATTCCATCTAATGGTTTCTCTTTGTGCTAAGTATCTAATACTATTCATTATGTGTGGTTAAGATCTTGCCAAGTATCCAAATAAAATTACGCTAACCTAATTTGGACATTTCACATTGTGATTTTGAAAACATTGCGTTTAGTACGTTTACCGAGATTACTATTCACTCCAAAAATAAACGTAATAAACTTAGTACTGAAAAATCCTAAATATTCAATTAAGCCTAGTGGTGTAGACTATAATGTATTCTGACACTTCTAACTATCTCAAATAATTAAAATCACATTTCTGGCACCATAGTGAGTGATAACACTAACTATGTTGACAGGCTAAAACCTATGCGATTAGTCGATTCGTGTAAACTTACGGAATTTTCACGAGATTCTTAAGGTCAAAAGAAATTCCACAATTGAATTTCTAGCGGGTTGTTACATAAAATATAAACAAAATATGAAATAACAATAAATATAAAGAGTAAGGGTAAGAGAGAAGCAAACTCAGTATGTTAACGAGGTTCGGCCCCACTGCCTACGTCCTCGCCTCAAGCTACCCTTTGAGGATTCCCAAATTCACTATTCAACCTCCTTCAGGTGGAGATAGAAACCTATTACACCTTTGAACAACACCGCTACAAAGGATCCGTGTAGAACACCCTCTATACTTGCAATCACCTTACAAGTGGTGATTCAACTATTCCCCGTATAGAATACTTTCTACACGCACAAGGGTTATACACACACTTTTTCTGATACAAAAACTGATAATGAGTAGGTTATCAGAAAACACTCCTCAATGAGTGAAATAAGAACAATACAGCACAAATTATATCTCTCAAAATGAATAAGGATTAAGGCTCAATGCTTAGAGAAGAGAGAATGAAAGCTTTGAATGAATGTTGTATGCTTTGGATGTTGTGAATGTGAAGCTCTCAAATGATCTATTTATAGGCATATGAGACTTCATATTCAAATTTAAAAAGATTCACATGTCAAAGACAACATCATTCACTTTTTCAAAAAAATCAAACCTAATCTTTTACTTTTGGTATATGACAAAATGAGCACACTTTCCTTTTCAAAAAATTCAAACCTAATCTTTTACTTTTTGTATATGACAAAATGAGCACACTTTACTTTTCAAAATTTTCAAACAAAATCATCTACCTTTTGTATAAGTCTAAAAAAACATCAATCACTTTTGAAAATATTCAAATAAAACATGAACATGTGAAAGATGACAATCAATCATCTTTAATATTTTCAAAGTTCAACCCTTTAATCAAGGCATGCACATGCAAAAGATGACAATCAATCATCTTTCAAAATTTTCAAATTTAATTTTTAAAAATATTCATGCACATGTGGAAAATGTATTTTAATGCTTTATGATAAAATATTAATTTTGAGCATTAATCCTAATTTAAAATTTTAAGAGATTTATAACATTACTCTATGACTTTAATGTGAACTTGTTTCCTTCTTGCTCATGCTTGGTTCTTTGATGTGCTTGATTCCATTGTGTGAACAACTTGAGCTTGAAACTCCTTTATTCTTTGAATTCATTTGTTATCATCAAAATCCATGTGTAGATTTATAATCACATGAAACTTGAAACCTTGGGTTCAACAATCTCCCCCTTTTTGATGATGATAAATACTTGATAGAACTTGAAACCTGTATTAATACTGAAGCTCCCTCTGAAAATATGCGTTAGTTTTTCAAGCAAAAGTATAAATATAATTCCAAGCATATATAACAAGTTTAGTAATTTAAACAATGTTAATGTTCTAGTATAAAACTTCTCCCCCTTTTGGCATCATTAAAAAGGATTGGCAGCAAGTAAATGGACTGAAGAAAACGATGCGTTTAATAGTCACTGTAGATAGTTGAAAAAGGAGCCGTCCGTGACCCGACAAATGCTGCAAAGTCTCAAGGCCTAACTCTATGAATTTAGTGCGGCTGGAGATTTAAACAATCGCCTGATATTGTTGACAAACGTGATTGAAGGCTCTGAATTTCTATAAAAAAATGAGCATTTTCATCTATCGGATGCCAAAAAAATACATCGCTTCTTGACCTGAGTTCTATTTTTCCACAACGATAGAATGACTGAGCAATTCTCTTCCACTAATGTTCCAAACTTGAATCAAGAACTTTTGACGCATCAATCATCAATCTTCTCTCCTGAGGCCGTCAATACCATGATAGGAGTAGAGAACCGTTTTTCTAATAAGGCTGATTTTGAGATTATTGCAGAATCAAGAATGCTCAGTAGTCAATATGCTGCCTCTGTTATGATCATGTCTCGGAGGTTAATGGCGAGGGTGAGTGAGATTGATCATCTTAACATGCAAATATCTGAGTTACGACAAAAGCTTGCTAATAAGGATAGTGAGAATAGAAAGCTAAAGCAAGAAAATCAAAAGTTCAAAAAATTTGCATATTAGTATGCTCATGATCTGCAACCATGAATAGAGGAGCTGGAACGAGAAAGGGTTCAGATACAAGGTCAACATCGGCAGATAACAGCAGAGGTTCATCGTTTACTAGAAAAATAGGGACAATCTATTGTTAATCTCGCTAGCTTAGTAAGAAAACTTTTGACAATGTGTGTCCAGCACATCTTGTATTTCTTTTGACTAAATAAGATTTGAAGAGACAATAGTTTGTCTTATTCTTTATGCTATCTCTATAAAATCAGTCCTAAAGTTCATCCAATCCGCATCAAGTTTTCTTCTCATCTCTATAACTCATCTGCATTCCTTCAACATTCTCGTTTTAAGCCTTCTATTCTTTTCTCAATGGCTCATTCTTCTAACATTTCTCTAGATCCATCCACGAGACATTCTGCATCTCAACCTCCTGTCCTTTCTGCAGCTGCCATTGGTGCCATGTTGCAGCAGGAAAATAATAATCTGACTAATAAGTCAGATTCTGATGCTATTTATGACTTGGTGAGTCTTGGGACTCGCTACTCTTCCTCTATTGTTGCTTTTTCTCAGCGGCTACAAGCCAAAAATATGAAGTTGAAAAGCTCAAAGAACAAATTGTTGTACTTCAACGAATTGTTCAAGAGTCTCACAAAAGGGAAGGAATCATTCGGCAGAAGAATAAACAGTTGAAATCTTTATTAGATTCTTCATTCCGCTTGCTGGTTCCCATGGATAAGAATGACATGATATTGTATGAAGAGAATGAGCGTCTCAAACATGAGGCTAAGAATCTCAAGTTTATGTAAAAGTATTTCAAAATCTATCTCTATTTTTATTGACTCTAGTCTATCTTTTAAGAGATATTCATAGCATGCATTATACCTATTTCTCTTCTGATCATACATAATCTATCTTCTGGTAAAGGCTTTGTGAAAATATCTGCTAACTGATCATGTGTGTTTGTGAATTCTAGTACTATATCGCCTTTCTGCACATGATCTCGAAGAAAATGATATCTTATTTCAATATGCTTAGTTCTAGAATGTTGTATTGGGTTCTTTGAAAGATTTATAGCACTTGTATTATCACATTTGATTGGAATGTAATTATACATGAGTTTAAAATTTTCAAGTTGTTGCTTCATATAGAGAACTTGAGTACAACAACTACCCGCAGCAACATATTCTGCTTCAGCAGTAGATAGTGCAACAGAAATTTGTTTTTTACTAAACTAGGAAACTAGTGCATGACCTAAGAAATGACATGCTCCACTAGTGCTTTTTCAATTTATTTTACAGCCAGCATAATCTGCATCTATGTAGCTAATTAGATCGAAAGATATGTGCTTAGGGTACCATAACCCTAGGTTAATTGTACCACTAAGATATCTAAGAATGTGCTTAACTGCAATTAAATGTGATTCTTTTGGAGATGATTGAAAGCATGCACATAAGCACACACTAAACATAATATCTGGTCTACTGGTTGTTAAATATAATAAGCTACCAATTATACCTCGATACATCTTCGAGTCAACTGGCTTACCGGATTCATCTTTATCAAGTTTAGTTGATGAGCTCATTGGTGTTCCAATTTCCTTAGCACTTTCCATCCCAAACTTCTTCAGTAATTCCTTAATATATTTTGATTGATTGATGAATGTCCCACTTTTTGTTTGCTTAATTTGCAATCCGAGAAAGAATGTAAGTTCTCCCATCATGCTCATCTCAAATTCTTCCTGCATAGTCTTAGCAAAAACTTGACACATATTTTCATTAGTAGCACCGAATATTATATCATCAACATAAATCTGAATAAAAAGAATATCAACATTTTCATATTTAATGAAAAGAGTTGTGTCGATTTTTCCTCTTGAAAAACCTTTTTCAATCAATAAACCACTGGGTCTCTCGTACCAAGCTCTAGGAGCCTGTTTAAGTCCATATAGTGCTTTTGTGAGTTTGAAAACATGATTTGGGGAAATATGATTTTCAAAATCAGGAGGTTGCTCAACATATACATCTTCATTTATAAAACCATTTAAGAAAGCACTTTTAACATCCATTTGAAAAAGTTTGAAATCTTTATAACAAGCATATGCAAGTAGCATTCGAATAGTTTCTAATCTTGCGACAGGTGCATATGTCTCATCATAATCGATCCATTCTTCTTGATTAAAACCTTGGGCTACAAGTCGAGCCTTATTTCTAGTAATGACTCCGGACTCATCTTTCTTGTTTCTAAAAACCCATTTTGTTCCAATAATAGTATGATTTTTGGGTTTAGGAACAAGTATCCAAACATCATTTCTTTCAAATTGATTCAACTCTTATTGCATAGCTAGAATCCAAGATTCATCAAGAAGTGCGTCATCAATATTTTTGGGTTCAATTTGAGATAGAAAAGCAGTATGATTGCAAATATTTCTAAGAAATGATCGAGTACTTACACCTTGTGAAGGTTCTCCCAAAATTTGTTCCACTGGATGATCTTTCACAAATTTCCACTGTTTGGTTGCATCTTGTATTAAATTTTGATGATCTTTCCTGATGGCTCCATGTTGAACTTCCTCTATTATTTTTTCTTTATTGAGATTGAGACTTTCCGTGTTATTTATACCTCCTGTTTCTTCATCAATAGATTTCTTGGAGAGTGGAGAATTAAATTCATCAAATACTACATGCATAGATTCTTGTACAGTCAAAGTCTTTTTATTGAATACTCTATAAGTTTTACTATTAGTAGAATACCCGAGAAAGATACATTCATCAGATTTTGCATCAAACTTGTCTAAATTATCTCTGTCATTCAAAATAAAACATTTGCATCCAAATACATGAAAGTAACCAATGTTGGGTTTTTTCTCATTTCAAAGCTCATAGGGGGTTTTATCTAATTTAGACCTTAGCATAACTCTATTTATAACATAACATGCAGTACTTACTGTTTCGGCCCAAAAATAACTAGGCAAGTTGTTCTCATTGAGCATTGTTCTTGCCATCTCTTGAAGAGATCTACTTTTCCTCTCTACTACCCCATTTTGTTGAGGAGTTCGAGGAGCAGAAAAATTATGCACAAAACCATTTTCATCACAAAATGTTTCAATATTTTTATTAACAAACTCTTTTCCCCTATCACTTCGGATACTTGAAATAGTATAGCCATTTTCATTTTGAATTCTCTTGCATAACTTGGTAAAATGCATTATGTGCCTCATCTTTATGAGCAAGAAAGATGACCCAAGTATATCTAGAGAAATCATCAACAATAACAAATGCATAATATTTTCCTCCTAAACTTGCAACTCTATTTGGTCCAAAAAGATCCATGTGTATCAGTTGCAATGGTCTAGTAGTGGAAATATGTTTCTTAGTTTTAAAAGAAGTTTTTGTTTGTTTACCAAATTGACATGCATCACAAATTTTGTCTTTAAGAAAATTTGTTTTTGGTAAACCTCTCACAAGATCATTTTTTGAAAGTTTGGAAATAAGTTCCATGTTGGCATGACCTAATCTTCTATGCCATAACCAACTAGTTTCATTTTGAGCTGAAAAGCAAATAGTATCTTGTGAGGTAATTTCTTCAAAATCGATTGTATAAACATTATTGTTTCTAAAAGCAATAAAACAAATATTACAATCATGATCATTCAAAATAATGCACTTATCTATTTTGAAAGTAACTGTAAATCTTTTATCACATAATTGACTTATGCTCAAAAGATTATGTTTTAGACTTTCAACAAGTAGAACATCTTCAATTATGAGAGAAGATTCATTACCAATTTTACCTATTCCCACGATCTTCCCTTTCGAGTTGTCTCCAAATGTCACGTGTCCTTCTTCTTTAGATCTAAGATCAAAGAACTTAGTCTTATCTCCCGTCATGTGTCTTGAATATCCACTATCTAAAAACCACTTATTTTTACTTGTGGATGACTTCATGCATACCTATAAAAACAATTAAAATGATTTTTCTTGGTACCCAAGTTTTTTGGGTCCTTTATTTATTAGTATTAGAAAAAACAAGATTTTTAAGTACCCATATGGCCCTAATAGTCATTGTATGATTTCTTCTAATATGACAAGTATGATAATTATGACCATTTATATTACAAAAATTGCAAATAGCATGTGACATATATGAAAAAACTTGAATGATTATAATAATATCCTTTTTTGACAAAATTATTTTTATGAAAAGAATTTTGAATATTAGTCTTTGATGTAGAATGATTATCAAAGAAATTTTTATAAGGTTTGTATTTTTATTTTGGCATATATCCCAAACCTGCCTTGTCAAAAACACGTCTTTGACTACCAAGAAGTTTTTCAAAATTTCTTTTCCCATTCGTAAAGTTTTCAACAATATTTTCTAAATCGGTTTTCTTCTTATTCAATTCAAGATTTTCATCTTTCAAAATGATACTTTCTTTTCTTAAAATTTCAATTTCGTTTGTTAAAGAATAATTTTTCTTTTTCAAAGTAGTATACTTGATACCCAATTTTTCAAATTCCTCATATACCTCTTCTAAAACATTTTGCAATTCTTCATATGAAGGATATTCAATATTATCAAGATTTGTTACCTCAATGTCATCTTTAGCCATAAGATAAAGATTTGCTGATTCTCCATTGCTTGCTTCACTATCTGAACTACTTGAATCATCATCTCATGTAGCTTTCATTGCTTTCTTGCCCTTGTTTCGATCTTTCTTTAGCAGAGGACAATCTGGCTAGATATGACCAGGTTTATTGCATTTATAACAAATTAAAGTGTCATTTTTACCTGAATCTTTCTTGGAAAACTTTTTAAAAGATTTCCTCAGAGGAGTTCTATTTTTCTTCAAGAATCTCTGAATTCTTCTTGTTATCATCGCAACTTCTTCATCTTTATCGTCATTTTCCTCATATTCATCACTTTCACTTTTATCAGGAACAACTTTAAGTGCTAAACTCTTTTTTGGCTTTCATTCTTCTTCTCCTCTTTTTAATATGTACTCATGGGTGATAAGTGACTCGATGAGTTCATTGACTTCGAGCTTCTTGAGGTCTCTAACTTCAAGAATAGCCGTAACTTTTGATTCCCAACGTTTTGGTAAAGAGTTGAGAATTTTTCTTACTATCTCCACCTTGGAATAAACTTTGCCAAGAGCTGTCAAGCTGTTTATGATGTTAGTAAAATGAGTGTGCATACTAGAAATAGATCCATCATTATTCATCTTAAACATTTCATATTCATGAGTAAAAATATAAATTTTTGATTCCGTGACTTGCGAAGTTCCTTCATAAGTTACTTCCAAGTTATCCCAAATTTCCTTTGCCGTAGCGCAATTCATTATTCTATTGAACTCATTTCCATTAAGAGCATTATATAATAAATTCATAGCAGTTAAATTTAAAGTATAAAGTCTATCGTCTTCACGATCAAACTCTTCTTCTTCCTTTTTGACCTTTACTCCATCAACCACTTTTGTTAGAATATAAGGTCCATTTACAATACATTTCTAGATTTCTCTACCTTGAGCTTGAAGAAATATTCTCATTCTAACTTTCCAGAATGAGTAATTATCTCCACAAAAGAGTCGAGGCCGACTGCTAGATTGACCTTCACCAAATGAAGCTACAATGTTAGCCATAAGATCTTAACTCAAAAGATAGTTAATCTTATAATAGAGCTCTTAACTCTGATACCAATTGTTGCCCAGATGACTAACACAAGAGGGGGGTGAATTGAGTTGTATTAAAAAAATAACAAATATAAATCAAATATATAATATAAAATATAAACAAAATATGAAATAACAATAAATATAAAGAGTAAGGATAAGAGAGAAGCAAACTCAGTATATTAACGAGGTTCGGCCCCACTGCCTACGTCCTCGCCTCAAGCTACCCCTTGAGGATTCCCAAATTCACTATTCAACCTCCTTCAGGTGGAGATAGAAACCTATTACACTTTTGAATAACACCGCTACAAAGGATCCGTGTAGAACACTCTCTATACTTGCAATCACCTTACAAGTGGTGATTCAACTATTCCCCGTATAGAATACTTTCTACACGCACAAGGGTTATACACACACTTTTTCTGATACAAAAACTGATAGTGGGTAGGTTATCAGAAAACACTCCTCAATGAGTGAAATAAGAACAATACAGCACAAACTATATCTCTCAAAATGAACAAGGATTAAGGCTCAATGCTTAGAGAAGAGAGAATGAAAGCTCTGAATGAATGTTGTATGCTCTGGATGTTGTGAATGTGAAGCTCTCAAATGATCTATTTATAGGCATATGAGACTTCATATTCAAATTTAAAAAGATTCACATGTCAAAGACAACATCATTTACTTTTTCAAAAAATTCAAATAAAAGGTTCTTCTTTTTCAATTGTCAAAGACAACATCATTCATTTTTTCAAAAAAATCAAACCTAATCTTTTACTTTTTATATATGACAAAATGAGCACACTTTCCTTTTCAAAAAATTCAAACCTAATCTTTTACTTTTTATATATGACAAAATGAGCACACTTTACTTTTCAAATTTTTCAAACAAAATCATCTACCTTTTGTATAAGTCTAAAAAAGCATCAATCACTTTTAAAAATATTCAAATAAAATATGCACATGTGAAAAATGACAATCAATCATCTTTAATATTTTCAAAGTTCAACCCTTTAATCAAGGCATGCACATGCAAAAGATGACAATCAATCATCTTTCAAAATTTTCAAATTTAATTTTCAAAAATATTCATGCACATGTGGAAAATGTATTTTAATGTTTTATGATAAAATATTAATTTTGAGCATTAATCCTAATTTTGAATTTTAAGAGATTTACAACATTACTCTATGACTTTAATGTGAACTTGTTTCCTTCTTGCTCATGCTGGGTTCTTTGATGTGCTTGATTCTATTGTGTGAACAACTTGAGTTTGAAACTCCTTTATTCTTTGAATTCATTTGTTATCATCAAAATCCATGTGTAGATTTATAATCACATGAAATTTGAAACCTTTGGTTCAACAAGTTTACACCTAAATGTACACTAATTTCCAAATAGGTCTAAGGTTATTTATGCAATGTTACACAATATCTTACAAAAAACACTACAAATAATATTTTCATGTTATTTGAATTAACAATGTCAAACAAATATAATAGTGTTATATTGTTAAACTAGAGCTTAGATAGAAGAATATGCTCACAAGTTACCTATCTTGTAGAGAAACGATTGAGAATGATCTTGAAGAAATGTCTAAATTTATGTCAAATTACTTAACTGTCACAAGCTATCTGACCTTGACAACTCTCAAGGCCGGAGAGACTTTGACAGTCAAGCAACTTGACAGACATTCTTTCAAGATAATTCTCAATCATTCTCTCTAAGATATGAAGCTTGTGAGTATATTTACAATATTTCTCTCTACTTTAACAAAATAACATAACTATTTGTTTGACATTGTTATGATAGATAAAAAATAAAAATTATTGTTAATATATAATTGTTATTATATATAGAAAGTATTAGTTATTATAATTGTTATTATATAGAAAGTATTGCTATTATATAATTGTTATTATTAATATTTAATTGTTATTATATATATTTGTTATTATATAATTGTTATTATATAAGTTATTATATAATTTTTATTTTTATTATTTGTAAATAATATTTTTAGTTGTTATTTTTTATAAATAACAATATTATTAATTCTTATTATACAAATTAGATACTTATTTGTTGATAACACTTAAATTTTAATTATTATTATAATTGATACTTATTATATAATTGTTATTATTTGTAAATAATATTTTTAGTTGTTATTTTTTATGAATAACGATATGATTAATTGTTATTATACAAATTAGATACTTATTTGTTGATAACAATTTATTTGTTAATATTTATATTATAACTTATAATAATTATTATTATTCAAATATAATAAATATATTGCATGTAGTTGTCCCATTATATAATATCTATTATGCACAACAAATAATCACACTATATATATATATTCTTTAATCACAACATATTACACAAATAAACACATAAATTTACAAATAATAATAAAATATACAAATATAACATACACAAACAACCACAACATATGCTTAAAAAAAATATAACATACACAAAATCACATGATATGCTTCAAAAAAATACATCTAAAACACATTAATTTTAAGAATAATCATACATATAACAACAATTTTACATTTTAATTCATGGTATAACACAATCCATATCACAAATAAATATATATAATTCACACTACAAGAAAAAGGACTATTTGCGGCTATTTTTATTTCCGGCGATAGATTTATGGTCGCAAAAAGCCCATTTTTAAACTTTGGTAAAAAATTTGTGTCAATTATAAAAGTAGCCGCAAAAATCACTTATTTGCGGCTGTTTTTGTTCGCCGGAAAAAATGTAGCCGGAAAAAACCCGATCTGTAAAGCAATATTGTCATAACAAAGTGTCCGCCGTTATTATAGTTTTATTACGGCGACTTTGTGTATTATTAAGGCGACTTAAAAGTCGCCTTAATAGATTTTCTACACTTACCCTCCCGCGCCTATTATTTTCCCACGATTCAGACATCTTCCCTCTCTCTCTCTCTCTCTCTCTCTCTCTCTCTACACGGGGGTTTTGGTTCTTGGTAGCGGCGCCGTCTTCTCGCCACCGTCTTCGTGTCGTCGTCTCGCCGTCGTCTTCTCGCCGGTGAGTTTCTTTTATGCTCCATCACTCTCTCTCGCTCTCTCTCGCTCTCTATCTCTCTCTGTCTCACTCTGTAACTCATTCGTTTTTGAACGAAAACAATCGGTCGTATCGCTTTTAATTTTGGGGTTGATAGATGTATCTAGTTTAGTTGTTTTACGTTGTGGTCTTTGATTTTAAAATGTACCTCTTGTGATTTACACTTATGGATTGATTTTAAAATGTACCTCTCGTGATTTTAAAATATATCCCACATACTTCTCCCACGAATAACTTCACAGGAAAGGGAATATTAGTAACACCACACATCAGATTCTGGCATACTTTTTAGGTTGTTTCAATATCCCTAGATTCATTGGAGCAAGCCTAAGCCATCCGATCACTTTGGAAGATCCAAGGCAGTCAACTGTACCTAATTAATGTAGGAAGAAAAACTAAAGATTGTGGACTATATATTGATCACAAAAATTTGGCAAGACCACATATCAAGAGGCATATCAAAATTAAGGTCGACAAGTATGCACATGTTCTAGAAGGCTTTTCATTGGTTGAATAAGTAGCAAACATGGAGGGAAAAAGAGCAAGAAAGGAAAAATTAAAAATAAATCAATGCAATAAAAAGGGTAACTTTTATCGAATATGTAATATGCCAGGAATTCCATAGATTCAAAACTTAAAATTATGCTAGCTTGAATTAAACACTGACAACACCATTCCATACCAACCTTATTGAGGTAATTCATCTGAGTGATGACACATGTAGCCACAGCCAACATGAAAAACCATGTCTCTGGATATATTAACAGATTCTTTCCCTCGAAAGTTAACTTTAGTGAAGTTCCAAGGGCTTTCACACTCATCACCTGTGCAATTATTGGTGATTACACTCACAGGAAGAAGAAAAAAAGACTGCATGTGTAAGTTTTTTTTTTTGTTTTTTTTTAAAGAAAAGATGATGAATACCAACACTTAGATTAAAATATTGAGTAACATGAACATCCAGATAAGAAAAGGTCTACCAATAAAACTGACTATCAATTAAGTCTTGTTGGAAATATATAAAAACTCAAGCTGCTCTAAAACTCTGATTTCATTGAAACAATCTCACCATCCAAACATACAACAGCAGAAAATTCAAAACAAAATTGGGAAATAGATATAAAAACTATGCTTAGGAAGCATTCTCCTTTTTCAGTTTTGCGAGCTCTTGCCTTACCAGTCTAGCCCTCTTAATCTTTGCCAACATAAGTTTGAACCTATCAAAGTCAGTTAGAGAAGCCCTTCTCTTTTGAACAATTAACTTTCTGCCCCAGGAACTATTCTCCCACTTCTTCTTAACATCAGCTTTCTCCATAGCATCAAGCAATTCCTTCTTCTTAGGAACCCTCTTAATGTCAATTTTAAGGTCAGTGAGAGAGAGCCTCTTGAAATTCATTTGGGATCTTTCCATATCAGGGGCATCCACGAGAGCTCGGTTCTGGTCGATGACATCGACGAGAACAACGAGTTTGCCATAGTCTTCGCCGTAGTTGACGAGGGCGACCCTCCCGATCATTTCAACCAGCAGGGAAAGCAAAAAGCCCTCTGATAAAACCCATGGAAGGAATTAATTAAATGTGGTGCTGAAGTTGACTAGAAGGCCAAAATGACACCCATTGATCTCTTGAAATGTACCTCTCGTGATTTTGGCTTTTGGCTTATTCAATGATAAAGGATCTGTGAATATTTTTAATTCTACACATACTCTAATCCTTGGATCCTCATGTTTATGCTGGTTCTATTTAAAATATGTGTCATCAATTAATATAATTAATGATAATAAAAACTTAAATTCAAAGTAGCATGAATATAGTCCTATAGACTAATAATATAACTTGTAGAGTTCGGAAACTGGAAGCATGCTACTTCAAATATAGATATACAAACACGACGAATTGGTACTATTATTTTCTAGTCAAGGTACAAAGGAAGATGTGAACGAAAAAAAAAAAACTGGACAGACCTACAATAATCTACCAATACTTGTCGAAAATAACTTCTGTATTAATCTATATATATATGTTTTTGTTTGTCAAAGTGTACAACATGCTTGCCCAAACAGTGCAAAGTTGCAAACTATGCCCATTTGTCCAGTTGGCCTGGTTTGGGAGAGTACAAACTAGTGAATTTGTGTGCATATTTGTTCATATTAACTTATGAAAATACACTAGATCAGATGGGGTTGAGGGGCATATTTAGAGAACATCCTAACATCGTCCATACTGGAAAATCACACTTTTTGAGATGCTTCTTCTATCATAATTAGTTCCTCTTCACAATGAACTTCATAATTAGTTCTATCATAATCTGTTATATCTATATATAACTAACTAACTATAGATAGTTTAATTATGACACACGTAAGTAGTACTGCATGCATCCTTGTTTGAAACTAATTTTGGCTATATATGTACATATTTGACTAACTTTCATGCAAATTTACACAGTGGCCGCTTGATGATCAAGGGATAACATTCCTTATTTCAAGCGATTAATTAAATATTTCAAACCCCAAGTAAATATAAATTAGAAATTAAAGTTCAAATAGGTTGAAGAGTTCTATACGTACAAGTACTAAATCTTTCAAGTTTCAGAAGCTACCTGCACGTAAACTATCATAATAATAATATTCTAAAATATGTGTTAGACCAATTAAGTACTTGTATTAATCCAAGGTAAGCGTGCTAGGACAATATATATATATATATATATATATATATATATATATAAATGCCTCTATAACAAAATTTGCAAGAATACTTGGCTATGATCTATCTCGGTTGTTTCCAACTTCGTACATGCAAAAACTGATCAGGAATATATGTTGAATATGAGACAAGAAATGAGAAAAAGTATGATTAATTAATTAGACTTCTCTCGTAATTATTAATAGCTGATAGATAGCTACTTGTTCCTGTGTAGCTAGGCTTTTAACCATGCAGTAGATCAAAAGGCTGAATTACTTTGGGTGTCCTGTTTTTAGTACTCATCGACATTGGTGGGGTGAGTAGCTTTATATAATTGAGCTTTATATATACTTTTTCAACCTAGTGTTTAAAAATGTGTTTAGCTTTTAATCCTTTTATCTAGATATTATTTTTGCATTTGGTTCAGATCCTTTTGTTTTTTTCCTGCTTGTGGAAGTCTTTAGTCTCTTCAAACATCTTCCATTTCTTATATCCCTGATTATACACTTGATTTTGTTCTCCTTTAATACACTCTTGATTTTGTTCTGATTATGCACATGGACCAACTTACTATATATTCAGATTAATATTCAACTTTCCCTTTCTCAGTAATATGTTTCAACAATACTACGTGCCATGTTGGATTTTTCTGAAATGGAGTTTACTATGATCAGAATCCAACAGTCACAAAAAAGAATCACCCCGTTGGCTGATTCCAAATAATTTGTAGGAGAAATCTTTAGATCAAGAGAATGCAGTACAAGTATATTGTTCTATTTTTATCTATCCCACTTTTTCCTCTTCCCACGTTTTTTTTTTATTGATCTTACCAACTGACTTAACCTATGATTTACGTGGCATTGTGCATGTGGTCATTCCTTATTAAACAACTCTTGCACCTCTACTTATTTCTAGATGGACAAGAGTTGGATGCAAATCACTGATAGATTTGGATCTATGGAATATGCTAAAGGAGTGAAGGAGTTCTTTACCTTGGCCCAAACTTTAGCTGAGGGTGAGGAAATTCGTTGCCCATGTGTCAGATGTTCAAATAATTACTTCCTACCAATAACCCAGGTAGAGAGACACTTGTTTATTAAAGGTATTGACAAGAATTACACGACATGGATTTTTCATGGTGAACAAGAAGATTTAATCATAAGTGATGATGATGATAATGTACATGATCCTGATGAAGAGGATGACTTCATTGATGACGTTGATGTTATGTTACGAGATATTCGGGCTGGGGGATTTCCTGATGTTCCCATAAGTGATTTATTCCATGCTACGGGTTCCACATCGGTCGATACCTTTTCTGATCGGACTTTCGACCAGCTGTTGGCTGATTCCCAGCGTCCTCTTTATGAAGGTTGTACAAAGTATTCTAAACTATCATTCACTGTCAAGTTGCTGCACATTAAAACACTTGGTGGTTGGAGTGTAAAGTCGTTCGACATGCTTTTACACTTGTTGAAGTCAGCTTTTCCCAATGCCCTTTTGCCAAATTCATATCAAGAATCACGTAACTTGGAAAAAGGGTTGGGCTTTATTTACACCAAGATACATGTTTGTCCGAATGACTGCATACTTTATTGGAGGGAAAATGTGGATAAAGATGAGTGCTCGAAATGTAAACTTTCAAGGTGGAAGTTCAGCAACACTAAGAAGAGACGAATTCCTCAAAAGGTTTTAAGACATTTTCCGTTGAAGCCAAGGTTGCAGAGATTGTTTATGTCACAAAAAACATCAGTTGATATGCGGTGGCACAAGGATCAGCATGTCATTCAGCAAGATATTCTAAGTCATCCTGCTGACTCTGAGGTGTGGACGACATTTGATCAAGAGCATGCTTGGTTCACAGAAGATCCAAGAAATGTCAGGCTTGGTTTAGCTAGCGATGGTTTCAACCCATTTAATAATTTGGCTAAGCCTTATAGCGTATGGCCAGTGATTCTTGTCCCTTACAACTTACCTCCGTGGTTGTGCATGAAGGATCTATTTTTTATCACTTCACTCTTGATTCCTGGACCAAGATCACCAGGAAATAAAATCGATGTTTATCTTCAGCCTTTGATAGATGAATTGATTGATCTATGGGATAATGGTGTTGATACATACGATGCAAAGACCAAAGAGACTTTCAGATTGCATGCAGCATTGCTATGGACAATCAACGACTTCCCTGCTTATGGAAACCTCTCCGGGTGGAGTACTAAGGGGAAGATGGCATGTCCATCGTGCAAGGAAGAAACAGATTCGATGTGGTTGCCATATAGCCGAAAGCATTGTTACATGGGTCATCGCCGATTCTTGCCACCGGGCCACATCTGGAGAAAGAAAAAGACTATTTTTAATGGCAGTGCAGAGCATCGTGACCCACCTACAATGTATTCAGGAGAAGATATACTCATTCAACTCCAAAGTATTCCTGATGCAAATTTTGGCAAAGCCATAAAGAAAAGAAAGCGTACCACAGAGGAGTTCAATTGGACCAAGAAAAGTATCTTCTTTCAATTGTCATATTGGTCGACTATAAAAATTAGACATAATCTAGATGTAATGCACATTGAGAAGAACATATGTGACAACATCTTGGGAACTTTGATGAATATCTCTGGCAAAACTAAAGATCATCCTAATGCACGTTGTGACCTTTCCACTCTCAATATAAGGGAGGAGTTACACCTTATTCAGGATGGACAACGCATTAGTATGCCACAAGCATGTTATACGTTGTATGGAGCTGAGCGGACTGGTTTTTCTAATTGGTTGCATGGTGTGAAATTTCCGGATGGCTTCGCTTCAAACATTGCCAGATGTGTTAGTGTAAGTGACTGCAAAATCTCGGGGATGAAAAGTCATGATTGCCATATTTTCATGCAAAGATTACTTCCTGTTGCAATTTCTGGATACTTACGCCAAGATGTACGATTGGCACTTTTCGAGCTAAGCACTTTCTTCAAAGAATTGTGTGCTAGAACATGTAAGAAGGAAGTCTTAGAGCGGCTTCAAGCTGATATCGTCGTTATTCTTTGCAAGCTTGAGATGATTTTTTCGCCTACCTTTTTCAACATAATGGTGCACTTAGCATATCACTTGCCACGTGAGGCCCTGCTTGCAGGGCCAGTTCAATATAAGTGGATGTATCCTTTCGAGAGATATCTCGAAAAATTCAAGAGATATGTTAAGAATAAAGCCTACCCGGAAGGTTCAATAGCTGAGGCCTATATCCATGTTGAATGTTTGAATTTTTGTTCCATGTACCTCCATGATGTTGAAACTAGATTCAATCCTCCTGAACGTAACGTCGACGAAGGAGAAGAGGGTGTACGAGAGGGACTTGATGTTTTTTCACAGAAGGTGCGACCCATGGGTTTTGCATCACGTCACCAATTAGACGATGATGCTTTCATAAAAGCCAGATGGTATGTTCTTAATAACTGCACAGAGATTGGAGAATACCTAAAGTAAGTAACCAAACTAGTTACCAACTTAGTAACTTTCCATTCTCAATATCCTAATTTATGTTGCATCCCCTACATATACTTATTAACCGTTACATGGGCTTTTTTCTAGTGAGCACTACATGCAAGTGAGTGAAGAGTATCCCAATAATGCCGATAGTATGCATGCTGCAAAATTTCCAGACTGGTTCAAGTCACAAGTATGCAAACTCATTTGGAAGTTCAGCCTTATTTCCTTTGGCCACATATGTTTGTTTAAGGCGAGAACATGTATTGTTTATACTTTATTTAATTCCTTATTTGAACTTGTGATAGATTCAAGCTAGGCGTGCTGATAATCCCAAAGAAGTTTCGGATGATTTATATGCTTTAGCATGTGGTCCTGACCCTTGGGGTGCGTCCTATTCTGGTTGCATAACCAACGGTATAAGATTTCACACAAAAAAACGGGAAGAACATCGTCGCACCCAAAACTCCGGTGTCATGGTCATTAGTGGGCAACCAGGATCTGAAAAACTTGAGTTCTTTGGTAGACTAATAGACATTTTGGAATTCCGCTATATGGGTTGGCTTCGTGTTTACTTATTCAAATGTGAATGGTTTGACATATCTGATTCCAAACGAGGGATACGTATGGAACCACATCTTACTAGTGTGAATATGTCACGGACAGCTTATAAGGACGACCCATTTGTTTTGGCGTCCCAAGCATCACAGGTATTTTACCTAAAAAATCGCAGCATTCGTAGGGAATGGTATGTAGTCCAAAAGGTCATACATAGAAATGTCTATGACCTTCCACTATCATCCCTTATTGAAGATGATGAATCTGATTCTAGTGACGTTGATGCATACCAAGAGGATAATTCTGGTGATGCTTACGTGAGTGTCCATGCTGATGACATCCCACTGCAAACAGACATGCACAGGCCGAATGTTGAACCAGAGTAGGTTGATGTTGACACATTGGTAATGCAAAGGTCTAATCGGGACCACTTTGAGCAAGGTTTTATCAATGACGATACCAGCAAAGACAATTCAGATCACAGCGCCGAACTAGAGGGTAGCATAGAAGAAGATAGTATCTCAACGGAGGATGAGATGAACTAGCGAATTGTGTACTGGTAATAACCTCGTGATTCCACATAACCCATTTTGTTTACTTTTTATTGATCCTCATTTCGCCACTAATTAATATCTTGTCTTTTCCATCGTTTCTTATCTAATGTAGGAAATAACCAGGTTGATTGTAGCGTGACAATATCTTATTGTATTGATGTTCTATTGAATGGATGTGTGAGCACCCTTTATGTATTTCTGTTGCATAGAAGACTTTTATCACTTTGGTAAAATTTTGTATGTTGTTTTTGACAATATATTAGTTTGTTATTTTTCAAGAATTTGACAAAGTTTATTGGTATATTAAGTTCAAGCAACAACTGAGGAATCGCCACACCCCTTTATGCCCAGAATTTGGCAAAATTTATTGGTCTAATTGTATATACTTAGTGTGATTGCAGGGAACATCTATTGGTTGCCTTCGCCTTGGATATGCCGATCGTTAAAAGAGGTAGAGGTCGATCACGTGGAGTGAGGGGTGGCCGAGGTCGAGGTAGATCTCAAAGAAATGATGAAGTTCAAGATACAGTACCCATTCCTGCCATTACTGCCCAAAATGATGCATTATCAAGCTCAGATGACTCAACTGAGCCGCCTGATTGCGTCCCGAGCACAGAACCCAATGACATGCCAGTAGTTGATTCACAAAGTGCAAACCCGGATGGTATATTTCTAATTTTCTGAGGTGTTGTTTTACATAGTATGTTAGTGGTTGCTTAATTTGATTGTTACACGATCTATATGATGCTAACATGTCAATTGAAAACATTAGTACCACCAAGCCAGAAGCGTGGCCGAGGAGCAGCAAAAAGCACAGAGTTTGAGAAGTTACGAAAGCATGGAAAGATACCCTTGAGAATTAAGGATGGTGAGACTGCACCTTGTTGTGAAAATGCTACAATTTTACTACAAGGGTTACATGGTTGGTTAAGCACCATATGGACTTGAGTCATCCTAGCTGGCATGTCGTTCCAGCTAATGAGAAGGAAGAATTGGTAACACGTGTTCAGGTTAACTTGATTTGGAATTTCATACGTTTTCAAATAGAGTAGTTGAAATCCCAAGGTTGCTTATATTCAACTCGTAGCATTCTCTATAATTAATATGTTTGTTGTTTGTCCCTAGGCTGACTTCATCCTCGATTGGACCAAGAAGAATCACCGTGATACGGTTATGAAGACACTTCGGAAGCGGTTTAATCATATTCGGTATGATTTACATAAAACCTACAAGAAATACGAGAGTAATGAACAAGCACTTGCGAATGTGCCACCGTTGGTGACACCAACCACCTGGGTGAAGTTATGCGCTCGATATGCAAGCGAGGAGTATAAGGTAAGTTGGAAGTCAAATATTGAATTAACGTTGCTTTGACTGCATACTTTTTTAAGCACTGTTTGATATTTGTTAAGCTTGGCATGTGTGATTGCTTTAATGTATATCATGTCTCGTGTGAGTGTAGCGAATGTCTGAACGAAATAAAGGTAATAGAGATAAGCAAGAAAACAATCACACGGTTGGACGAAGGTCATTTGTACGCCTAATGGAGATGAGGGTAAGTCAATTAAGGTCGACATGCAAGATGCACATCAATGAGAACTTAGTGTGATATAGTTTAAGTGTCTAATGAATTTAATTTGCTTGTATTGGCAGTCTGGGAATGAGGAGAATTTGGTAGATTTTTTTAAAGAAGTGAGGTGGTCAAAGAAAAAGAACAAATTTGTGACTCCCATTGCTGAAGAGAAATATGTGAGTGTTAAAGTGCTAGCTAAATTAATATGGGTTCAATTGCTTTCATTATTATATGGTGTTGTCTAAATACAACCAACTTATTACCGAGTTTGTGATTTTCCAATGGTTAATAGCTGGAGATGGCAGCAAAGATGTCAGAGCTGGAGCCGGAGAAGAGGACTAATGAGGCTGCAGCAACAATCTTTAAGGAAGTTTTGGGCCAAAGATCAGGGTATGTAAGGGGGCTTAGCGAGATGGTTATCCCGGAGTCATCTAGAGAAGCAGCTGATGCCCAAATAGCGGAATTAACTGAACGTGCATAAAGGTTTGAGAAAGCTGCTTCAGATTATAAGGGCCAGCTTGATGACTTACGAGCGAATGTCATGATGCTAATGGAGAGACAAGTTGAATACGACAAGTTCATGGAGAGATATGAGTCAGAGCGGCAGACGCAGGGAGAGTCTCATAGAGAGACTCAGGGACCTGCATAGTTAATATTTGGCCATGAACCATTTTTTGTGAATTTTGATAAGGAGATGAAGGTGAAAGTAATATAGTTTTCACAAAATGCCTCCTACTTAGTTAATATTTTGTTTAGGGTCTAATGGTGTGGGGTAGGTAGTGTAAGGTTAGGTTTTGTGGATATTTTGTAGCTTATGCCATTGTACATTTCTGTTGCCACCAACCGCTACATTTTGGAAGTTATTGGTCATTGGATGTCAGGTCAAACTACTACAACAAGGTAAGTAATGTCCTACACCCATAGGCTTTTTTATGGTCTGATTTGAATTCTTAACGATTAGCATTGCATACTTATTTGCATGTTATGATTGACATCGATTGAATAGTTTAAGAAAGAAAATCATCCCTCTTTGGTGCTACTGCAGTTTTGATTTCTCCTAAACCATCTGGAAACCTATGAAGTATATATGAGGCATATTTCGTATCTCTTCCTTTTTTTGTATCACTTAGTATCTCTTTGATGAAATTTTCCTTGTTAAGAGCTTAAAAATTCTGTCGATTAGTATTATAGACTGACTATTTGGTTTTATCAATGAAGCGTCGGACAATGGTTTCTAGGAAAATGACGAGTAAGAAAATTCAGATGAAGAGGATCGACAATACCACAGCATGGCAGGTGACTTTCTCTAAGAGGAGGAAGTGCATATTTAAAAAAGGCAGCCCAAGGTTTCTCTCCCTCTCTCACTCCTCTTTACTTATAGGGGAACATATATCCTATTTATTAGAGTAAAGTAAGTACGTAGTTGACTATGATTTATGAAGATTGACTTGTTCGTGCATTCACTAATTGGTTGAAAGAGAGCTAGATGCTTAATTGGCCAAGATTTATTTTTCTGTTTTGTTGGTAAAGTTTCTAGAACTGATGGATGCTATAGGTGAGAAGTGATTGCTTTGCATACAGAGTTTCTGGTGATAAAGAATGGTGTCTCCCTACACAGGATTAGATATAGTTTTACTTATATGTGTGGGTGTTAGTTCCGAACAACAACAAGCTAACCACTGCAATTTGAATGAGTATTTAAGAATTAATTTCCGGCTAATATCAGAATATAGCTGATTAATAACCAGTCACCATCCAAATTTTTCCTGACTTCTGAATCGGTTCAAACCCAAGCTGGCCTCCATCCAACTTTTCCATTTTAGTCATGCGATGATTAAATAATTTATGTTCATTTTCAGATTAGAAATCAGCTAAATTATTCCCAGCTGTCTTCATTGTATATATGGGTTAAATCAAGTGAAAATGTTGAATAGGTTGTCTTTTGATTATAATTAATGTTGATATTAAATGTGGCCGTTGACCAACAAATACTTCAAACTTAGGAGTGTAGTCTTCTGCTTGCTTTTCTTTGCTTTTAATCATTCTCTTGTCCTAGTCAGAAGCATCAAATAGTTGCAACATATAAAACATAACTGATGATGCAACTTAGACCAAGTCTTCCCACGTTTTTAGAAAGGCTTGTTCAATGTCCACTTGATGCAAAAGGAGACAAGCCAAACTTGCACTAGCAACCACCAATCAGTAAAGAACACATGAAGCATCCAACCTTTTAAATCCCATGTTATCTCAGGGATGCTATGAGCTGAATAATGGTTCTTGATCCGAAGATCCAATTAAATAACTCAGTATGACTATCTATTTGATTTGGAACTTAACGTTTTTGAGACCCATGATTATCTTGTGATACATATGTGATGATTGAAATCAATTAGGTAGTAGAATATATTGCATTCTATGTTACATTTCTTTTTATAAAAACTATGCATGGGGAAATTTATTACTACATCGTTAAAAAATCTGATTAGAAAATTCTTCACATAGTTGGTATAGAAAACATGTACATTTGAAAATAACAACATTGTTGAATACTTTGATTTATTGCATTTTGCATTCTATTTGGTTGTGCATGCTAGCTAGCTTGTGTTTGATGACATCTCTAAAAGCTCATGACTTATTTTTTGTTCTTGTTTCTCACAGGATTGAACCAAGATATCAAGAAATAGCGCAAAAACATTTCATAAGCTGTCAAAGATTGATGGAACAGCTAGCTAAACCCATATAAAATTACTTTCACTTGTAAATTTTTGTTACATTGTGATATGTTGGATGGTTTTATGTAAAACTTAAAACAATGGCAGTGCAATGGTTAAGCTTTACATATGTACTTTGAGGTTATATGAATGATGTTTCAAGCAAAAATGAATTTCTCTATATATAGTATTTTTTAACTTATTAATTTGCTTTGTTTATTAACACGCAAGTATTCAGGGAAAAACAACGTATGAATGTACAAATTAAACAGGGACTGCTTCCAAACATTTCCGACGACAATATTTCGCCGGAATAAATTAAATAATAGCAAAGCTTCACTATTTCCGGCTACAAAAGTAGTTGCAAATACTTTTTTCCGGCGAAAATATATAGCCGGTAATAAAATTGTCAGAACCAATCCAGCACTATTTCCGGCTATAAATGTAGCTGCAAATATAAATTTCCGGCTAATAAAAATATATAGCCGGAAAATAATTGGGCGACTAAAAACTAGCCACTATCTATTTGCGGCTTAAAAAATTTTGACGCTAATAAGTATTTCCAACTAAAAAATATAGCCGGAAAGTATTTTTGGCTATTTATGATGGATATTGGCAAAAGTTATTGCGACAACATTTTATTTATTTGCGGTTATTATTATTGTCGGAAATAATATTTATTTCTGGCTATTATAAAAGTAGCCGGAAAATGTTTTACTTGGCTCTTTAATAGCGGCTATTCCGTGGCGACTATAAATAGCGGGTAATAAACAATACCGGCGAAAAACGGTGTTTTTTTCGGCTACTGTACCCGCCGAAAATGGAGCAATTTCTTGTAGTGTCATCAATATCCAATTCAAAACATATTCACAATATATACAATCAAAATTCAATACTCAACTCACAATATTATTCCCTAATCTAATTCATCAAAATCCCCAATCAACTCACATTATACACATAAAAAATTTCACTTTTATCCACAATAAAATTACTACCAAATGTATTAATAGAGTTTAGTATATATACCTTGTGATTACAATATCCTGTTGCAAATCACAAGTTTTTAATAAGCCACAACAAACAATCTTTCAAAAAAATCACAACACTAGCTAGTTAAATACATATAAAAAAAATATTGACAAATATTATGAAATTGTAAAAACATCAAAAGAAAAAATATTTTTACCTTACTTCCCTTTGGGAGGAAAAAGAAAAATACACTAATTTTCTCTCACTCTAACTCAATCTAACCCTCTCTCTCTCTCTCTACTTTCCCATGCATGTTTTCATTAAAGGCCATCTGTCTATAACTTGAAGTTCAGACGTTCATTACTTGACGTTCGAAAGGTAAATTATCCCGCCCAAATTTTCTACAATACGTTCGAACGTTATATTTAAACGTTTAAACATTTTTGGGTCCCAAAGTTCAAGTGGGAAAACTCCCGTCACTTTTTCACTTTCATTTGGATGTATATCATGTACGTTCGAACGTATTGAGGAAAAAAATTTTATTTTTATATATTATATTATATAATATCATGTAAATTAATTTTATATATTATATTAAAAATTATAATATAATATATTACATTATATTATACATATAAATTATATATGTTATTATATTATATTGTATTATATTATATATCATGTATACTATATAGTAGTAGACTATATAGTATTTTACAAGTATATATATAGTTAAATATTATATATAAGTACATATATAAAGTCTATAATTATACTACTAAAGTATATAGTCTAGTACTATATATATAGTCTAGTATATAGTATTTTACAAGTATATATATAGTTGAATATTATATATATAAGTACATATATATAGTCTATAATTATACTACTAAAGTACTTAATCTAGTACTATATATAGTACTAGATTATATAATATTTTACAAGTATATATATAGTTGAATACTATACATATAAGTACATATATATAATTATACTTCATGTATATAGTCTAGTAAAATATATATAGTCTAGTAATATAGTATTTTATAAGTATATATATGGTTGAATACTATATATATATGTAAGTATATATATATTTTTGAAATAGACTTCAATTCAATTCATGGATGAAGTAAGTTACCACTGTGACCAATAAGTTTGGGTACAAATCCTGATTACAAGCCAACTACTCATTTGTTATAAGCTCCCCCGCACACAACTTTCATTGTGCTGGACATTGTCTAAAAACTTCAAAAGCTCTCTAATGACACACCCTTTCTGAGATGCGAGACTCTGTACAAATAGAGGTGTTCATCTCGGCTTATCTGTGAGACAACAACTCATTTCACCCCCACCCTCCAAAAGAGGAGGGGAATTCTCCACCATCATCCTCCAAAGAAGGATAGGGACTCACTACCCTACTCCTCCAAAAGAGGAAATGCAATTGCCTATTTCAATTTATTTTCATTAACCTAACAGGAAAGGGAATAAAAATGCCACTGACAACCCTAATTGAAAAGACAAAAAAACATAAACCATTGTACGCTGCTACCCATGTCCACTAACTACACCGTATGCTCTGGTACGCTTCTGATTGGGAGTGCCCATGCTCGTCCCCATGCTCTCCACTAACTACATAACAAGCTGCTGCCTATGCTCGTCCCCATGCCCATGCCCATGCCCATGCCCACCTCCTAGTCCAGGAATCCAGCCCCGTCGCCATCATCCTCTTCCATTACCGGTAACCTCTGATCGGGACAACCTTCGTTTTGGGATGGCATAGACGAAACCCAGAGACGAACAACCTCCATATCTTTGTTTAACAACCATGCACAGAGCCACTGTGAGCTTATTTCTAGACATCCACAACCAAACAGATCTAACAAAAAGAAATAAAATGAAAAAAACCGAGAAAACCTAAGAACATCCATTGTGAGCTATGGCTAAGTTCCACCCCAAAAGACGCTTTATCACCTCATTGCAGCTCGGCATGCATAAAAAAAAAACAAAAAAAACCCCTGTTTTCCATGGATAAAACAGAATTCATATACCCCATGGAAGAGCACCCTAACCAGCAAGCTAAAATCCATCTCCAAGAGCTAGACTCCTTAACCAAGTCACACTATAAACCCTCTCTGCTGTCCCTTCAGAAGACCAATTCAAAGCAGTTAGGAATGTCGGCCATACGAAGCTGAAAACCTCCACCTCCAACGTGGAATGTCTCTCTGCCCAGCTGGGTGATTTGATAAGGAAAAGGACTCGGTACCAAGCCTTGTGATGGCCTTTCAACAGAACAAAAACACAACCAAACAAAAACCAGAAACAACTTTTATGACCTAAAGAGACGTTCATGGCTCATAAAACATAAACAATAAAAAAATCGAGGAGGGAGGGACCACAACGGCTTTCCTTATCTTTTTCCTATAGAGAATGGAGAGTTTCTCACACTAGAGAAAAGTTGTTTTCTTAATTCATAACGACAGCCAGCATTGGGAAATATATATATATATATATATATATATATATATATATATATAAGTATATAGTTATAGTCTATAATTATATAGACTATATAGTATATAGTCTAGTACTATATATTATACTATATATATAGTCTATATATATAAAGAGTAAAAATTCACTGATGTAGATTTTTAATAACGGTAAACTACATAAAAGAATATTATCTTATTGTTGTTTTTTATTTGTTTATTCTGTTTATGTTTAATTTCATGATTAACTATTACGCTCATAATATTGGTTTTTGTGATAGTTATGAATTAAATTGTAGAGAATATAATCTGAGACTTGAATTAAAAATTTAATAGAAATGATAAAGTATCTTAAAGAAAAATAATTATTAATGAGGTTAGATTATTGCCAAATTATTAATGAGATTAGATTATTACTCAATGATGGAAAGATATCGTGTATATCAAAGTATATAGGCTGCTATAAAAGAATTAGAAGATCATTGTGACTTCTTAAGATCAAAAATTAAAAGTGTAAAAAATCACCTAAGTATTCTTGCTTTATATATAAAAAAAATAGTAAAAATTCATTGATAGAGATTTTTAACAACGGTAACTGACATAAAAGAAAATAGGGTATATTGAGAATCTTGTATTGGTAAGTTATAAAAATCCATTAGTCAGCACGTTTATGCCAAGAAAGCTTTAAGGGTGGTCTTGGTGGTGTTCCCTCAAGATCTTAATCTACTTATTTATCTTTTATCCAGGAATTATTTAGCTTTAAGGGTGGTCTTTGCATAAAAATTATGTTTCAACGAATTCTTTATTCAAACCTAAAACGTCTACTATCAATACACCTATAGAAACTGAAAATGTAAACTAAAAAGATTATAGCATAATAGATATAGAAAGAAATTTACAAGATTTGACAATTCCTAATGTACCCAAAAATCAAATATATAAACAATCAACTTTTTATTCAAAATTATCATTTCTTACTAATTATACAATTAAAACAGTAGAGAAAACTATTAGTTTAAATAATGATTATGAATCGTTACAATTATTAACAAAAGAGGCCATTAAACATCATAAGGAGCAGAAATATTCCTTTATACATATTGGATTGGTATAAATAGCAGTAAAACCACTTACCAGAAATAGACTAACTGCTTTGGTATTACTTTGTTTGAGAGATGGAAGACATTATAATTTCCATGATTCATTACTTGGCATGGTTGAATCTAGCATATTCTAAGGTCCATGATGGGCCCCAAATCAATCTACCTAATTTTAATTGTTATCCTAATTATTCACTTTCATTATTTGATATTAATATTTTACATGCTTTAACATTAAATATTTAAACAAATGGTTATCATATGATGAAAGGATCACATCCTTTAACTGTAGTATATAAGATCCATTATAAATTAATGAAAACAACATTAGAGCAGCAAGCTCTTATTACTAGCCCAAAAGGCTACACATTATTATTACAATCTAGTATATCAAATTCTAGCATACAAATTCCTAAACAGATTCATTGGAACCAGATTACTTTTCCTAATGAATGGTAATTAGAAAATATTATTCCATTACCAAAAGTAAAAAATAATTCTAAAGATGATTTAAATTACATAGATCAAAATCAGGACGGAACAGTCCAAATTGCCTTTCAATCTTTTAGAAAATCATTATCTCATTATTCTTCTCTAGCACATTCCAACTACCATATACCAAAATCTACACTCAGTAGTAATAGGTCACAAAATTTTGATAATAGATCTGTACTCACTTCAGTCTCTAGAAACATATCACAAAATTTTGATATCAAATCTCAAAATCTAGATACTCAAATTAGGGGAGTTTTTCCTGGAAATATTATTGATACACCAGTAAATTCAATCAATCATCTTAATTTAGCATCCACATCTAATCCCCATCAGACTAAAGAACCTTATTCTCTAACATATTCACAAGTAGTTGGAGATGATGCCCAAATATTCACCCTGAGTAAAGAAGAATTTAAAATTAACAAAGAATATTTTAAACAAGATTATATGAAAGAAGAAAATAAACAGAAAAGATCTGCATTTTTCTCTACTTTCTCAAAATTAGAAAGAAATTATCCAAACAAGATATTATGAATATTTAGAAAGTATACAAATTAATATACATTTCTTTATATGGTTTGAAATATATAAATCAAATCAATTATTAACTATAAATAGGACTACTAATCAATGGGTTAAAGTAGAAAATAATCAAATTATTTATGAAGAATACCCTCCTTTTGAAGCTATTAAGTATAATAAAAGAAATACACAAATATTAGCATCACCAATAAAAAAGTTAACTTTACCATAAATTAAAAACATTTATAATATAATTCAACAAAATAATTATACTAATTTATATTTAAAAACCATGAGTAAGTAACTAGAAATGATTGAAAACATAATATCCCATATTAAAACTCCTATTAAATAAGTAAGAGAAATTCCTTTATTTATCTCCCATGAAATTCCTGCTCACTTAAAATCGAGTTTTTTTAAAGTCAAAGATGATTTGTTAGAATAAATCTCTAGCAAATTAGAAAAATTAAGTATTGATAATGCTACATCTACTTTAAGACAATCTCATATTAATGTATTAAGTAAAACAAATTCACTTGATTTATCTGACTTTGAAATTAATAATATTGAAAATCAATTTAAAGATTTACAATAAATAAGATTAAGGAAAATCATAATTATGAACATTATCCTAGGGAACATTATCCCAGCGACGTCGTTTCCTCTTATCGTCATTTCCGTTGCTTTCTCTTCTGCTAGCCGATTCCTCTCCATTTCATGTACTACGTTCCTCCATCGTTTCCTTTAGTTGGTTAGTTACATTTAATCTTTTGCATTTTTGTTTCATTTTTCACAGTAATACCGAAGCTCTTTCTCTAATTTCTCTGCATTTTATTTCATGAATCTTTCTCCATTGTTATAGGTTTGTCCGAGTTCCTTGGGTGCCTCTTTTCTCTTTTTTTGTTTCTTGTTTATCTCCTTTTTATTGTGGTGTAAAAAGCCCCTTCTTTCTCCTTTGATTCCCACAGTTTATGCCCTATTTTGTGCCAAAATCTGTACTCCGTTTGTAGCTTCATTTCTTGCTCGGTTTCCTCTCTCTTTGCTTATAATATTTTCGTGTTCTTGGTAGTGGGAAATCCCTTGCAATTTTCAATGGTTTTAAACTCACTTTTGCTCTGTTTTTAGCTAAACCGTACTCTATTTTTTGAGCAACCTGTGCCTCTGTTTTGACCCACGCCGTGTGCTTTGAACTGGGTTTTGGGTTGGCTTTTACTCTACCGTAAGCCACATTTTTTCCAGCCCTAATCTTCAAGATCTGTTTTAGCAAAATAAGCCCTTTTAAATCCAAAAATCCCACCTTAAAATCATCTTGTTTTTTAAACCCATTTTAGTTCCAAAAATTGTATTTTTGCTATCTTATTTTTTTAAGCTAACTTTTGGGAGTTTAAACGGATATTTGATCTTCTATAAATATTTTCTTTAAAGCGCTGTAAGTATTTTTCAAACTTTCTTTAAAATTTAAATATATTTTTGCTTTAACAATACATTGTGTTTTGGTTGGTTATGCTGGACTGAGTCTGAGGAGTTGGGGGTCGGATGGATTTGAGGTTTGAGTTATTTATGTTTGGATGATGTTGAGTTTATTAGATAATTTGTCTTATCATTTGCATTGCATGGTGCATGCATGTATATGTGTTGAAAAAGAAAAATTGAGTTTTCGTGTAATTGCATGCATGTTCATGTGCATATTTGGAAACTGAATTTTTATACGAGAAAGGATTTTTGACGTCTTTGAAATAAATGATGGAACGGTTTGATAGAGTCAATGTAGGGATGGTGGTAGAGTCTCGCTTACGATTTTCACCTACAGTGCACGTTTAGGGATGGTGGTAGAATCCCGCCTACAGTGCTCTGATAGTTGGTTATTGGGCCATTTTCTGGAAAAATGGCAAAATGAAATTTTTTGGCAATTATCTAGGATAATAGTGAGAAAATGTTTTAAAGGAAATATTGTGGGGCAAAAATGAGATTTTTGGCATGCGTTGGAAAAATATTATTTTTAGAAAATGTTTATTTTCGGATCTCATGCATATGACATCACATTTATGTATATTTTTGTGACTTTAATGTATTTTCATCTTGTGGGTTGTTTGGATTATTATTTAACTGCGGTACTGTCTTTGGTACCATAGATTTTGATGTAGATGATGAGGAATTTGAGCCTGAGGAGGCGGCTTGGCTTTGCTGGATGACTGATTGGAGTTTTGCTTGTATTATTTGGAAATTATTTTCTTGCCTTTAAATTATGTATTTTGATTTTATGATGTTACTAGAAATTTGTAATATTTTGATACGCTTGTGTTTAAGCGAGTTTGTCTTTTAAACAAATTCTAGTACTTAGTTGAAAGACGTCTATTACTCGTTACGTTATTTTTTATGTACACGTGTTGCATGTACACACATTTGGCACTTGGCGAAGGGATGCGTGACCCGTGTTGTCATCATCTCGGACGCCTCGATTCCCTTGTTTCCGTAGATGGGGGTCGGGGGCGTCATAGAGTAAATTAGTAAGTCTTAATTATGGGTATTAGGTAGAATTAATCTATGTTTATGTTATTGTTATATGACTGAGTTTATACCTTATTTACGTTGAGATAATAAGGGATTAATAGAGATCGGTATAGGTGCTGTCTAGCAGCATGTTTACAATCTAGAAATTTGGGGTTTATCAATTGTGAGGATAATACTTTTGGGCAAGTCTAAATTCATGTTATTAAAGATTTGGTGAAAATTTAGAGTTAAATGAGATCATTTTTAGTGTAGAAGTTGACATGTTGTAACGGTTTTAAAATTAATTCTGAGTGACTATTGGTGAAGGAATATTGTGTGATTACTTTTGACTAGCAATCGAGGTAAGTGTCTCTTTAATGGGTTTTTGCTAAAAGAACTAGTTTGTTTTTGTTTGGAATGGTTCACTTTGGTATTATGTTTCAAACTTGTGCAAACTTTGGATTTGTGCACATTTTTCTACTATTTTGGCACTGCTTGTGGTACTTGTGCAAATTTTGTAATGGTTGAAATGTTTGAGAAATGCTATGTGACTTATTAAATTTTGGAAGTTAAATGTGAGAATGTTATTTATTCTCGAGCCCATGATATGAATGTCATTGTGACATGTTTGATGCCCCTTGTGGTGTGATGTCTTCATGGCATGATATCTTCCTGAAATATTGATGCCCCTCACAACATGATGTCTTCGTGATATGATATTTTTGTAGTATATTGGTGATTGGGTAATGCTAGTCTGCCGCCTAGTGGTGACCGCTAGGTGTGCCCCATAGGCTAAATGCCACTTTGTAATTTCTTTCATTTTTCTTCTCCACATTTTTTAAACATATTTACATGAGGAGGCAAATTCATGGAGCACACTAGCATTTAAAATTAGTGATTTTCCTATTCTCATGTGACCTTGAATATGATATTTTGTCGAATATGTTATTTGAGATAAAATTGTACAACCCACATTATTTTTTTATTGGAAACTTATTCACTCCCTTATAGTCATGAAGAAAATTGTCAACTCTCACACCCCCATTAATTTGCTACTTACTAAGCATGTGGCAGCTCACCACTTTATTTCACATATTTTTCAGAGTTGTAGAAAGTTCATTCTTTTAAGGTGATAGCTTTTGAGCCAAAGACTCTAGAGTAGACTTGGTTTTAGTTGATTGAGGTTGGAAGTTTTGAAGCTTGATGCAGGTTTTGTTGTTTGAAGATAGTTTTGGTTGTACAGAGAGTTTTTGTAGAGTCACATCTTAGTTACTTTAACAGATTTTGTCGGTTATCTATATTGTATTAATTATTTAGAATTTAATGGCTTTGGATGAACTTGTGAATGAATTTTTGAGAATCATTATATTATAGTACTACTTGTGAAGAGTTTGGAAGTTGTGTATTTCATATATATTGTTAAACAGAGAGACAGTTTTAAAATATAAGCGGAACTTTGTCCGTTTATGATTTTGCATGTGTTTGGGGTGTTACCCCCTAACTCCATCAATTCAAGGGAGTGTTAGACTAGCCGAAGGATAGTCGATCGGTCAGTAGAATGAAATAAGCACCACCAATATAGCGGGCGCCATTTTCCCTTTCTATCCAATGGTCTCAATTTTAGCTAAAGGCCTCAATTTTTCTTTCTTTTTGTTAACTCAACTTTGTCCGTTTATGATTTTGCATGTGTTTGGGGTGTTACTCCCTAACTCCATCAATTCAAGGGAGTGTTAGACAAGCCGAAGGATAGTCGATCGGTCAGTAGAATGAAATAAGCATGCACCACCAATATTATAGCGGGCGCCATTTTCCCTTTCTATCCAATGGTCTCAATTTTAGCTAAAGGCCTCAATTTTTCTTTCTTTTTGTTAACACTAATTTTATTGAAGGGCCTCAGTTTTTTATATTGATTATTCATATATATATATATATATATATATATATATATAATACTATGAGCCTCAAGATTATTTAAAGAGATCAGGTACGTAAAATTTTGAAAGTAAATTAAGAAAAATGTCCATCATATGTGCCAGAAGAGATCGAAGCTAATCGGGTATTTGCCTAAAATCAATCATATCATATATATGCAGAGGAAATTCACAACATAATATAATGTGCGAAAGAGTAAAAATGAAGTTACCTCAAAAACTCAATTATTCATGTTCAATTGACTAACAAATTATATATCCATTATCATTAATTGCATGTACTCGGATCAATCTTGATCTCGTGGATGCCTATCATATATATATATATGTACGAGGATAAGATGGCAATCGTATAAATTAATACCATGAACAGACAAGCAAGTTATATGCAGATCAGTACTAGACGAAAATAAAAATGGCCAGTGGATGGATTTGATCCTCCGAAAAATTGTTTTATGTCATCCAAGATCAGATTCTGATCATCTAACTAGATACAAGTATATATGTATAGTAATTGTTTAGGTGAATAGATATATTCTGATCTCCAGGTAGAATTTGACAAATTAATGCATGCCATGATTATAAATGCCAGTAAAAGGCTAGCAACTTTTTTATTGTCTAGATGATGATCGACCAAGTGCGGATCGAGCATTAACATATGTAAAAAGCAAACTACGATCGATCGAGCGAGCCTCATATATATATGGCACTCTACATTGCGCGCAGTTCACAACATTAAACTTCAGCCCTCCTCTCAGACCTTGAAGACCTTGACCTTGAACGAACCAAGGTCGACTCCTGCCTGTTAAATTTAAGCCTCCTAGCATCCTCTCTCGGAATTTGGAACGCATTGACAAGCACTTCCTCCGGCAATGCCCTGATAGCCGAGGTTCGGCCAGCAAGTGGACTAACCATGGCATTCTCATTTGTCTTGAATGAAACCCACTCGAAACCCTCATTGCGAGCCCTTTTCACAACCGCAAAGTTCTGTGGAATGGTCAGGAGCTGACCCTCTCTAAGCTCATCATCGAACACTGTCTGACCAAAGTTGTCCACCACCTGAACCTCGGCACGACCCCTTAAAGCATACACCACACTGTGGGCGTTCAGGTTCCAGTGTGGAACATACAGAGCATCCTGCATACATGTTTTTAAAATCATTAATTTTGTCAATATTTCGCTAACACTACTGAAAAAATCGTATAACTGCATGTCACAAAGTAGAATGTAGAGTTAATTACACTATAGAGAGCTCCCCTCTCGGCGCTGAGTTGCAGCCAGCGCAGGATTGGGAGGTTGTGGCTGTTGACGGTGCTGATGCGACCGGCTTCTTCAGTGTAAATGTCGGCGCGTGAAGGGTCGCCGATGTTCTCCCTCAAACTCAAGGTGCAGATAGTCTCCTCCAGCCCATTATCATCACGTCCGCCACGTCGGCTCTGGCGGCGCTCGCTTTCCGACTCTCGCTCTCGCTCTCTCTCTTTCCTCTCCTCATGCTCCTGTTCCTCACGTGACCATCGTGGCCTGATCACTTGAAGCTGACGGCCTTCCACTCTCACTATGCTCCCCCTGTGATCATTCTCGCTCTGAAGTCTTCTGGCCGTTTCAGTATCCACGTTGAAAGCGTCCGCCAAAAACTCAGCATCGAAGCCACTGAACACATTGTTGCCTAAGTCCCTCTGTTGCTCGCCGTGCTCGCCACGACGTTGTTGATGTTGTTGCTGTCGGCGGTGCTGCTCGTATTCCTGCTGACCTTGTGGCCGAAATTCATCGTCGGGGTTCCCAGCAAGGTAGAAATTCTATTGCGTACATTATATATAAAAAGCAACACAGTAAGTACATCGATCCAACACATTATATGTTTCGTTCATATCAAATGAACCAACAAGCACTCTTTTATGTCGATGGTTTGGAAATAAGATAGTAGGCAAAAATCTCTTGGGCAATATATAGATTAGAGGAATACATGGAGATTTGAAAAATATTTCTGAGAGAAGAATATCTAGGATATCTGCATTGAAGCGTGCAATATTATTTCGACTTGGCTTATATAGAATATATAGTTTGGAGAGGAATTAATATAATGTGAAGTTCTTACTCTGGGGTTCTGGTCAAGCTGATTGGCATTGTTGTGGGTGTCAAGGAGAAAGATTGCAACTACTGGGCTACTGCCGTCGTTGTAGCACCAATGGGCTACTCCTGCCGGGAATGCGATTATGTCGCCCTCTCGGAAGTGTCGAATCTTCTGGTGCCTGTCTTGTTGGAACTCGCGTCTCTGTCCTTGTTGAGATTGTCGTTGAGATTCTTCGAATGTTTCTGGACAGCCGGGAAATAGAACCCCGGTGATACCCCTACCTGTACCGATCGATATTCAAAAGTCATGATCAGTACGTAATCACATTTAATTATCACCATGCATGCATGGTTTTATTTACTATATTATAGGTTATTTTTGCGTGCATTTGAAAATAATATATATATATATATAGGAGGGATTAAGTAATTCAATAAAAGGTGAGCTGAAGCCACCTCTGGCAATGTAGACGAGCTGAGGAGCATTGCTGTAATGAGGCAAGAGAAGGCCATTGGGCTCAATGGTACGACGAACAACGGCAACCCCAGCGCACTGGAGCTGCTGGTGGTTCGGGTCCCAGGACTCAATAACACCGGCTTCGGCCTCAATGCGGTTAGTAGGTTCAAGGGCATCGAGCCTATTGAGCTGGCACTGGCCAAATTTGTGTTGTTGCCGTCCGCCACTTTGAGCAAGGCAACCATTGAAGAGAGCCACAATTATAAGGCACAGATAAATGGATAGCAAGATGGGCTTGGCCATGGTGATATCTGATGATTGTTTTGAGGTACTGAAGGTGGGGGGTACTAGGGAAGGTTGTATATATAGGGGAGGAAACTGGACGAGGAAGAGACGCATGAGAAGTGGGCAAGGAATCTTTCGCCATTCTTCAATTTGCATGGTATTCCGAAATAACACCTCATCTGTCACGTTGCCAAACAGCTCAGGAAATGTAAAACAAAATGTGCAACAGACGCACACGGACAAGTAGTCATTTGTATAAATGTTTAGGGATATTTCAGTATTTTGCATTGTATAGGTTTAACCGATTCCTTCTATATATTCGTAGTTACTGTACAGCATGAAATATACAACATTTTACAGACTTGTTTCCTTTTCGTGGTCTGCTGTTTACTATCTCTTGCTCTGTTTTCTTTTCACCATTTACCATGCTTAACGTTGCTCAGCTCCATTTTTGCCAACTCTGACACATGGCTATAAAAAACCTAGTTTCTTACACCTCATGATGTTTGTTGGGGCAGATGGCTTCAAGGGTTCATGAGATTCCAGATAAAGATACAGAAGCTAGCGGTGTTGTCTTCATCTGAGAGCTAGCTAGCTTTAATTTATTGAGCATTTCGGTACTAATGATCTGAGGTACTGAGGTACTGATCTATCATCATCATCAATGAACTCCCGCTAGCCAGAAACTAGCGGTCCTTGTATAACCATAGATATTTATATATATAGATTATGTTGATAATTTAATTATAAGCTAGATCGATAAAATTTGCAGGCTGTCGCGATGGAGGTGGTTTGTTAATTAATTAGTTGCAATATAATTGATTGATTGACGTTAATAATACGAGATATATATAAGCCTGAACAAAAAGTCTAAAAATCCAACCCGACCCGTTTTCCGAAATAGCCCTACCCGATAACCAGACTCATTTACGGTTAGAATCAGAAACGGGTATTATCCGTTACCCAATTTTAACTTATATAGATTTTGTCATTTTGATTTCTTGGCTGTCTGCCCGTCTCCCCTGAAACCCTAACTCAACTGAGCGAGGCTACGAGAGGGAGAGATGCACCACCACCGCATCCTCTTTGATGGGCACGACCGTATTGGTAAGCACAGAAAGCACCTGGGAGGTAGGGGAAATGCCGGAGGGATGCACCACCACCGCATCCTCTTCGACAAGTACCATCCGAGGTACTTTGGCAAGATCGGCATGAGGTATTTCCATAAGCTGCGCAACAAGTTCTACTACCCAATCATCAACGTCGACAAGCTCTGTTCACCGAGAAGAAGATCAGGGAGGCTGATGGGTTGTGGTTCTACTCAATCTCTTTGTTTTTCTCTATTATCATCATATTTGGTATTTGGTTCTATCCGATTTCAATTTTAAGATGATTTTCATGGTTTTGATTGTGATTTGGAACTAGGATATTGACTCAATTTTCGTGATTTTTATGGTTTTGATTGTGATTTGGAACTGGGATGATTTTTGTGGTTTTGATTGTGATTTGGAACTGGGATGATTTTTGTGCTTTCTCTGTTATCATCATATTTGGTATTCAGTTCCATCTGATTTCAATTTTAAGAAGATTTCGATTTTAAGATGATTTTCATGGTTTTTATTGAGAGAAATCTCCCCCACCCCAATCCAAACAAAAAAGTAATCGGGTAATCGGTTAACGTGTCATCAGTATGGAACATATTCATGTAGGGTCGGAAATTTGTGTTTTCGGGTCGGGTCAGTGAACAGTCCTAGATATATATTATTAATTTCATGTGCGTCTTCATGTTATGATCAATATTTAATCAATCCTATTAATTTATTGGCTGAATATTATTAATGCTGAGTTATTAATTGCTAATTTAGATTATTAATATTGCATATTAATTAATGGGAAACATAATAAATAATGAACTTTAATTGAGGGCGGATATATATAATAATTAATAATAGTCTTTCGGTCCATTAATTTCAATAATAATTAATTCATTAGATGACACTAATTTACTTGACACGTGCGTTATGATTAAAATCAATGACAGACACTTGTCACTTATACGGACAATAATTGGCTTCGTTATTTATTTTTGAAATGTCTAATAGTTAACATGATGATAAAATGCCAACAAAAAAATATTAAAAAATAAAATGAATAATATTTTAAAAATTAAATTAAATTAAATACGCACAATTAACTAACTATGCATTATGCTAAAACTGATGGGTGAGAGAAATTAAGGTATATATTAATTATGTCAGTCCAAAAAATAAAATTTGGCGATAGAGTATATATAGAAGTGGCCGCCTAATATTAGCAATTTTTTATTTTTTATTTTTATTATTATTATTATTATTATTATTTTGATAGAAACAACCATCTTCATTCAAGATAAATAATTATAGATATTTATCAAACCATAAGGATTGAAAAAAAAAGTCTGGAATATATATAATCCCACCAAATCTCAATAGTCTCTACTCTCCAAGCATTTTTAGCAAGCTGATGAGCTGCCCTATTACCCTCTATACACATGAGTAAAAGAACAAATTGTAAAACACCTACACACAGTGGTGGAACCAGAAATTTGTTTTGGGGGGGGCCAAATGAAGCTAAAAGTATAAAAATATGTTTTTTATTCTATTTCTCCACTTTTTTTTTTTTTGTGATATAAAACTATCAGATAGTTAGATCTAAAATAAAATTTAAATACGTTTAATATAACTGATGTATTAAAAAAATATATTATGTGTTAAGGACAATATATCATTGAAATAACAAGAAAATATAAGTGAATAATCTATAAGATCCAAATATTTTGTAAAAAAGGGCTAAATTAATTTTTTAGAGAGGTGGCCAACACAAGATAAAATTAATATTATCTTATTAAATCATAAAATATCAATATATATTAATTTTTTTTTCAAACTTTATGGGGGGCCAAGGGCCTTAATAGGTACGTCACTACCTACACAACCTGTGCACTTTAGAAAATAAATTACCAAGCACAGAATTTGACATATCATTTTGTTGCAAAGATTGGACCAACAACAAGCAATCGCTTTCAATCTTAATGTGCGAGATCCCGATAGAAGAACATAGTTGCATCCCTCGAAAAATAGCAAGTAGTTCCACAATTTTTGGCGTTTCCACTTCTTCTTCAAGTTTTGAAGCAACCATGATCACTGGCCTAGCTGAATCTTGTAAAATGGCACCAATCCCTGCCTTATGAAAATCTGAAAATATAGCTCCATCAGTATTGAGCTTAAGGACCCCTATAGAAGGAGGCTTCCAACTAAAATGATGTCGAACCTGCACCTGGGATTTAACCGAAACAGCTTTATAACTATGCAAAAGTCTCAAAGAATGCGAGATGACATGATGAGGACTTAGGATAGTGTTATCAAATTCCAACTTATTTCACCTATACCAAAATCTCCAAGCAAGACAGAAAAATTGAGCCAAGGTATTAAGGTCATTGCCAATAATAAGATGCAGTGCTAGATCAAAAAAACTAATGCGGGATAGATTAGCCAATGAAGGAAAGAACTGAAGCCAATGTTCTCGCAACTGGTCACATCTAAACACAGCATGCAATAGATCTTTAGCAAGCTACATACAGAACCAGAAAGTGGCTTCTTGGATCACCTGTTTCTGCATCAATTTATCTTTCAAGGGTAGACTATCCTTGCATGCCCTCCATGCAAATACTTTAATCTTATTAGGGGCAGGCATTCTCCATAAGGCTTTCCATAATCATTGCTGACTTCCAAAAGAAAAGGATTCTGTGTCATCAGGCTCAGTTTGGGACATAATCAACTTATAACAACTCTTCACCGAAAACAACCCACTCCTTTCTTGACTGCAAATCAACTTATTAGCTGTACCTTTAGGAAACACCATGACTTTCATAATATCAGGAACATTGGATTGAAGAGAGTCCTAAGCTTGTGAAAATCTCATCCCTTATTGTCCTCTTGAAGAACTGAAGCCACTACTTCCTCCCTATTCAACACTTCTTCCCCAATTTCAATACCCAAAGGCCTATGACCTGGAACCCATTGATCATGCTATAACTTTGCCGTCTTCCCATCCCCAACCCTCCATATACATCCCTCCCTCAACCATCTCTTAGCCTCCCAAATACCCCTCCATGTATTTGATGGACAATGCCCCAAGCTAGATTCCATAAAGATGGACTTAGAGAAATACCTTGCTTTGAGAAGTTTATGCAAAACAGATTCCTCATCATGCAATAACCGCCACCCTTGTTTGGCAAGAAGAGCAAGATTGAAATTTCTAAAATTCTTGAAGCCCATCCCTCCTCTACTCTTACCCTCACACATATTACGCCAACTAACCCAATGAATTCTTTTTTCCTCCCTCTTTTGTCCCCACCAAAATTTAGACATTAGAACCTCTAATTTTGAACAAAAACTTGAAAGCAATAAAAAATAACTCATTGAATAAGATGAAATCGATATTGCTACAGCCTTTAGTAAGATCTCCTTGCCCCATTGGGACAACAACTTTTCCTTCCAACTTTGCAATTTTTACCAAATCCTTTGCTTGATAAATTGAAAGGCCCTTGATTTTGATCTACCCACTATAGGAGGCAACCCAAGTTACTTCTCATACTGTTGAATTTCCCAATTACCCCAATTACCCCAAAGTAATCTAATCTCCTGATGTAACTCTAGCCCCACATTACTACTAAACACCATTGGCAATTTATTTTTATTTGTAACTTATTATCTAAAACCATATTGTTATCTTTGAGATCAGCGGACGTACGTACGTACATGTCGCGACAACCTCATGGGGCTCGATCAGGATTAATATTAATATTAATATTAATGCATGGCTAACTCCTTATATATATGTATATATAGTAAACTATATATAATAGAAATATTCTTATAATTTCATCGATGATATCATTAAAAAAACAAAAAAAAAAAAACGTTTTGATCGTAAATATGATCTCGATAGAATTTGAAGCATTATATATGCAATATTAACTAATTGTCACAAATATTTGTGAAAAATTATATTTTTTCTTTTCTGTTTCTGGTTCTCGATCGGAAATACATTAATGATCGATCGAGGTGTTGGAAATAAGCTGTGTAGTAGTAATTAGGATGCATTTTGTTTTGTTTTTGTCTTCTTCTTCATGCTTGATGCTTACATGCATACGCATTACCAAACAGCAATGTTGCATGATCGAAAACACTACTAGGTACTCCATACATACATATATATATATATATATATATATATATATATGAGTGTGGCATACGAAAACGCGCGTACACTGATTAATTAAGAGAAACTCAAATAGCTCGGGTTTGGTAGTACTTAATTCTTTCCTTTCTCTGGAAATTAATTAACATGACTAGTACTACCGTGCGGCTCAGATCATATATTCGATCCATACAATCCTATAAAAACCACCACAATATATATACATAGACATATATATATATATATATATATATACATATATAATTCTCGTATTATTAATTTGCATCCAGGTAATTAATTAATGACTGCGTATGCAGCTAGCATGATTAATGTTATAAAGATATTTAACTAAGAAGTATTGGAAAAAAGAATCTTTGAACCCCTGCATAAGATGATCATGATGATTTAAAGGAGAGAAAAAAAAAAAAAAAAAGGCCACATTTTATTGATTTATTGAAGGCAGCCCGGCCTAGTGCATATTTTCCCATGATCACTTCGGTTTATACTACTGATCAAGTTTCCTCAACATGTTAAAAAAGCCTTCTCCATTCTACAAGAAGGATCACTAGCTTAATTATATATAATTACGTCTAGTGGCCTAAGTAGTACTTGTAGTAGTGGTGGTGCCATTAGGAACGCTGCATGGTATTACAGAAACCCTCCTTTAAGAGGCGGATCGGCTGGAGGACGACAGAAGGAAACTCTGGTGGCCTCTGCTGTCCTTCAAGTTCTGGGCGTCTCTGAGTGACATCTGGTATGAGTTGGCAAGGACGTCGATTGGCATGGCCCTGATTACCGAGGTGTAGCCAGCCATGGGGCTCTTCATTGGCTGACCGGACGTCTTGATTGTCACATATTCGAAGCCATCGTTTCCGGCCTTAGACGTTACTGCATAGAACTGAGGGATCACAAACACGTCTCCACGCTTAACCGTCTCGTCGAACACATTGTTCCCGTTGTCGTCCACGATCTGCACACGGGCCTCGCCTCTTAAAACATAGACAACCCTGTTGTCGGTCATGGACCAGTGGGGTGTGTACATTGCGTTCTGCAACAACATTAATGGCCATGTATTAGGTTATTGACATCATGTTATCTCTAGAACATGAAGATTAAGGATGCATAATTTATATATATGAATTATGTACAGGGAAAAGATGGCCTTTCTCTGCGCTCATGTCCATGAATCGAAGGATTGGAAGCTTGTGCCTGTTCACAATGTTTACTCTTCCGCCTTGTCTGGAGACAAAGTCGGATTCTCTTTGAGAGTCCAGGTTGTGTATAATTCTTGTAGTGCATCCAGCTTCTTCCAACCCGTTTAGCCATCTTTGTCCTTCTTGTCGGTCTTCGTCAGGTCTAATCATGCGGCGCATTTCTTCTTGGCACCTGACAATGATCCCCCGCTGGCTGTCGTCCTCCTGCAGTCTCCTCGCGATATTGACTGGAATGTTGTAGGCCTCAGCCAGCAGTTCTTCACTAAATCCACTGAATAAACTCTGGAAGCCTACTCTCTGCTGACGGCTACGTCTTTGTCTCATGCGTTCTCGATCTCCTTCCATATGCTCTTGCCTTGGTTCCCCGCCGGCGAGGAAGAATGACTGTGAGACCAAAACTAAAGTAGTTAGTTTGTGCAAAAATAACAGTTGATCGATAGAAATAGGATTGGGAAAACGAGTGGTCTGTTACGTGACAGATGATTTGATCTCTCATACAAATTCTGTAGTCTGGATATTTATTTTTATGAACGGCTACTATATATCATCATTTGTAAATAAAATCTAAATTAATCCTGTAATAAAAAAGATGAAGGAATTAACATGCGCGAGATATCTGGCTTGGATGCCCAGTAAAGACTTGATACATACATCAGGAAAGATAAATTATGAGATGGTCATGAGCATGATATATATGGGGAGTGATGGTACCCTAAATCTGCGGTCAAGCTGGTTAGCTTGGTTATTGAGATCCATGACAGCGAAGGCAACGAGCTCTTCATTGCCGTCATTGTAGCTCCAGTGGGCAGCACCAGCTGGAATGGCCAGGATGTCTCCCCGGCGAATCCGGTGTATCCTCTGGTGCTGATCTGATCTTCTTGATCTCTCTCCTTGCGGCTGTGCCATCCGGCTGCTCCGGCGTCTTGATAACTCCTGTGACGTTTGTGATTCGTAAGTCTCTGCACATCCTGGGTAGGTTAACCCCAACAAGCCTTCACCTGCATGCATGTGACATTATTTATAAGTCTTATTTCTCATAAACTAACCACATCAGCTATACTAAAAATAGTGTTATTTTGATTTGTTTAAAGTTATATGTAATAGATCTCACTGTAAATATTACGCGCTAACTTATATTATATGATAGCAAAATTCTAATTAAAATCTCTCTAGTGTAAAATTGTAGCTCCAAGAAAATATGTATGAAGTTTTATTCCTTTTTACACATGCATGCAAGCATAAATAATCCCTAATTTAAACCTACTATGTTGCCCTGAGGGACTCTATGAAAACTAGGGAGTAGAACATGCAGTCTGCCTTCACATTCATGGAAATTAAAGAAGAAGAAGAAAGACAGAAAAAACTCCCTCTCTAACCTTTCTCAATGTAAACCAACATAGGGGCAGGCTGGAAGTTAGGCAAATACAGTGAGTTAGGTAGCACAGTGTGCCTGATCGCAGCAACTCCAGCACATTGGAACTCCTCCTCAGATTCCTCCCACAGCTCAGTCCGACCACCCTCCGACTCCCATTGACGGGTTGGCTTCACAGTCCTCAGTCTCTGGAGTCGGCATTGCTGAGCTGAGCCCGTGCAGGCACTGGGGTTTTCCCCGGAAACAGCATAAACTAGGAGAGAGAGCACTAGTACCAGGACAATCTTTGCAGCCATAGATAAAAGAAGCAAGTTGAGGGGATGGTGAAAAGGAGCTGAGCTTAGAGCCCCCATTTATAGCGGGGAGGATTGGGATGTTAGGGAAGAGGTGGTGGGCGGGTGGCATGCAGTTAAGGCTGGCTGTTTGGTTTTGCATGGAGATCGTGTCCTTGTTTGGGAAGAACTTGCGCCACCTTGCACTAGGTTTATAATTTAGGTTTTTGAAAGATTCTTAGCCGTGGTGGTGCATGCGCACAAAGGTGGTGTTGCAGCAGAGTACTCTTAACCGATCCCGAACATTTGTCATGGTTGTCCTTCAGAGGTCAGTCAGCAAAACTACGTAAGAAATCACATTAAAAAAATGAGAAATACTTTTTGCAGTCGGTAGATGCAGTCGACGTGCAGTCGGCTGTAAAAAAAAATTAATACGGGACCTACATAAAAAACAAAATTATTTTTATAACTTTTTATAATCCCCTTGAATATAAAAAAAAAAAATTATAATTTTTTTTATTCATTCCGTATAGCCGACTGCACGCCGACTATATGTGGCGACTGCATGTAGCAAAGTCTTTAAAAAATAATAAAAATAATAAAAAGAAAAGAGTAACAGTAGAAGATCATAGCAAATACGTGTAGGCCGTATGTAAGAGCGTTGATTAAAGAGAATATGGCATTGGAAGTAGGGGTGAGTTCGGTCCGGTCCGGTCCGGTCCGGGGAGGTTTTGTGGACCGGACCGGACCTATTCGGTCCAGGGTTTTCCAACCCTGGACCGGACCGAACTCCATCAGGACCGGTCCGGTCCGGTCCTATTCGGTCCGATCCGGTCCGGTCGGTCCATTCGGTCCAAGGTTGATTTTTTTTTTTTTTTTTTTTTTTTATCTAATGACATTTTTTTTAATATTTATGTAATTATATTGTAATATATTTAATATATATACATATAGTATTATATATATATTAGTAATATGCTAATACTATTAGTCTATTAGTAATAATACTATAACTAATAAATATATGTAACAATAACTATACTATAACTAATAACTATATGTAATAATAGTAATAGTGATAACTATATATTTATATAATATGCTAATATTTAATGACATTTTTTTTAATATTTATGTAATTATATTGTAATATATTTAATATATATACATATAGTATACTATTATATATATTAGTAATATGTTAATACTATTATATAAATAATATATATAAATAATATTTTTTTTTTTTCTATTCGGTCCGGTCCGGTCCGGTCCGGGGTGAAAAACTCCTGGACCGGGACCGGACCGAATCTTTTCGGTCCCTTAAAAATGGGACCGGACCGGACCGGACCCAATTCGGTCCGGTCCGGTCCGGTCCAAATAGTGCCGGTCCGGTCGGTTTTGCCGGTCCGGACCGGCCGATGCTCACCCCTAATTGGAAGTTATAGTGACGTTCAGGACGTTATACAACTTGGCCTGGGGTGACAGACTGTCGATCCGGACTGAATTAGGAGATGGTCGATTTCGGTCCAGGAAATTAAGTAGGAATTTTCGGCCCTCTCAGTCCGGTTCCGGAGTGGGGGTTTCTCGGACCGGACCGACTGAATGGGGAAATAAGAATTTTTTTTATATATTATTTTATATAATAATTATATAATTTTTATCTAACCTATTCCCATTTACAATATAAAATTTAAAATATGTAATTATAACTTAATATTCTATTAATTAACTAATATATATTATCAATTAACCTAGCTATCACCAATTCACTATTAAGTACTTTTATTTTCCTTTATTTTTTCTAATTCACCATTAACTAATTACTAACATGTATATTTATGATCTAATTAAAGTTATTAGATAATTTTTTTGTGAAATACCTAAGTTTTTAAGTAAATATAAAGTAATTAAAAATATTATTGTAAATTATAATTGTAACACTCAAATGGAATGCCCAAACCACATGGCCTATATACTCCAAAATGATTAGTCAATGATACAATTGAAATCTCATTGGAATCTTAAAAGAGTAAGAACTCCTCATTCCAAAATAATATGATATCTCATTCACCACCTACCCTTATACTTATCATATGGGGTATCACAATCTACCCACTTTAAATTCCCAACGTCTTTGTCAGGGTCTATCCATCGTAGGTATCACGACTTAAGTCTTACATTTCTGGTTAAGATAAGATCTGATACTTTTTGTAACACCTCAATAAAATGCCCAAACCATATAGCCTATACTCTAAAAAGACTAGTCAATGATCCAACTAGAGCCCCATTAGAATTTTATAAAGAATTGTTACCCATATTACTAACACAAGAGGGGGGATGAGTTAAGTTATATTAAAAAAAATAACAATTATAAATCAAATATATAATATAAAATATAAACAAAATACAAAATAACAATAAATATAAAGAGTAAGGGTAAAAGAGAAACAAACTTAATATGTTAATGAGATTCGGCCCCACTGTCTACGTCCTAGCCTCAAGCTACCCTTTGAGGATCCTCAAATTCACTATTCAACCTCCTTCAAGTGGAGATAGAAACCTATTACACATTTAAATAATACTCTACAAAGTATCCGTGTAGAACACCCTCTACACTTGAAATCACCTTACATGCGGTGATTCAACTATTTCCTGTGTAGAGTACTTTCTAGACGCACAAGAGTTATACATACTCTTTTACTGATACAAGAGTTGATAGTGAGTAGGTTATCAGAAAACACTCATCAATGAGTGAAATAAGAACAATACAGCGCAAACTTTATCTCTCAAAATGAAAAAGGGTTAAGATTCAATGTTTAGAGAAGAAAGAATGAAAGATTTGAATAAATATCGTATGATCTTGGTGTTGTAAATGTAAAACTCTCAAATGATCTATTTATAAGCATATGAAACTTCATATTCAAATTAAAAAAGATTCACATGTTATAAACAACATCATTTACTTTTTAAAAAATTCAAATCTAATCTTTTTACTTTTTGCATATGCCAAAAGGAGCACATTTTACTTTTCAAAAATTTCAAACCTAATATTTTTACTTTTTGCATATGCCAAAATGAGCACTTTACTTTTCAAAATTTTCAAACAAAAACATCTACCTTTTACATAAGTAAAAAAAAAACATCAATCACTTTTGAAAATATTCAAATAAAACATGCACATGTGAAATATGACAATCAATTATCTTTAATATTTTTAAAATTCAAACCTTTAATCATGTAATGCACATGTGAAAGATGACAATCAATCATCTTTCAAAATTTTTAAATTTAATTTTCAAAATATTCATGCACATGTGGAAAATGTATTTTACTGCTTTATGATAAAATATTAATTTTGAGCCTTAATCCTAATTTCGAATTTTTAAGAGATTTACAACATTATTTTATGACTTTAATGTAACTTGTTCCCTTCTTACTTATGCTTGACTCTTTGATGTGCTTGACTCCATTGTGTAGACAATTTGAGTTTGAGATTTGAATTCATTTGTTATCATCAAAATCTATGTGTAGATATATAATTACACAAAACTTGAAACCTTGAATTCAACAATCTCCCAATTTTTTATGATGACAAATACTTGATAGAACCTAAAGCTTGTATTAATACTTAAGCTCTCCCTAAGAATGTACGTTAGTTTTTCAAGCAAAAGTATAGATATAATTCCAAGCATATATAACAAGTTTAGTAAATCAAACAATGTTAATGTTATAATTTAAAACTTCTCCCCCTTTTGACATCATTAAAAAAATCCGCAGCAAGTAAATGGACTGAAGAAAATGGTGTGTTAGTAGACACTATAGATAGTTGAAAAATTAGAACTGCCCGTGACCCGATAAGTGTGGCTGGAAATTTAAACAATCGCATGATGTTGTTAACAAACAAGATTAAGGGTTGAGTTTAAAAAAATGATCATTTTCACCTATCTGATACCCTATAAAATCAGTTTTAAGGTTCATCCAATTCGTATAAAATCTTATTCTCATATCTATAACTCATCTGCATTCTTTCAACATTCTCGCTTTAAGCTTTCAATTCTTTTCTCAATGACTCATTTTTCTAACATTTCTCTAGATCCCTTCATGAGATATTCTGCACCTCAACCTCCTGTCATTTTTACAGCTGCCATTGGTGCCATGTTGCAGCAAAAAAATAATAATTTGGCTAATAAGTCAGATTCCGATGCTGTCTACGACTTGGTGAGTCTTAGGATTCGTTACTCCTCATCTATTGTTGCTCTTTTCTAGCGGCTACAAATTAATCAGAAACCATGAGGTTGAAAAACTTAAAGAACAAATTGTTGTACTTTAACGAATTGTTCAAGAGTCTCACACAAGGGAATGAATCATTCGGCAGAAAAATAAACAGTTGAAATATCTATTAGATTCTTCATTCCGCTTGCCAGTTCCCATGAATAGGGATGACATGATATTATATGAAAAGAATGTGCATCTCAAACATGAGGCTAAGAATTTCAAGTTTATATAAAAGTATTTAAAAAATTTCTCTCTATTTTTATTGATTCTGGTATATCTTTTAAGAGATATTCATAACATACATCATATCTATTTCTCTTCTAATCATACATAATCTATCGTCTGGTAAAGGTTTTGTGAAAATATCTGCTAACTGATCGTGTGTGTTTGTGAACTCTAGTACTATATTGCATTTCTGCACATGATCTTAAAAAAATGATATTTTATTTCAATATGCTTAGTTCTATAATGTTGTATTGGGTTCTTTGAAAGATTTATAGCACTTGTATTATCACATTTGATTGGAATATGATTATGCATGAGTTTAAAATTTTTAAGTTGTTGCTTCATGTAAAGAACTTAAGCACAACAACTACCTGCAGCAACATATTCTGTCTCAGCAATAGATAGTGCAATAGAATTTTATTTTTTACTAAACCAGAAAACCAGTGCATGACCTAAGAAATGGCATGCTCCACTAGTACTTTTTCGATCTATTTTACAATTAGCATAATCAGCATTTGTGTAGCTGATTAGATCGAAAGATGTGTCTTTAGGAGACTATAACCCTAGATTAATTGTACTACTAAGATATTTAAGAATGTGCTTAAAGGTAATTAAATGATATTCTTTTGGAGATGATTGAAGGTGTGCACATAAGCACACACTAAACATAATATCTGGTCTACTGGCTGTCAAATATAATAAGCTACATACCAATTATACCTCGATATACCTTCGAGTCAACTAGTTTACCGGTTTTATCTTTATCAAGTTTAGTTGATGGGCTTACTGGTATTCCAATTTGCTTAGCACCTTCCATCCCAAACTTTTTCAGTAATTCCTTAATATATTTTGATTGATTGATGAATGTCCCACTTTTTACTTGCTTAATTTGCAATTCGAGAAAGAATGTAAGTTCTTGCATCATGCTCATTTCAAATTCTTCATGCATAGTCTTAGCAAATACTTGGCACATATTTTCATTAGTAGCATAGAATATTATATCATCAACATAAATCTGAATCAAAAGAATATCATCATTTTCATATTTACTGAAAAGAGTTGTGTCGATTTTTCCTCTTGAAAAACCTTTTTCAATTAAGAAACTACTGAGTCTCTTGTATCAAACTCTAGGAACTTGTTTGAATCCATATAGTACTTTTGTGAGTTTGAAAACATGATTTTGGGAAATATGATTTTCAAAACCTGAGATTATTCAACATATACATCTTCATTTATAAAACCATTTAAGAAAACACTTTTAACATCCATTTGAAAAAGTTTGAAATCTTTATAACAAGCATATGCAAGTAGTATATGAATAGCTTCTAATCTTATGACTGGTGCATATGTTTCATCATAATTGATTCCTTCTTCTTGATTGAAACAGGCTACAAGTCGAGCCTTATTTCTAGTAATAATTTCATACTCATCTTTATTGTTTCTAAAAACTCATTTTGTTCCAATAATAGTATGATTTTTGGGTTTAGGAACAAGATTTTTTGGTATAAGAACAAGTGTCCAAATATCATTTCTTTCAAATTGATTTAACTCTTATTGCATACCTACAATCCAAGATTCATCAAGAAGTGTTTCATCAATATTTTTGGATTCGATCTGAGATAGAAAAGCAGTATAATTGCAAATATTTCTAAGAGATGATCGAGTGCTTACTCCTCATGAAGGTTCTCCCAGAATTTGTTCCACTGGATGATTTTTCACAAATTTTCATTATTTGGTTGCATCTTGTATTAAATTTTGATGATATTTCCTAATATCTCCATGTTAGACTTCCTCTATTGTGTTCTCTTTGTTGAGATTGAGACTTTCCGTATTATTTATACATGGTGTTTCTTCATCAATGAATTTCTTGGAGAGTAGAAAATTAGATTCATCAAATACTATATGCATAGATTCTTATACAGTCAAACTCTTTTTATTGAATACTCTATAAGCTTTACTATTAGTAGAATACCCGAGAAAAATACATTCATCAGATTTTGCATCAAACTTGTCTAAATTAGCCATGTCATTTAAAATAAAACATTTGCATCCAAATACATGAAAATAACTAATGTTGGACTTTTTCTCATTCCAAAGCTTATATGGAGTTTTATCTAATTTAGACCTTAACATAACTCTATTTATAATATAACATGCAGTACTTACCGCTTCGGCCAAAAAATAACTAGGCAAGTTGTTCTCATTAAGTATTGTTTTTGCTATCTCTTGAAGAGATCTATTTTTTCTCTTTACTACCCTATTTTGTTGAGGAGTTCGAGGAGAAGAAAAATTATCCACAAAATCATTTTCATCACAAAATGTTTTAATATTTTTATTAACAAACTTTTTTTCTCTATTACTTCGGATACTTGAAATAGTATAACCATTTTCATTTTGAATTCTCTTGCATAACTTGATAAGGGCATTATGTGTCTTATCTTTATGAGTAAGAAATATGACCCAAGTATATCTAGAGAAATCATTAACAATAACAAATGTATAATATTTTCCTCCTAAACTTGCAACTCTATTTAGTCCAAAAAGATCCATGTGTATCAGTTACAGTGGTCTAGTGGTGGAAATATGTTTCTTGGTTTTAAAAGAAATTTTTGTTTATTTACCAAATTGGCATGCCTCACAAATTTTGTCTTTAAGAAAATTTACCTTTGGTAAACCTCTCACAAGATCATTTTTTGAAAGTTTGGAAATAAGTTTCATGTTGGCATGACCCAATCTTCTATGCCATAGCCAACTAGTTTCATTTTGAGCTGAAAAACAAATAGCATCTTGTAAGGTAATTTCTTCAAAATCGATTGAATAAACATTGTTGCTTCTAAAAGTAATAAAACAAATATTACAATTATAATCATTCAAAATAATGCACTTATCCATTTTAAAAGTAATTGTAAATTTTTTATCACATAATTGACTTATACTCAAAAGATTATGTTTTAATCCTTCAACAAGTAGAACATTTCTAAATGTTACGTGTCCTTCTTCTTTAGATTTAATATCAAAGAACTTAGTTTTGTCTCCCGTCATGTGTCTTGAACATTCACTATCTAAAAACCATTTATTTTTGCTTATGGAGGACTTCATGCATACCTATAAAAACAATTAAAGTGATTTTTCTTGGTACCAAAGTTCTTTGGATCTTTTATTTATTAGTATTAGAAGAAATAAGATTTTTAGGTATCCATATGACCCTAATAGTCATTGTATGCCTTCTTCTAATAGGATAAGTATGATAATTATGACCATTTCTATTACAAAAATTGCAAATAGTATGTGGCATATATGAAGAACTTGAGTGATTATTTCTTTGACAAAATTATTTTTATGAAAAAAATTTCGAATACTGGACTTTGATGTAGAATGATTATTAAAGAAATTTTTATAAAGTTTGTATTTTTGTTTTGGCATATATCCCAAGTCTGCCTTGTCAAAAATACATTTTTGCCTACCAAGAAATTTTGAAAAATTTCTTTTTCCATTCATAAAGTTTTTAATAATATTTTCTAAATCAGTTTTCTTCTTCTTCAACTCAAGATTTTCATCTTTCTAAACGATATTTTCTTTTCTTAAAATATCAATGTCGTTTCTTAAAGAAGAATTTTTCTTTTTCAAAGCAGTATACTTGATACTCAATTTTTCAAATTCCTCATATACCTCTTCTAAAATATTTTGTAATTTTTCATATGAAAGATTTTCAATATTATCAAAATTTGTTACCTCGATGTCATCTTTATCCATAAGACAAAAATTTGTTAATTATCCATTACTTGCTTCACTATCTGAGTTACTTGAATCATCATCTCATGTAACTTTCATTACTTTATTGTCATTGTTTCGATCTTTTCTAGCAGAGGACAATCTGGCTTGATATGACCAGGTTTATTGCATTTATAACAAATTAAAGTGTCATTTTTACCTAAATCTTTCTTGGAAAACTTTTTGAAAATTTTCCTCGAATGTGTTTTATTTTTCTTTAAGAACCTCTGAATTCTTCTTGTTATCATCGAAATTTCTTCATATTTGTCGTCATTTTCCTCATTTTCATCACTTTCACTTTCATGAGGAACGACTTTAAGTGCTAAGCTCTTCTTTGGCTTTCATTCTTCTTCTCTTTTCAATGTGTACTCATGCGTGATAAGTGACCCAATGAGCTCATTCACTTCGACCTTCTTGAGGTCTTTATCTTCAAGAATCGTTGTGACTTTTGATTCCCAACGTTTTGCTAGAGAGTTGAAAATTTTTCTTACTATCTCCACTTTGGAATAAATTTTGCCAAGAACCGTCAAGCTATTTATGATGTTAGTAAAACGAGTGTGCATAGTAGAAATAGATTCATCATCATTCATCTTAAATATTTCATATTCATGAGTAAGAATATAAATTTTTGATTCATTGACTTACGAACTTCTTTCATAAGTAACTTCCAAGCTATCCAAAATTTCTTTTGTCGTAGCTCAAGTCATTATTCTATTAAACTCGTTTCCATTAAGAGTATTATATATTAAATTCATAACAATTAAATTCAAAGTATAAAGTCTATTGTCTTCATGATCAAACTCTTATTCTTCCTTTTTTATCTTTACTTCATCAACCACTTTTATTGGAATATAAGGTCTATTTACAATGCATTTTCAAATTTCTCGACCTTGAGCCTGAAAGAATATTCACATTCTAACTTTTCAGAATGAGTAATTGTCTCCACAAAAGAGTGAAGGTCGACTGTTAGATTGACCTTCACTAAATGAAATTGCAATGTTAGCCATAAGAACTTAATTCAAAAAATAGTTAATCTTATAACATAGCCCTTACTCTGATACTAATTGTTGCCTAAATGACTAACACAAGAGAGGAGTGAATTGAGTTGTATTAAAAAAGTAATAATTACAAATCAAATATACAATATAAAATATAAACAAAATACGAAATAACAATAAATATAAAGAGTAAGGGTAAGAGAGAAGCAAATTCAGTATGTCAACGAGGTTCAGCCCCACTACATACATCCTCGCCTCAAGCTACCCCTTGAGGATTCTCAAATTTAATATTTAACTTTTTTCAGGTGGAGATAGAAACTTATTATACATTTGAACAATACTGCTACAAAGGATCCGTGTAGAACACCCTCTACACTTGTAATCACCTTACACGTGGTGATTCAACTATTCACTGTGTAGAACACTTTCTAGACGCACAAGGGTTATACACACAATTTTACTGATACAAGAGCTGATAGTAGGTAGGTTATCAGAAAACACTCATCAATGAGTGAAATAAGAACAATATAACGCAAACTACATTTCTCAAAATGAAAAGGGGTTAAGACTCAATGTTTAGAGAAGAGAGAATGAAAACTTTGGATGGATGTTGTATGCTCTTGGTATTATAAATGTGAAACTCTCAAATGATCTATTTATAGGTATATAAGACTTTATATTCAAATTTAAAAAGATTCACATGTCAAAGACAACATCATTCACTTTTCAAAAAATTCAAATCTAATCTTTTTACTTTTTTGAATATGACAAAAGAAACACATTTTACTTTTCAAAAATTTTAAATCTAATCTTTTTACTTTTTGCATATGCCAAAAGGAGCACACTTTAATTTTCAAATTTTTCAAACAAAAATATCTACCTTTTGCATAAGTCAAAAAAAGCATCAATCACTTTTGAAAATATTCAAATAAAACATGCACATGTGAAATATGACAATCAATCATCTTTCAAAATTTTCAAATTTAGTTTTCAAAATATTCATACACATGTAGAAAATATATTTTAATGTTTTATGATAAAATATTAATTTTAGATGTTAATCCTAATTTCAAATTTTTAAGAGATTTACAACATTATTCTATGATTTTAATGTGACAAATGATCTATTTATAGACATATGAGACTTCATATTCAAATTTAAAAAGATTCACATGTCAAAGACAACATCATTCACTTTTCAAAAAATTCAAATCTAATCTTACTTTTTTGAATATGACAAAAGGAACACACTTTACTTTTCAAAAATTTCAAATCTAATCTTTTTACTTTTTGCATATGCCAAAAGGAGCACTCTTCAATTTTCAAATTTTTTAAACAAAAATATCTATCTTTTGCATAAGTAAAAAAAAAACATCAATCACTTTTGAAAATATTCAAATAAAACATGTACATGTGAAATATGACAATCAATCATCTTTTAAAATTTTCAAATTTAATTTTCAAAATATTCATACACATGTAGAAAATGTATTTTAATGCTTTATAATAAAATATTAATTTTAGGCGTTAATCCTAATTTTGAATTTTTAAGAGATTTACAATATTACTCTATGATTTTAATGTGAACTTATTCCCTTTTTACTCATGCTTGGTTCCTTGATATGGTTGACTCTATTGTATAGATAATTTAAGCTTGAGATTTAAATTCATTTGTTATAATCAAAATCCATGTATAAATATATAATTACACAAAACTTGAAACATTAGGTTTAACAAGAACAAAAACTTATCCTTTCCGAGCAATATGGGATCTCATTCACCACCTACCTCTATTCTTATCATATGGGGTATTACAGTAATTAACTAATGTATTATATTAATTAACTAACCTATCATCCATTCACCATTAATTAATTACTAACATCTACATCTATAATCTAAGTTGCAAGTAAATATAAAGCATGTATGGATGGATGGATAATTAAATTATTTATGTTTATTGCTTCATATACAAAATGTAAAAAGTTATATATAGCTCATTATGCATTAACTTAGAACTATCATAATACATTGACATACTCTAAGTTAGTAACAAAGTAACAACCATCATCAATATAATTATAATTAGTTATTTTTTTAATAAGTTAATTAAATAATTCACATTAAATAGTTTACCTAATTTTAATTTTACTAATTTAAATAATTTTTTTATTAATTTACGTGCTAAAAAGATGGAACAATTGAAAATGGAAATTTACTCCTTGCCGAAACGGTACCGTTTAGTGAAAAATTGGACCTAACCGATGGCATTTAGGTCCAGTGAGGTTGAGATTAAAATTGAGTTGCGTGAAAGGGCGTCATTTCATGCACTTTATTATTTTTTCCCTTTCCCGTATGTTGAAATGGCGCCGTTTAGGCCTTTACGATTATTTTCAAATCCAAATTGTGTTGTTTCAAGCAATTCATGTCTAAATCCCCCCCCCCCAAAAAAAAAGAAAAGAAAAAAATTCCATTCATTTCCCTCCCATTCTCTCTCACACTCCCTCTGGCTCTCAGTCACTCAGATGGCAAAAGCCCTGGCAAATCAGCCCCCTCCATCACACACAAAGCATACATTTTTCCTTCTTTTATGGAATCACAGATTCACGATAATCTAAATTTTTCTAGTATGAGTTTTGGTACTCTCGAGTTTTTTTGGTATTTTGTATTGTTTGTGAATCTTTGATTTTGTGATTTCATGGTATTTTGTATTGTTTATGAATCTGGTATTTTTCTTATAAATCTGTGATTTTGTGGTATGTAACTTGTGAATCTGTGATCAATGATTTCGTGGTTTTTTTTCTTGTGAATATGTGAATCTAGGTTTTTAGTTGAGCCTTTGTGGGTTGTTGGTTGTTGTCTTTTGAACTTGTGGTCCCGTGATGTTCACTGTTCTCAATCAGACTTTGTGGGTTGTTAACTTATTGTATCACACGATTTAAGACAAAGGGATAGACATAAAAATCTATGAATATGGTGTTGAAATACTATCTTTTGGAACTCTTCAAAACCATATCATTTTGAGCATAATATACATGAGTTTATTGCCCAATTAACATAGACTATCTACTAACCCAATTAACATTATTGACTTAATCCATGCACACTTTCCAATTAATTATAAATGGTTGTCTCAAACTCATGCATAGGTGATAATTGCATTTGTTTTCCATTTGTATTTTTTTTCTTTTTTGTGTGCATGCACAAAATCTGAAATGAAACATGCATTTGTTGTGCATTTTGAATTATGTGCATGTAGATATATTCATTGAATCTTGATGATGATATATTCATGCTAACTACTACAAGATTATAAATGGCAGCATAAATGGTCATGTAAAACCTAGTATATAAATAACTCCAACTTCTCACATCTTAAAAAAACTTATTCATTGATGATCATTAAATTCTTGCTATTCTGATTTTTTTTTTTTAAATCGAATTGTTGATGCATTATATTTGTATATGTGCCCTATCCTTGAAATGAATCCACAAGACTCTACTACAGATGATGTAGAGTCAACCATGCCTACATAAGAGCAAGGCATTTCTCCACTCCCACTCAACATAAGTAGTAGTAGTAAACCAAGTGTTAGTGGTAAACCTAAGTGAATAGTTTGGGATTACTTTATAAGAATACCAAAAAGTGATCAAAGTAAATCTAGGGATGCATGTACTTATTGTGGTGTTTCGTATATATTTGATACAAAGTCCATGAAATATCACATTGAGAAAAAATGTAAGAAATGTCTATTTAATAAGACGGATAAGTCCCAAACTACTTTAAGTTAGAAGGCAGATGGAGAAAGTAGTAGTGGGGTATTTGTGCCTATAACATTTAATGTAGAGACTCATAGACAAGCCTTAGTAGATATGATAATTCTTGATGAGTTTCCATTTAAGTTTGTTGAAGGGGGTTTCAAAAAGTTTATAGTTATTGTTTGCCCTAAGTGGGTAATGATTTCATCCTATGTTACAGTTACGAAGGATTTTAGTGTGTATATGAGGGAAAAAAATAAGTTGAGAAGTGCTCTTCAAGGGCAACGAATTTCCTTTACCGCAGATACATAGACATCCGTACAAAACCTCAATTATATGTGTCTAACTGCACACTTTATTGAAGATGATAGGAATCTACACAAGAGAATTCTTTCTTTTTGTTTGCTTAAAAATCACAAGGGTGATACACTTGGTAGGACCATAGAGATGTGTTTGCATGACTAGAGGGCCCGAAATATCTTGCCATCACACTTAATAATGCAAGTTCTAATAATAGAACAGTTTTTTATTTGAAGAAAAAAAAATCAAGTATAGGATGGACACTGTGATGGAACATGAATTCTTACATATTCGATATTATGCCCACATCTTAAATTTAATCTTCTATGAAAGGTTGAAAGAATTTGATGAGTCTATTGCGAATGTGAGAGGTATTGTGAAATATGTGAAGTCATCACCTCAAAGGTGGAATACATTTAAGAAATGTGTACAGTTGAAGATATTACATGCAAAAGTTACACTTAGATGTACCAACTAGGTGGAACTCCATCTATCTTATGTTGGAGAGGGTTTCAAAAATTTCAAAAGTTTTTGAATAGTTGGAAGAAGAAGATTCAAGGTTCCTTACTAGTATTGGAGACGATGTTGACGATGATGTGGAGCATGTTGTAAACAGGAGAACGATAAGGAAGTTAAGGCCTCCAAATAATATCGATTGAGAGAAGGTAATATTGTTTGTAAGGTTTCTTAAACTATTTCATGATGCAACCTAAAGCTTTTTGGGGGTCAGTATGTAACTTGCAACTCCTTTTTTTTAAGTTAGTTACAATATCTGATGCAATTGATTTAAAGTATCAAGAAAGAAGCCTCATGATAGGATTAATAGCCACAAATATGAAGAAAAAATTTGACAAATATTGGGATAACATGGATAATATGAATATGTTGTTGTTTGTTGGGATTCTTCTTGATTTTTGGTACAAGATGCGATATCTTGACTTTGGATTAGAAAGGATGTATGTATGTCCATGATCCCAAAAAAGTGGTTGATTTGAGTGCCAATGTGAAAATTACTTTAACCCACATGTATGAGGAATACACTGAAAATAAAGAAAGGAACATTCTTTACAACAACAACATCAGTACACAAGTTTCCCACGTAAATATGTAAATTCTACAGATGAAGATGATGGAAGTAGACGCATAGACATCCATGCACAAAGAATGGCCATATTTAAGCAATGTTTGCAGTCAAAAAACTCTCTTGAAAGCAGGTTAGAGGTTGATAGATGCTTAGCTGAAAGTTGTGAGGAAGACAATGCAAATTTTGACATTCTAATTTGATTGAAGGTTAATTCAGTTAGATATTGTGTGTTTTCTAAAGTTACACACGATGTACTTGCAATACCGATATTTACAGTTGCCTCTGAATCTTACTTTAACATAATGGGTTGTGTCATTGATCCTTTTCAAAGTAATTTATCTTCGATGATGGTCGAGACTCTTATTTGTACAGAAAATTAGCTTTGTTCTTCTTTTACTCCAATCAACCTTGGGACTTTCATGGATGAGGTGGAGGATTTTGAGAGGAGGTTGGATATGGGTACGCTTTTTTATTTACTTCATTTTATAACTTTTATTATCTATATTCCATTACATTTAAGAAATTACTTTTGTTTTTTGTTTTTTTATTTATTTAATATTGTATAGAACTTGTTTAAGAGGGTAAACATTCTATAGAGGCATCAAATATAATGTCTACATCTAATGTAGATCAATGAGGTGAGAACAAATCTAATGAGAAGATAAATAATATTGGATTAATCTGCATATTAAAATTGTATTAATTATATGGAGCAAACCATTTATATATTTTTTTGGCCTTGGATAAGTCTAAGCAATATTATCACTTATTTCTACTTTTTCTAGTCATTTTTACGTACGGACAGCCATTCTTTTCTTTTATGGTTTACATTTTTAAAAAAAATGGACCATATGTATAGCGTGAAAAATAATTGTCAATTTGTCATTGCTTCATTCTGATATTTATGATATATATATATATATATATATATATATATATATATATATTAATTGACGTATTGTCCCCAGCAATATATATACAATTCATCTCTTCAACCAATTTAGGATCTCTTGTTTATTATCTATCATAAATGCTGATATGTTGTTTACTGGCATGTTGTTCTTTCAATTACTCTCATTGTTAGATAATACTAGACACTAATAGTAATTCTATAAAGTTTTCATTTTGAGTTTGAAAATATAATGTATTGAATCCTTGATTTCCTCTCCGTTTTTTTTCTTTTTCTTTTTAAATAAGTAAACGTTGATTTGTATTAATATGACTTCTCGATTTTTTTATATATATATTTATGTTTTGTATTGACGTAAATATGAGAGGCTCAAGGTGTGAAGAACTTAATATTGTATTGATGTAATCTTTTTTTATTAGGAGTTTGAAATTTGGATAAATTGGATAATTATTGATTACTAATTAGGGATTTTAATTAGATATTACTAATTAGGAATTTTTTTAAATTTCTTTATCTCTACTTTTTTAAAATTTTATTACTATGATTGATAACCTTATTTCAATTGTTTGGATGAATATATATAATTTTTTTTTTTTGTAATAAATCCTTTTATTCAAATTTATTGTATATAGGTGATTTTCTCTTTATAATTATTTTTATTTTCCTTTTAAGTTCTTTTTTTAGATTTTTGGATTTAAAAAGTTAAAATTGGATAAAATGTTAGTTGGCCAAAATTTTTAAACTGACACAATTGGATAGAAAATTGTAGTATTTAGGATTGGATCATTGGTCTATTTGGTATTGTAGAGGACCGAATGGACCAACCGAGACCGGATCAAACTGGTCTCAATGTCCATTCGGTTCGGTCCAATGTGAAAAAATCATAAACTGAATAGGTTGGGTCTGGTCCACAAAACCTCATCGGACCAGACTAAATTCACCCCTAACTTGGTGGGGAAATAGTTTACATGAACTGGGCTAAAAAGCCCAATTGATTGACAGTAAAATTGGGCTTTGAGACAATGATGAGCCTTGTATTCAGCAATATATATAACATGGGATATATATTAATTTCATGTGCGTGATCTTCATGTTATGAATTAATCGATCGTATTAATTTATTGGCTGAATATTATTAATTCTGAGTTATTAATTGCTAATTTAGATTAATATTTCATATTAATTAATGGGAAACATAATAAATAATGAACTTTGATTGATAGGGCGTACATTTATATATATATATAATAATTAATAATTAATAATGGTCTTTTCGTCCATTAATTTCAATAATTAATTCACTAAATGACACTAATTACTTGACACGTTATCATGATTAAGATCAGAGACAGACACTTGTCACATATACGTACAATAATAGGCTTTTTTAGTTTTTGAAATGTCTAGTAGTTAACATAAAATGCCAACAAAAAACAATATTAAAAAATCAAATGAATAATATTTTAAAAATTAAATTAAATAAAATACGAACAATTAATGGGCGAGAGAAAGCTGAAGGGTGAGAGAAAATAAGCTATATAATTATGTCAGTCCAAAAAATAAAATTTGACCATAGGGTATAGAAGTGGCCAGCCGCCTAATATTGGCAATTAATTTTTATTTGTAATTCTATGTGTCATGCAGACCAGTTTATTATCTAAAACCATATTATTTTATGTTTGAGAGCGGACGTACGTACATGTCGACGGCCACAAGGGGCTCGATCGGGATTAATATTAATATTAATGCATGGCTAACTCTTTATATATATACTAGTAGAATTAAAACGTCAAAGGGACGTTTACCTAGTGGAGGCAAATTATAAATGTAAAACTTTTTCATGGGAAAAAAAAAAATCCTTTTCTTCGGCAGCTGTCCCTTTAGCTTGTACGTCTCTGGTCTCCAGTCATAAAGCTGGGCCCAATTGTCTTAATACGAATGCCAATAATTCTCAACAAGTGGACCATCAGTCTGTAGTCTCTCCTGGTAGATGGATTTTAATTTTTATGGAAATTTATGGGATTAGATTTTAGGGAAAAAGGTGACACGCACTAAAAGGCAAGCAATCCAATTGTGATCTTGAAGCTGCCTCAAGCTTCCATAATTCAATGTGTCATCCATCTGTACATAAGCTGTTTTTTTTTTTCTTTTTTTTTTTCTGTTTCAATCAATCATTTCTAGCAAGTATTGTTGCTGTAAATTTTTTAAGCGGACATAATTTAATTTAAATTTAATTTAATTAATTAAGTAGTAGGTAATTTTAAATAAACTTATATCTTAATAAAATGACAAAAAAAGAGTGTTAGGATAAGACTGTCAACCTATATTTTTAGCGTGTCCCAAATACAACAGGTTACAGTTTGTTTTTTTTTTTCACTTAGTCTGTGAAGTGACTTTTTGTTTTTGAAAACGCTGCAGCCTGACCTCCTTTCATTAAAAACATAAAAGACGAAAAAGAGGAAAGACTTCGTGAATCCATTTAATAAATGACAGATCATTTCAATTAGGGCTGCCCACTTGGGATACCCATACCCTGTTTTCATTTGGTTTTATATATTATTTGCTTTGTTTTAGACACAAGTGCAAGATTTGGTGATGACTTTGGAAGATATCACATAGATCTCGAGCACAGGCATATCAATAATGCATTAGAAAGACAAATAATAAAGGAAGGAACGTCGAGATAAGGATGGGTCTGAGTTTAGAGAGAGAACTTGGGAGGAATACGAAGCCGAGAATGAAAGATTTTGTGTGGTATGAAATTCTTTTGAAAAAATATCATTGACACAATCTCACTAAAGACTAAAACATCCTTATATAAACGGACACAAAGAAAGGAAACAAAAGGTTAAAAAAGTAACTATGCAAAACTTTCCCATGAAAGTAAATAATAGTAATCAGCAACACGTTCAGCAATCAGCAACACCGCTATGCACTGCTCAACAGCAAGTAAGAGAGGGGTGAAATGCCCTAAAATAAAGAACAGAAAAAATAAGTACATCTCATTCAGTATACTGAAATAACTGATGTTATTCATGTGAATCAACCTGTTTAGAAGGAGAGCAGCAACACTGTTATGATTGTTGATATCTTGATCCCGTGGAATTTTTCCAAATAACAAGCAAAGATTTTACAAGTGAACTGTAACTAACAAAATTTGTAAAATCAAAGCTTATGATCCCTAATGGAAAATAAGTAATGAAATTACGTACCCCGCCCATAACAAAAGCAAGCAAAAGATCTTTTAGCGTTCAAGCTTTGAATTTATGCGATATTGGAGACATATTTCAATAGCTAGCTTTCAAAGATTGGGGGGCCTCCCTTGTCTCCTTGGTGGGAAGCATATGTTTCATCATATTCTATTATTATTAATTATTAATAATAATACTTAATCAACGTGCATTGCATTTCGATTATATACTGAGGAGTCAATAGAATGGTAATCCAAATATTGTATTCAAATATATTTGAATGAAAGTTTGATGTATACTTTAAATCAACAAGGAAATGAAGATAAGAAAATAACACATGAAATGGAAAAATACCATGAAAATGGAACTTATAAAAAGCGTAGATCGATATCACATATCAAAATTCTTGAATAAAATATTTCTCAAAATTAATTTGCCATTCAAAGCAAGGATCCACAAAAAAATTATAAGTAGGGACCAGCAAAAAGAGATATATAATATATATATATAAAGGCACTTATATGTCTTGAAATGAACAATAGAGAGTCTTTTATATATTTAGATCTCTTGATGAGGACAATTCCTGTTTAGACACAAAAGGCATTGTAAGTTTTAATTGTATTATATATATATATACATATATATACACAGGCAGATTATGTGTAGGCAAATTTTCCTTACTATAAAAAAAAAATAAAACTAAGGAAATACGTACCTTTTGAAATAATAACCGAATCAGCTATGCGAGACCAAGTTAGAAGTGAACACAAATTCTGAAACAAAAACCGAATTAGCTATGCGAGAGCAAGTTAGAAGTGAACACAAATGAGCCATAAAGACCGTTTTAAGGTGCCTGTTATTCTTAATCATCCAGACGTCCTATCATCCTGTCAAACTACTGCTGCAACCAAATCTCTTTACGGATTCATGATGACTTATAATCTATTACTGTAGTCATATTTGTATGACATTTGCCTGATGAATTTTTGTCACTTTTCATGTTTGTTTCCTATAAGGTAGGCCAGTACGTACGCAGTGCAATAATTCAACATCGATCATGATAATGATTCCATATTTTTATAACTATTATTATATATATATATGTAACATATTTTTTGCATGAGAATAATGCTTTTACATATCATGGATTATTTTGAAACTTATCATGGATTATTTTAAGAAGTCTTTATAGTGAAAATATCAAAAGCAAAGGAACATTCATATCTTGTGTGTACAAGTAGGATAGATATTATCGGGGTAAAACGAGATTGATATGAGTCATGATTGGTTTGAGAAATTACGTGCAGCTCCCGACCATGGGGCTATATATACATAGGATTTATATACCACGTACCCCCCATTTACCAAGCTTAGGATTTATTATATATATTAATAAAAAATTTAAAAAATAAATATATATATTTTTATTTAAGTAGAGAGTCTTTTATATATTTAGATCTCTTGATGAAGTCTGTAAATTGATATATTAAAACTTAGTTCAATAATTTATTTCAAGAAGTCGATATCTAATATCAACAACTAAGTTAATTTATATTATATAGATGTATATATATTAGCTATACATGATGATGATAAGATCAAAACGAAACGATCGATATATATCAGCTCTTTGTCTTGTCACGTGGCAAGGCCAGCAGTTACATTGTAGAATCAACCGCCCGTTTTCGAGATCAAATAATATTATATTAAAGTAATAGATTATAACTTTCGATATATTAAAACTTGATATATTAAAACTTAATTCAATAATTTAAAATGCATGGATGTGTGCCAGCTATTGATGCTATCTGTCATCAAATAAAATAAAATAAGTGAGAAGATGCGATTAGACTCGGCAACCGAACAAAGCATCTTCACATGGCATCAACTCCAGAATAGTGAGAAGATGGGTTTGGTAGAATAAGATATCCTACCAAACCCAGAAAGACAACACCTTCTACTTGGCCATATCCTATTGACCATACTATACTATTATCTTCGAAATGATTAGGGTAAAGTTGCCAATAAATTAATAAATTGTTAATTTGTATCAATCGCTTTCTTATAATCTTATCTATCCGAGTCTAGAAGTTAGCTTGATTTGAAAGCACACTGATTGCTGCACCAACGTACTTCCACTCACTATATATATATAGTGCATTTCATCGTTCACGGAAGTATAAAGTCTTACAGCTGTTGCCTAACTTGCCTTAAAAATAATTAAAAAAAGGATTATAACTGTTCACAACAATAATAATAATAATCATACATTAAAAACTCGTTGGAGGATAAACACAGCTGAGTGCAATTCAATTTTAAATATTATTTAATATTTAAACATGTAGTTGAGTGCATTTAAACTTTAACTTCTATGGCCTCACAACTGACAAAACAAACAAACGATGCTTACCCTCTTAATCTACTCTACTATTATTTATTATTATTTTTTACTTTATTGTTAATATTATTTAATATTTTATTTTATTTTTTACTTTTTTTTACTACTATTTTACAATTAGATTTTGTCCTTTTTTTTTTCTTTTCTTTCTAAATTACTTTTAACGTTTCTCACTTTCTTAGAGATTTACAGCTAAATGAAAAAAAAAAAGTAAAGCGGAATATATAAAACTGAATTGAAATGATGACTGTCACGCACCAAACAAATTATTAAGTACCTTTTGTTTTTTTGACAAAAAAAAGTGCCATTTACTTTTTAAGCGCTAAAGCCAACACTAATACATAAAGCTACGTTAATTATGGGAGGGGGCTTTCTATAATATATATATATTTCGTTTTCTCTCAAGAAAAGTTGAGAACAAAGAAAGAAAATCATCCATAATATATACACGGTAGCTGGAATATCGCTTTCCAACATAGAGTTTGTGAACCGATAATCACGTGTGTTTCTTTCTAGAGCTTGAAAGAAATCACAGCAAAACCACACATTTGTGCCGTTTGGGACAGGTTAAAGAATGGCAAAAAAAAAAAAAAAGTAGTGGGGGCAATTATTGAATGATTTCAATCTCCCATTACGTTTCCTAATCGAGTGGAGTCAAGTCAATTATTCGAACCCCCAATTATTTTCAAAACAATCGTCGATCGCAAATTCCAATAGTCCTCCCAACTATTTTCGTACCCTGTTTTCTTAATTAATATTTTTATTCCGACAAGGACATACATATCAACTATTTTCGTACCTAGTTTCCTTAATTAATATTTTTATTCCGACAAGGACATACATATAAGATATATATATATATATATATATATATATATGATTGAGTTGATCTTAAATTATTTTTATGAAAATCTTTCACTTAAATTATTGTTAATCTTAGAAAAGAAAAGAAAGACTTAAATTAAAAGTTTGTGTACCTTTAATTTATTATTTATTTTATCAAACTTTTAATATTAATATATTAATATGGCTAATTTTCTTTTTAGGTGACCCACAATCCCACAATCATCAAAAGTAAACCAACTATTTTCGTACCTTGTTTTCTTAATTAATATTTTTATTCCGACAAGGACATACATATCAACTATTTTCATACCTAGTTTCCTTAATTAATATTTTTATTCCGACAAGGACATACATATAAGATATATATATATATATATGATTGAGTTGATCTTAAATTATTTTTATGAAAATCTTTCACTTAAATTATTGTAATCTTAGAAAAGAAAAGAAAGACTTAAATTAAAGGTTTGTGTACCTTTAATTTATTATTTATTTTATCAAACTTTTAATATTAATATATTAATATGACTAATTTTCTTTTTAGGTGACCCACAATCCCACAATCATCAAAAGTAGAGGTAGACAAATTGCTAAAGCAGTAGAAAACACCAGCCTCATAGCCATCGCCTCTTTAACTTTCACTTTTTTTTTTGGGGAGGGGAATCCTTCCGGTAAATTCTTGAACTTTACAAATTAAAGAGCCACTACCACTCTAATTATTATCCTAGAGTCAACATAAAACACAGCTTTCCAGTTTTCATATCTGTGTGTTTACAAGGTACCGAGGCTGTTTTGGAGAAGAAGAGTTTTGTTGTCAAAGAAGCAGTTCTTCATTTCTCGGGATTTTATTCACTTCTATAAAGTTCGAGTGACTCTAATAATCCACCGGGCTTCAGTGTATTTTTCATTGTAAATGCCCCATCTTGGGTGAATATTGCTGCGAATTCTTCTTAAATATGGCTGAAATTAGACTTACAAGGGTAGAACAAGGCCAGACGAAGATCAGAAATGTCCCAATTGCAGTCACCCCGGAAGGTTTTTGGTGTTGTCTCTCTCTCTCTCTCTCTCTCTCTCTCTCTCTCTCTCTCTCTCTCTCTCTCTCTCTCTCTCTCTCTCTCTCTCTCTCTCTCTCTCTCTCCGTGTGTTTTTGAAGCATCTTAGAGGGCATCGATGGAGTCAATCTCTCCAAGATATCAAGAAACTCAGAACGCAAGTCCGTCTTTCTTGCCATCCCCCAACAGCCGTAGCTCCAACAGTAGCAGCAGCAGAAGCGCCACCAACAGCAATTTCCACACCAGAAATAAAATTAGAATAGACAGAAGCAAAGAAACAAAAAAAAAAAAGAACTCGAAAACAATTTCCATATCATTTCATGAGGCAATCATAGAAAAGAGGAGTTTTTTAACGTACGTTTGCCACCACTGAAAATCTTATGCACAGACTTTTCCCTCCCAAAGAGCCGGTAAATATTGGACTTCATCGACGAAGGAGAAGAAGAGGAGGAGGAGAAGAAGAAGAGCTGCTCTTTTTCTTCTCCTGAGGAGGAGTTGAAAGATTTGTGTGGTCTGAAATTCTTTTGAATGACACAATCTCACTAAAGACTAAAACATCCTGATATAAACGGACACAAAGGAAGAAAACAAAAGGTTAAAAAGGTAACTATGCAATAAAAACGGAAGAAAAAAACGGAACGTAACAATTCACTGCTCATTCATGTAGAAGCGCGATAGGCGCTTATTATTATAGATAGATATAGTCAACTGTATATAATAGAAATATTCTTATAATTAATGGGCCAGATTATTTTTTCATCATAAAAAAAAAAAAAAAAAAAAAAAAAAAAAAAAAAAAAGGTTTTGATAGTACGATAGAATTTGAAGTATATCTTGTTAACACTGTAAAAATTGTGCAACAGACTGGAAGGGGAAAAAGAATCATTTCCAGCTTGCTGAGGTGATTCGGGCCTCGAACGGGGTGGTTTGGTTTCCCTGGCGATAGTCCAGTGCGGTGCGTACATTGATGGTGAAAGGAAATCATAGTAGAGAAAATAAAGAGATAGACACACATATTTATGTGGTTCGGCATGTGTCTACATTCACAGGCATTTGAGGATGAGAAATTTACTATAATATTCTTGTTTACAATCTCTAATGACCTCTCATATCTTACTGTATAAGGATAGCTATAGATACATTTGCTGGAGAAGAATACATGTGACAGAGTCTTCTGTCCAAAGTATGAAGGTGGTGTTGAAGAAAAAAACTGAAGAAGAAGAAAACCTCAAGAGAGAGAGAGAACTTTTTCCTTTTTAAATGACCCCCTGACACTCCTACACTGACTTCGGACCTCACATGCCTCCCTAACACCCCTGCTGACAGCCCACCCTAACTCTTGCACCCTCCTGACACCTCATGTCTCCTCTCACATCTTCTCCATTTTTGTCCTCTAATACCCAATCAAGTGGGCTAGGTTTGGTACTTGGGCCCTGGGATTCATCTCCCGCCCCCTCTCCTCTCACACACACATACATGTATATATATTTATATATATTACTAGTAAAGGAGTAACGTGCTACGCACGTTTGCTTAGTTAGGCCAATTGGTTATTTTAGAAAAAAATAATATTTTTCATAAAAAACGGATCCTAATAAAAAACTTAATGTATTGGGAAAAAAATTCTAATAATTCAATTGGAGTATAGCATTTGCATGTTTGCACCGATCAGAAAAGGAAAACATGATTAGTAGTACACCCTGTAAGAATGATATGTTAAATACACCCTGTAAGAATGTTTGCACAGATCAAGTGGAGTATAGTATTTTCCTTGAGCTTAACACCCTCAGCCTATAAGAATGATATGCTAAATACATGATTAGTAGTGCACACATACCAAGTTCATTAATCCCACAAGGGGGGGAAAAATACAATGTTTTGACTACAGTAAACAAACCACATAAACTTCTCAACAATTAAAATTATAAACTCAATTTTCTTTCTCCTATAAGTAATCCTTTTTTTGCTTTAAAAGGCTACAAAAGCAACATATCTTTTGTCTAGTTAACACTCAATTTCCTTTGCTGCTGTTTCACTTCTTTTCCAGTCCAACGAGAGTCCAAACTTCCAGATCTCTTCATGGTTTTCTTCTTTTCTCTTCCATGGAAGCTACAAGTCAGAGAAGCCACACAAAATTACACAAACAACGGGCAATAGAAATCCAAAATAGAATAGAAAATTGAAACAGACCAGCAAAACTGTAACAGACAGTAGCAAGTTCTTTTCTCTCTATGGTTCTTCAAGTTTTCAACCATTTTTCCTTGATTTCTTAATGAATTATAGCTATAAAACATCTAGAAATGATCGCTAATGGATGTACTGATATCAAGTATTTGGAGTGTTGGAATAGCTATCATTACTTCAAACCTAAAACCAATTATACTCAAGCATGCCTTTAAGAGAGACAAACAAAATCAAGTATTGGTAGAACCATTCACAAGTGAAAGTTACATCGATGATTGTCTAGCTAAGGGTAGAGATGCAAAAGATTATCCAGGACTAAAGGTAATAACCTATGGCAACGGTTGGATATATGAAAGTTAGGAAAATAATAGACATTCGACATTTTTACAACCATTCATACAACTATGTTTTAAATTGAAAGCATTTTTGTAAAGCAACTTATATAACAATGTGTGAATATGCCAAACTTGTAGAATCTATTAAAGGATACCAATGGGCAGATGGGAATCCCATAAAAGAGAAAAACTGATCCTTTATAAAATAAGGAAAAAATTTAATTTCCCAAAACTCATCTTAAAGCCATATGTACCAAAAAAAAAAAACAACGTTTAAGAACAAACAAATTCTATAAAAAAATCACATTTGTTATTTCTCTGTCTAGTTTTTTCAAAGCACCACCACCAGAACTATGTACAAGGCCCTGTGTTGTCTTCGACCATTAAAATAGGATCCTTTTTTTTTTTATTTTTTTTATTGATGAGCTTCAATTAACAAGTAGCTGATTTTAGTGGATACAAACAAAAAAATAGTAACAGTGTTACTGTCTAAGTTACGTGTACCAAGTAATTGAAGTTTCTGGATATGCTTTTCAGCTTTTGTTTCTTTTGCAATTCTTCTTTTAATTTCTGCATCCTGCAAAACACACATTGAAAAGAAAAATAAAGCTATATGACACATAAAGTTGCTGTACAATTATTTCATACATGGCCATAACCAAGGATGTCTTTTACCAAACATAAAAAATCAAATAAAATAAATAAAAAAAGAGAGAACTTACATGTGCGCATTCTCTTCAGCCTCCACTCCTCTGAAATGACATTTTCTGCTGCAAAGTAGGCCCATATTTTTAATTTCAATTGAACACATTGAAGATGTACCAGTCAAGCTCCGCCAGAAATTAAAGGAGACTTCATTCCTTAACGTAATTTCTCTAGGTTAGCCCCTATATGCAACCAGTGACGGAGATCTACTGCAATGGAGATCAACTGAGGGTTTTCTACGCGTTTCACTCATAGACACCCCGAAAATTAAAATTAAAAGAAACTAAGAAATGAGGGTCTTAGAAGGAAATATGTATAAAAATAAACCCAATGTTGAGAAAACCATGACATGCAAAGAAACAAAAATCTGAACACATTTATTAAACTGCTCTCCTCATGCTCTAACTCAGATTCAACACCATAGAACCAGTTGAAGCAAACACCCAAAACCTAAAGAAAATGATACATAAGCATGGTTTGCTCCAAATACCAACTCATCACCTGAGTTCAACACAGCTGCAACCACAGCATGAACAACTACAACCCATCACTTGATCATGTTCACAAACAATTCATTACACTGCATGTACATGTTTCAAAGGAAATTATCATCAAAAACACGAAACCAAGTATTCCAAAGTACAATCACAATAAACTAAGTTACAAGCACAGGAATGTGCTTGCCTGTGAGCAAAGAAAAAATGACAAAGTTTGTGTTAATCCTACCAAATGTTTGCTACTAACCAAAGCCCAAGATAGATGTACCTGCGTGTACTTAATTCTATAGATGCCCATTAACAGTTTGATCGTCCAAAGGAAAATTGTAGTTTTTACTTGAACCAATCACAAAGGTCTCTGTGTTGGTGGGAACATTTTGATTCTGCAAAATATAAAGGAAACACTTAACACATAGAAAAAGTTAAACCGAATTTTGAATTCATTTCAAACCCGAAATATGCATGAGTGCGCCACCTTATCTGATCATTGAGCCGAAAATATAAGATTGCAATACCCAAAAAACGCAGCTAACCAAAAGAAATGCCTTAATTGAAGCTTTACTAACTAATTCAACTACACAGTATAGTTAATAAGCACTCAAAAACTAGAAGGAAAAAAGAAAAGAAAACCTTAGTAGACTGTGATAGAAGCATGCACCACAAAAACCCTAAAAATTTCTAAACGTCAACATAATATAACCCATTCCTAAACTATCATAAATGCAAAAACCATAAATTCATAATATAAGATGAACAACCAGAAGCCATCTTTAAATCATACATAAAAAATAAATAAATAAATAAAATAAAATAAAAATAGAATCCTTGTTCTACCATTTTCCAACCAAAAAGAAACAATTTTAAGCCAAAAAGTAAAGAGTAAGAAAATAAAAATAGTAGTTAAACCACACTAATTGATATCTACAATGCTTATAGTATCAATTCACAAAAGAATTCCAAGAACATGATATAAAATAAAGGATACCAACAACAAGATAGGAACCCAACAATATACAAACCGAGCTTAATATATTAATAACAAAATATACAAATCCAAAAAATAAAATCAATAAGAAAATATACAAATCCAGAACGAGAAAAAAAAATCTGAAAGACATACAAACCTCAAAGCACCACCAACTCCAAACTAAAAAGTGCAGATTTCCTACCAAAAAGTGCAAATGCATTCCATTATTCCACTTATTTCCCATCTTAAACCATAAAAATAAAAAATAAAAAATAAATAAAAATCATTTTCCTGCCATTTTCCAATCAAAAAGAAAAAAATTTTAACCAAAAAGTAAAGAGCAAGAATATAAAAATAGTAGTTGAGCCTCAATAATTGATATCTACGATGCTTAATGTATCAATTCACAAACGAATTCCAAGAACATGATATAAAGGATACCAACAACCATATAGGAACCCAACAATCTACAAACCGAGCTAAATATATTAATAACAAAATATACAAATCCAAAAAATAAAATGATAAGAAAGTATACAAATACAAACCGAAAAGACATACAAACCTCAAAGCACCATCAACTCCAAATCAAGAAGTGCAGATTCCCTCCCAAAAAGTGAAAATTCCCTACAAGAAAGAAACCAAAAAATCAGATTAACTAAAGGGAAAAAAACCGATGACATGAAAAAAAAAAAAAAAAACCAAAAAGCATCAACCCCAAACCGTACAGTACCAACTACTTTTGTGCTGTATTTTCTTGAACAAAAGTATTATACAGAATTCTCCATTAAAAGAATATTCAATTTTTGGTATAAAATAAAATAACAAAATAACAATAGCAAAATATTTTAACTTTTTTTCTCTTCTTATTCCATTTTACTACTCTTATACTGTTCAAGAGAATAAAATTTAAAAACAAAAAATTAACCTCAACATAATTTAACCCATTGCTAAACTGTTGTAAATACAAAAACCATAAACTTACAATATAAGATGAACAACCAGAAGCCACCTTTAAACCATATGTTAAAAAAATAAAAAAAAATAAAAAATTAGAATCCTTGTTCTACCATCTTTCTATAAAAAAAAGAATCAATTTTGAGCCAAAAAGTAAAGAGCAAGAAGATAAAAATAGTAGTTGAATCACACTAATTGATATCTACGATGCTTAATTGTATCAATTCACAAAGGAATTCCAAGAACATGATATAAAGGATACCAACAACCAGATAGGATCCAAACAACAATATCCAAAAAATAGAATCAATAAGAAAATATACAAATCCAAATTGAAAAATATCTGAAAAGCATACAAACCTAAAAGCACCATTAACTCCAAACAAAAACGTGCATATTTCCTACCAAAAAGTGAAAATTCCCAGGCAAGAAACAAACCAAAAAATCATATTAACTAAAGGAAAAAAAAAATGATAACATGCACAAAAGAAAAAAAAAAAAAAAAAAAAAAAAACTCAAAGCATCATCAACCCAAACCATACAGTGCAAGTTACTTTTGTGCTGTATTTTCTTGAACAAAAATACTTTACAGAATTCTCCATTAAAAGAAATTTTCAGTTTTTTGCATAAAATAAAATAACAAAATAACAATAGAAAAATACTTAACTTTTTTTCTTTTATTATTTCAGTTTACTAATTTGATATTATCCACAAGAGTAAAATTTCTAACAAAAAAAATTTTAACCTCAACATAATTTAACCGGGAAAAATCTGAAAAACATACAAACCTCAAAGCACCGTCAACTCCAAACCAAAAAGTGCATATTCCCTACCAAAAAGTGCAGATTTTCTGCAAGAAACAAACCAATAAATCAGATTAATTAAAGGAAAAGAAATGATGACATGCCAAAAATACAAAAATAAAAACCTCAAAGTATCATCAACCCCAAACCATACAGTGCAAATTACTTTTGTTCTGTATTTTCTTGAACAAAAGTACCATATAGAATTCTCAATAAAAGAACCTTTCAATTTTTGGTATAAAATAAAATAACAAAATAAAAATAGCAAAATATTTAACTTTTTTCCTCTTCTTATAGCATTTTACTACTTTCATGCTGTTCAAGAGAATAAAATTTCTTAAAAAAAAAAATTAACCTCAACATAATTTGACCCATTGCTAAACTATTTCAATAGGTTTCATCTTCAGAAGTCTTCTCATCCCTAAAGAGAGCACAATATATTCTCTCTATTTGTTGCTATTGCATGAGGATCCCTGAAGCACCTAAAACAGAAATCAAAAGGTAGATAAGATGATTCCAATGCATTATATAGATTTGATCCAATTAAATAGGTGTTTGATTTATTAATTTAGGGAAGAGCACTCCAATCTTATTTATGAAGGTAGCCCACTTGTGAAATCCTGTACTTGAATAAATTATTTAAAATCAGTTTTTTAAATAATTAATTTTAAAGAATCTGTGTGATCATTGTGATGAAGTAGCTTACATCCTAATCTAGTACTTTTAAAGAAATTGTGCGATGAAGTGGCCTTGTGATCTCAAGTAGTACTAAGTTTTTACAGTTATATACTTTCTACATCTGAACTCAATCATGGTATGGATGAGTTTATTTGGAGATGAATGATGTCTGCCAGTTTGTAATTAAGAGACATCCTTGAACAGTACTCTTCTAAAAATTATGAGAGGCACTTAATCAATCATTCCCAAACAAGGGTATGAAAAGCATCCTCCTTGTCCGTGGATTTCAACCAGGAAATCCTCCTTGCACTCAATCTCTTCACTCCATTATATCCTACATGGTTTGTTTACAGTAGTTAAAATGTGTGATTAAGAACCATCATATAAGATCTATACATAAAGGTGAAGACTAATCATTCTGGACAAAGCCAAAACATTTGAGAAACATCAATAAAACTCATAGAAACAAAAGCTAAACCTACCCACAATGCACTGCCATCGACTCTTTTATATCAAAAGACTCATTCCTCTGCTTTAGACCCAAACAAAAAACAAAAAAGCCTATAAAAAGCTAAGCTACCCATGCGTATGAATGGGATTGAGTGGACCCTAGGTAAACTACTCTCAGTAATTGATTAGAACTAATTGAAGTAAACACCTGAGTTCAACACAGCTGCAACCACAGCATGAACTAATTGAAGCTTTACTAACTAATTCAACTACATAGTATAGTTAATAAGCACTCAAAAACCAGAAGAAAAAAAAACCTGAGCTGACTATGATAGACTCATGCACCACAGTATCAAGGTCTCGAAGGTCGTCACCGAGTTGTTACGCTTCTAGTATAAACTCCACGAAGAGAACGAACTCTTCTGCTTACCCACAATCACAGCCGGCGTAGCACCTTCAAAACCAAAAGGAAATCTCAAAAATTCTAAAATTTTTAATATTTAATAAAAATCACAATTCAAAATACACAAACAGAGAAAAAAGCTTCACAGAGAGAGATAAACGCACACCCTAAGTGATTGTTGCCGCGGATTCCTTAGAATTCTCTGCCATGGTTGTACTCATTTTCTCCAAGGCACTGCCATTATCAGCCTGAAACCAAAGAAATTAATAGCTTAGAAAGCCCAAAGACTTCAACGCTCCCACAAATTGAACAAGCCAAAAGCTAGGGCTGGGTCTCACAGTTTTGGTGGTTTGGGTTTCAGCAACACGAAGAGAAATTGAGGATTGCGAGGTAGAGAGAAAGAATGGAGAGTGGGTCTGAGTTGAGAGAGATTAACTCCGGACGCATACGGAGCCGAGAATGAAAGAAATCGCAGGCGTTGGGACTAGGTCTCACAGTTTAGGTGATTTGGGTTTCAGCAAGACAAAAAGAAATCGAGGGTCGCGAGATAGAGAGATAGAATAGATAATGGGTCAGAGAGAGAGAGAGAGAGAGAGAGAGAGAGAGAGAGAGAGAGAGAACTCGGGAGTAATACGAAGCCGAGAATGAAAGATTTGTGTGGTCTAAAATTCTTCTGGAAAAATATCTCTGACACAATCTCGCTAAAGACCAAAACATCCTCATATAAACAGATACAAAGGGAGAAAACAAAAGGTTAAATAAGTAACTATGTAATAAACATGGAACAAAAAACGGAATGAGAAAATTACTGTTCCTAACACTGTAGCTCACCGATTACCGCTTATATAATTACTATAGATATATGCAATAATATTTAATTGTCACAAATATTTTTGAAAAATTATATTTCTTCTGTCCTGTTTCTGGTTCTCGATCGGAAATACATTAATGATCGATCGAGGTGTCGGAAATAAGCCGTTTGCTAGTAATTTGGATGCATTTTGTTTTTGTTTTGTTTTGTTTTGTTTTGTTTTATTTATTTATTTTTCATGCTTGAAGCTTACATACGCATTACTAAACAACAAAATTGCATGATCGAAAACGCTAGGTACATATATATGAGCCTCGCATATGAAAACATGGGCCGGACGCTTGTATACACAAAATTAAATCATCTCATCTTATTTTATCATTACAATTTTCATAAATTTTTACACAAAATATAATAAATAATTCAATTTTTTCAAATCTCAAAATAAAACTAACATTAAAAAATTAAAATATAATAATATTTTATTTAACTTTCAACATGAATACATCTCATCTCATCTAAAGTATGTAACTAAAAGAGAAACTCGAATAAGGGTTTGGTACTTAATTCTTTACTTTCTCTGGAAATTAATTAATTAATTAACAGTAGTACTAGTACTGTTTGGCTAAGATCATATTCCATGCTATACTATAAAAATCACCACAATATATATATAATTCTCGTAGTATTAATTTGCATATAAAAGCAGGTAATTAGTGACTGCGCTTGCAGCTTGATTAATGTTATAACGATATTTAACTAAGAAGTATAGGAAAATAAAATCTTTGAACCCCTCGTGAGATGATCGTGATTTAAAGGACAGGAAAAAAGGCCACATTTTATTGATTTATTGGAGGCTGCCCGGCCTAGTGCATATTTTCTCATGATCACTTCGTTTATACTACTGATCAAGTTTCCTCAACATGTTCAAAAAGCCTATAGATCTCCATTCTACAACGAGGACTAGCTTAATTATAAGTACGTCTATAGCTAGTGGCCTAAGCAGTACTAGTACTATAGTGGCCGGTGCCATTAGGAAAACCCGCCGTTAAGAGGCTGATCGGCTGGAGGACAGAAGGAAACTCTGGTGGCCTCTGCTGTGCTTCAAGTTCTGGGCGTCTCTGAGTGACATCTGGTATGCATTTGCGAGGACGTCGATTGGCATGGCCCTGATTACCGAGGTGTAGCCAGCCAGGGGGCTCTTCATTGGCTGACCGGACGTCTTGATTGTCACGTATTCGAAGCCTTCGTTTCCGGCCTTGGACGTTACCGCAAAGAACTGAGGGATCACAAACACGTCTCCACGCTTAACCCTCTCGTCGAACACATTGTTCCCATTGTCGTCCACGATCTGCACACGGGCCTCACCTCTTAACACATAGACAACCCTGTTGTCGGTCATGGACCAGTGGGGTGTGTACATTGCGTTCTGCAACAACATTGGCCATGTATTAGGTTATTGACATCACGTTATCTCTAGAACATGAAGATTGAGGATGCATAATTTATATGAATTATGTACGGGGAAAAGATGGCCTTTCTCTGCGCTCATGTCCATGAATCGAAGGATTGGAAGCTTGTGCCTGTTCACAATGTTTACTCTTCCGCCTTGTCTGGAGACAAAGTCGGATTCTCTTTGAGTGTCTAGGTTGTATCTAATTCTTGTAGTGCATCCAGCTTCTTCCAATCCGTTTAGCCATCTTTGTCCTTCTTCTCGGTCTTCGTCAGGTCTAATCATGCGGCGCATTTCTTCTTGGCACCTGACGATGATCCCCCGCTGGCTGTCGTCCTCCTGCAGTCTCCTCGCGATATTGACTGGAATGTTGTAGGCCTCAGCCAGCAGTTCTTCACTGAATCCACTGAATAAATTCTGGAAGCCTACCCTCTGCTGACGGCTACGTCTTTGTCTCATGCGTTCTCGATCTCCTTCCATATGCTCTTGCCTTGGTTCCCCGCCTGCGAGGAAGAATGCCTGTGAGACCAAAACTAAACTAGTTAGTTTGTGCAAAAATAACAGCTGATTGATGGAAATAGGATTAGGAAGACGAGTGGTCTGGATATTTATTTTTATGAACGGCTACTATATATCATCATATGTAAATAAAATCTAAATTAATTCTGTAATAAAAAAGATGAAAGGAATTAATATGCGAGATATCTGGCTTGGATGCCCAGTAAAGACTCAATACATACATAAAGTTAGATAAATGATGAGATGGTGATGAGCAGGATATATATGGGGAGTGATGGTGGTTACCTTAAATCTGCGGTCAAGCTGGTTATCATGGTTATTGAGATCCACGACAGCGAAGACAACGAGCTCTTCATTGCCGTCATTGTAGCTCCAGTGGACCACACCAGCTGGAATGGCCAGGATGTCTCCCCGGCGAATCCGGTGTATCCTCTGGTGCTGATCTGATCTTATTGATCTCTCTCCTTGCAGCTGTGCCATCTGGCTGCTCCTGCGTCTTGATAACTCCTGTGACGTTTGTGATTCATAAGTCTCAGCACATCCTGGGTAGGTTAACCCCAACAAGCCTTCACCTGCATGCACGTGAAATTATTTATATGTCTTATTTTTTATAAACTAACTACATCAGCTATACTAAAAAATAGTGTTATTTTGATTTGTTTAAAGTTATATGTAATAGGTCTCACTGTAAATATTACGCACTAACTTATATTATATGATAGCTAAATTCAAATTAAAATCTCTCGTGTAAAATTGTAGCTCCAAGAAAATATGTATGAAGTTTTATTCCTTTTTACACATGCATGCAAACAGTCAATTAATCCCTAATTTAAACCTACTATGTTGCCCTGAGGGAGTCTATGAAAACTAGGGAGTAGAACATACAGTCTGCCTGCACATTCATGGAAATTAAAGAAGAAGAAGAAAGAAAGAAAGAAAGAAAAAACTCCCTCTCTAACCTTGCTCAATGTAAACCAACATAGGGGCAGGGTGGAAGTTAGGCAAAGAGAGTGAGTTAGGTTGCATAGTGTGCCTGAACGCAGCAACTCCAGCACATTGAAACTCCTCCTCAGATTCCTCCCACAGCTCAGTCCGACCACCCTCCGAATCCAATCGACGGGTTGGCTCCACGGTCCTCAGTCTCTGGAGCCGGCATTGCTGAGCTGAGCCTGTGCAGGCATTGGGGTTTGCCCCGGAAACCGCATAAACTAGCAGAGAGAGCACTAGTGTCAGGACAATCTTTGCAGCCATAGCTAAAAGAAGCAAATTGCGGGGATGGTGAAAAGGAGCTGATCTTAGAGCCCCCATTTATGGCGTGGAGGATTGGGATGTTAGTGAAAAGGTGGTGGGGCGGGTGGCAGGCAGTTAAGGCTGGCTGTTTGGTTTTGCAGGGAGGTCGTGTCCTTGTTTGGGAAGAACTTGCGCCACCTTGCACTAGGTATATAACTTAGGTTTTTGAAAGATTCTTAGACGTGGTGATGCATGCAAAGGTGGTGTTGCAGCAGAGTACTCTTAACCGACACCGAACATTTGTCATGGTTATTCTTCATATATCAGCCAGCAAAACTACTTAAATAGAAAGAGCAATGCTACGTATAGTCGTGAAATTACAAACGCTGCGCAATCACTTTGAAAAAGAGTGAGGTCCACGATTAAAAAGTTAGTTTTTTTTTTCATGTAGGTTCCATATTAATTCATTTTTTTCAAAGTGACTGCACGCCGCTTGCACAACCACGACTGCAAATATCATTTCTCAATTAAAAATCACATTAAAAAGTAATAAAAATAATAATAATAAGAGAATATGGCATTGGAAGTTACAGTGACAGGACGTTATACAACTTGGAGGGGAAATAGCTTACATGAGCTGGGCTAGAAGCCCAATTGATTGACAGTAAAATTGGGCTTTGAGACAGGGAGCCTTGTATTCAGCAATATATATAATAGGATTTCTTTTTCAGCAACAATATATTATATGTTGATTTAAACCGGCCCATAGATTTATATTAAGTTTTTATTAAAAGATCTGATCTTAAGGTATATATGTATCACACCAACATCATATATATTATTTTTAATCTCATTATTAATATATTTATCGATCATTTATGTAAATATTAACGTCTTCTTATTAACGCTTTGGCTCTTAATTGCATTCCTTTTCCGTTTAAAAGTAGTAGTCATGTCTGCGGCCTTATATGAAATTAAGCACTCCCTAGCTACTAGCTATGGCAATTATCTCAGAAAATGATTTCATCAGATGCACGGGTACGTATGGTTTTAAGGCGTACGGGGAATGAATAGTAGGGCGCCCATAGGAAGGATCGATCTCTAGCTACTTTATGCACGTGAATTTTCGTTAGATATATTATGAATTTTATTACGTACAAGTAAAGTTACGTATTAATCTATGTATTAATATTGATTTCTTCATATTCAAAATTTAAATTAGTATTATTTTCAATAAAATTTAATTTTTGATCAATCATATTAAATTAGTGCATGATATGCACAATTATACTTATAATTAAATTTTTTCTTATATTATATAGTACCCCGGCCAAGTGGAATAGCCCACCAATATTATCCATCGTTGTCTACTTTCACCTCGTACGCAACCCCAGAATCTTTGCAATTCTCTTTGCTGTCACTAATATATATATATATATATTCCATAAAAAGGTGCATCAACAATATGGATATATAAGGGCCTAGCCTGGAAAGGTTCTATGTATTTTATTTCGGAAAATAGATCATCGGGATCAGTAGTACTACGAGCGCTAGCATGCATGCATTCTTCAAAATTAATCTGCATTGAATCCCAATTTTGTCGGGCCTGCGTGCAAGCTAGCACTACTGGATGGCATATGTATAATGTAATGATCCCTTTCATTTCTTCACCCCAAATTAATGAAAGGCCAGCATGAGCAATTAATAGAAAAAATAGAGAAAAGAAACCACGTACGGTTCATAATTATGAGAAATGATATTTGCAGTCGTGGTTGTGCAAGTGGCGTGCAGTCGCTTTGAAAAAAATGAATTAATATGGGACCCACATGAAAAAAAAAAAACTAATTTTTTAATTGTAGACCCTACTCTTTTTCAAAGCGATTGTACGGCGTTTACAATTCCACGACTGTATGTAGTATTACTTCATAACTATATATGGCAATGGAGCAGTAGTATGTATTTATATATATCATTACAAGAAAAACAGTTTTTTACGTAACTTAAATTCATTGCAAAAAATACAAAACGGTTACGATTATTTATTAGCGACAAGGTTTATATTTTTTACAACAAATTTAAGTAATGTAAAAAGTCATTTTTCTTAATACTTTTTACTTATTGATCATTTTTACAAACTTATACATTTATACTCGCACTGATCTATATATCCACAGCCATTTATTTGATGATTATCTCATATATATATATATATATATATAATATTCCCGATGATCTAGTCCATTAATATTCTTCCTACATTAATTCTCAAAATTGTTAGAAGGGCTGCAGGCCGGCATGTGTTGAAAATATAGCTAGCTTAGCATGGAAAATTATAATTGTAGCCTTGTAGGAAGAGATAAGGATTAGGCGCACTAATGCATGTATGGACGTCAGATCATGAATAATTACGTACCAACCCACTAATAGATGAATCAAATTATAAATAACAAGCTTAATAAATAAGCAAAGTCAACAAGCTTAATAAATAAGCAAAGTCCGTACATACCACTACTACTACTACTACTTTTTGCCTAGCTAGCTAATTGTTCTTTGTTCAGCCAAATATATACTTCGCGTAAGAACTAAGCCACTGTACAAATTTGCACCCACGTACGTACATTATAAATCATCAAATTAATTATCACACCCAAGCTTCAAATTTGCCAGCATTTTTCCCTTTCACTCTCTCAGATCATCACAAGTTATCACACTTCTGGCATGTCTTGGCTGAGTGTCAAGCTTCCCCCTGCTACAAAGATATGGAAAAGCTTCACCTCTAAACTCCAAAGCAAACTGCACAAGCTCCAGCGGTCAAAAGTCATGATCAAGAAACCCCAAAACAGGCTCAAGAAAACAACCGCCTTGCCCCGCTGTGGCGTCTGGCCTTCTCTGCTTTCTGAGAAACGCTTCGAACGTAAAAAACGGCTTGTCCATGCACACCACGTTGATCATCTTCGCCACCATCGACAAGTACGCGTCTTCGAGAAGAGAAGTACTGCACAGCTTGTATATGTCGATAAACTCTTCATAGAGCCCGGGGCTGAGCTGGTGCAATATGTCAAGCCACTGCAAACAAGTTGTCAGCCGAGCGCAAAGAACATGAAGCACCTTGATCAGCCAGCTGTAGTACTGCAGCAGCAGCAAGGTGGCAGATTGACCGAGAAAGCTATATCGGGAGATGATATGTGGGAGTCACTGGTGTTGGCCTCGCCTCTGCTGCGCGGCGTAGATGAAAGAGCAGAGGAATTCATTGCAAGATTCAGGGCTGAGATGGAGGTTCAGGAGATGTTCGCACGCGTTTCGTAGCGACTGCTTGCCTCCTACGTGTTAGATATATTAGCTCCGATAAATCAGCATCTGATCAAGATGAATCTGTTACAGCTGTTACTTAGTTGTTGTTGTAGTTATCTAGTGAATCACTGCAGATTTCTTTTGTATTTTGTTAGTATTCTGTTAGTAGATGTTTAAATATTTGAATACTTGTATCTATCTAGATAATGTAATTTAAATTACTCTGTACTCATCTATATATATGAATACACTCGTACAACTGGTAATTAATTGAGCCAGACTTCACTTCCTTTTGTATTTCTGACTTGGTATCAGAGCATTAAATTGCTCACGCAACTCGATCCTATATAGCCTCATCCAATTCCTCTTTTGTTATCCCAAACATTACCTCTTTGGTTTCTGTCAAACTAGATGGAACCAATTATCTAAATTGGACTACCCAATTCATTCCTGTGCTTAGAAGCCATGACTTACTAAGCATTGTTGATGGGTCAGAAATCTGTCCATCTCAATATCTTCTTGATTCCACTGGGAAATCTACTTCTGATCTCAACCCAGATTACTTGATTTGGCAGAAGAAAGATCAATTTATTTTGGCCTGGTTAAATGCCACTCTCAGTGAGAAGATCCTCTCCACAGTCTATGGATTGACAACATCCAAACTGGTCTGGAATACATTGGCTAGCAGATTTGCTCCTCAGTCCAGATCTCGCATTTCCCACCTCAAAAGACAGCTTCAAACATTGCAACAGGGCACTAAAACCTGCTCTGATTACTTGATCCTTGCCAAAAACTGGTCTGATCAGCTCATAGCAGCAGGTAAACCTGTTGATGAGGAAGACTTGATCTCCTATGTCATCGGGGGTCTTAATTCCATTTATAATCCTTTCATCACATCTCTTCATTTTGCCACCCGAGACAAACCAATTTCATTTGATGATTTTCAAACTGAATTGCTCAATTATGAGCAATTACTTGAATCTCAAAACAAGACCCTTCACAGTGATGGCACTTAGTTTGCTTTCTTCACAAACAAACCAAAGTTTAACCATGGCAAGAAACCCAAATACCCCACCCAGCAAGGCAAGCCTTTCAACTATAATCGACCTTCTGCCAATTCAAACACTAGCAACTCCTCCCTTAAGCTACAATCATCCAGCAGCCCCTTCACCTCCAACAAATTCCCACCATGCCAAATCTGTGGCAAACATAACCACCAAGCCCTTGATTGCTATCACAGGATGGATTTTACTTATCAAGGTCGACATCCACCAGCTCAGTTGGCAGCTATGGCAGCCCACACTCATGGCACACAAGAAGTTGAACAGCCTTGGTATCTTGACAGTGGTGCCAACAATCACATTACTGCTGAATTGGACAACTTGACCCTGCACCAACAGCCCTATCAGGGCAATGATCAGGTCACAGTGGGCAATGGAGGAGGTCTGCACATCACCAACACTGGTTCTTCTATGTTTCTTAACTCCAAAAACAAATTTCTTTTACACAATATCTTACATTGCCCTAATGCATCTTCTAATCTTTTATCCATCTAGAAATTTTTGCAATGACAATAACTATTACTTTGTGCTCACATCATCTCATTTCTTTGTGAAGGACTTACAGACCAAGGAAACACTTCTTCAAGGGCAGAGTGAAGCTGGACTGTATCCCATGTATCTCAAGCAGCTGAAACTCAAGAAATCTAATCCTAAAGCTGCTCACATTTCCTCTTTCACTGCTTTAGAAGGTGTCAAAGCTCCAATCAATATTTGGCATTCCACATTAGCTCATGCCTCTGAGTCCACAGTTGCTAGGGTCATTCGAGAAGCTTTGCTTCCTATTTCTGGTTCTATCAAACAGAATAATCTTTGTGAGTCCTGTCAAATTGCTAAAAGTCACAAACTACCTTTTCCTGAGTCCAATAACAGATCCACACATCCTCTTGAGTTAATACACTCAGATGTTTGGATCTCCCCAGTTGCTTCTATCAGTGGATGTAAACTCTATGTTATATTTATTGATGATTTTTCCAGATTTACATGGTTGTTTCCTTTGCAATTCAAATCTGATGTATTCTCCTGTTTTCTTAAGTTTAAACAACTAGTTGAAACTCAATTCTCTGGAAAAATCAAACAAATCATGACTGATAATGGTGGAGAATACATCTCCACTGATTTCAAAAATTTCCTCTCTACCAATAGAATTTTACATAAGCTCACTTGTCCTCATACTTCTGAGCAAAATGGAATTTCCGAGAGAAAACATAGGCATATTACTGACACAGGTTTATCACTCTTAGCTCAGTCCCATCTTCCATCATGTTATTGGGTTGATGCTTTTCTCACTGCCATATATGTCATCAATAGGCTTCCTACACCTGTTCTTAACAACCAGTCACCATTCTTCACCTTATTTAACAAACCACCAGATTACTCATTCCTAAAGACATTTGGTTGTGCATGTTACCCTTTGCTTAGACCTTATAAAACCCACAAATTAGCTTTTAGAAGCACCAAGTGTGTTTTTCTCGGGTATAGTTCAAATCAAAAGGGATATCGATGCTTGGATTTAAAGTCTCAGAAAGTCTACATCTCCAGACATGTCATCTTTGATGAATTGAATTTTCCTGCTTCTGATACAAGGGCTCCAGCTGCTGCTTCCTCACCCTTGCAGGATATTTTTCCCTCATCTGTCAGTGCCTCACAATCAGGTTCTTCCTCTAATTCCTTGCCTCCTAATTTAGTTTCTTCTTTTCCTATTATTACACCTCCTACATTCACTGTCCCAACCTCTTCCCTTGATGCATCATCCTCATTTGTCACACCTGAGCCTAGTTTTCTCAATGACACAAGCCCCCCTGCTCCACTTAATGCTTCCATCTCAGAAACACAACCTGCTCCTTCTCCACTTGATCTTCATACTGATCTTATCTCTGCAACCCCACCTGTTTCATCCTCACCTGAGCGCCAACTTCCTTCACCTAATTCCACTCCTCTCACCACCATAAATCTGCCTACCTCCTCCCCTACTCAAATCATTACACGATCCATGACCAACTCCTCCAAACCTAAACAATTTCCAGACTACCATCTCTACTTCTCCACCAAATATCCTCTTCAAGCTCTCTCTACCATCACTTTACCTTCTGAACCCCAAACCTATAGGGAAGCAGTGAAGAACCAGCATTGGCTTGATGCTATGCAGGCTGAATACAATGCCCTCATAGCCAACAAAACTTGGACTTTATGTCCACGACCTTGCCATAAGAAGTTTGTCAGGAATAAGTGGGTGTTCAAGCTCAAACAAAAATCAGATGGTAGTATTGATCGTTACAAGGCCAGATTAGTGGCTAAAGGATTTGATCAAATTGATGGGGTGGACTTTAATGAGACATTTAGCCCTGTTATTAAACCAGCCACAATTAGATTGGTACTAGCATTAGCTGTTCATCATGACTGGTTTATCAAACAACTTGACATCTCTAATGCCTTTTTACATGGTTTTCTTGAAGAAGAGGTTTACATGGAACAACCTAAAGGGTTTGAGGATCCTCCTCTCTCTGATCATGTGTGCAGATTACATAAGTCCATCTATGGACTCAAACAAGCTCCTAGAGCTTGGTTTTTGAGACTGTCACAAGCCTTACTTGCTCTCGGGTTCAATGGCTCCACAGTTGATACATCTCTTTTTACATTCCATTTGAATGACATTTCTGTTTATGTGCTTATTTATGTTGATGACATAATAGTTGCCAGTAATTCCTCTTCTTCCATTGACCATCTTATTACTCACCTTAGTGCTGAGTTTGCGGTCAAAGACCTTGGTCCCCTCTCTTATTTTCTGGGAATTCAGGTTACAAAAACATCAGAAGGTCTCCATCTCAGTCAAGGAAAGTATGCTACTGATCTATTGAATCGCACAAGGATGGCTGGTGCTAAACCAGCTTCCACACCTTGCACATCAGGTTCAAAACTTTCCAGATTTTCAGGGGATCCACTCAATGATCCTACTGAATATAGAACTTTGGTGGGAGCTTTACAGTATCTCACACTTACTAGACCTGACTTATCCTTCAGTGTGAACCAACTATGTCAATTCTTACACTGCCCAACCACTGATCATCTAGTAGCAGCTAAGAGAGTGTTGAGATATCTAAAGGGCACCTTATAGTTTGGTCTAAACTTCAGCAAGGGCTCATTGCAACTTAATGGTTTTTGTGATTCTGATTGGGCAGGGTCTCCTGATGACAGGAAGTCCACATCTGGCTATTGTATATATCTTGGTCCCTGCCTTATTTCTTGGTCAGCCAAGAAGCAACCTGTTGTAGCTAGATCAAGCACAGAAGCGGAATATAGGTCTATGGCATTCACTGTGGCTGAACTCTATTGGCTTCGCATGCTCTTTCAAGAGCTGCACATACCACTATCTAGTGCTCCCTGCCTATGGGTAGATAATCTTGGTGCTTTGGCTCTATCTTCTAATCCAGTATTTCATGCCCGTACAAAACATATAGAGGTAGATTATCATTTTATCAGGGAGAAGATATTTAATAAAGACATACAAGCAGGTTACATCTCGACAGCAGCTCAACCTTCAGACATTTTTACAAAAGGTCTAACTTCGGCCAGATTTTTGCTCCTTCGTGACAAGCTGATGGTTCAAGATCTTCCCATCACCTTGAAGGGGGATGTTAGATATATTAGCTCCGATAAATCAACATCTGATCAAGATGAATCTGTTACAGCTGTTACCTAGTTGTTGCTGTAGTTATCTAGTGAATCACTGCAGATTTCTTTTGTATTTTGTTAGTATTCTGTTAGTAGATGTTTAAATATTTGAATACTTGTATCTATCTAGATAATGTAATTTAAATTACTCTGTACTCATCTATATATATGAATACACTCGTACAACTGGTAATTAATTGAGCCAGACTTCACTTCCTTTTGTATTTCTGACTCTACGATCTTCATTTTTCTTTTCTTTTCCTTTTAAACAAGAATGAAATAAACGAAGGTCTGGGGAACGCTGAGAGAAGAGGGAAAAGTAGGTGTAACTTCTGTATAGACTGTAAATAGTGTATATTGGACGTCTTTTGTCTATAAATAGTTTGGCGATCTTTCAAGGCATAGGTGTTCTTTATTTCGTTTGCATCCCGTATCATTTTCTCTTTCTGTTTCTCCTTCTGCCATTGTTGTGATTCAAAAAGAAAAATGTCAGGAACCTATGTAAAATTGTGAGAAGACTTCGGAAAGCAACCAATTATATGCAAATACATACTTTAATTTGTTCTTTCTCAAGTCTGATTGGAACAATTTATTTGATACCCCTCTCAACCGCCACCAGGAAGAGAGGCAGAAGCTCAGAACCCCTATACAAGTGATTGATGTCGTGCATACCAAAAAGCAAGAAAGTTGACTGCCAATCGAATGCATGGAGTAGTACTTATAAGTTTATCACTAACCGTTCTTCTACGTACAGTCTACATGACTTGCGCACCCCAAGTCATGACGTGGCTGTAGTTTAAAGAAAAAAACAAAACCGAAACATGCATATGAAGGGCCAAGAAAGCAAAACCCTAGTTATATTATTCATCTTGAAGTAGAAGAGTTCAATGCCCCCCCCCCCCCCCTCCCTTTTTTTTTTTTTTTTTGACATTTTGTAAGTCTGTACAGTAAGGGTGGAAAATGACCCACGGGGTCAGTTTTCGGTTTTCCCTAACATTTTAGATCGGTGTGGGTCGAAAAACATCAGATCAACACATTGTTTTCACTGTTAGCTAGTAATCCAGCAGAAGGTAGTAATACAACCGAATCTTAGAAGGGATGGGCTTAATTTACAAGCTGCAAATATTCTCTACATGGGGTTTGAACTTCGAGTAAAACAAAACAAATGAATGCTCAAAAGAACAAGACATTCTTGTCAGTATTCATCCACACGACCACACCTATGGTGATTTCATAGAACAAACCCATTTGTACAATAACAAGGAAATCCAAATGGGGCTTCCAGAAAGAAAGGAAAATTCTATTCACCACATACTATCATCCCACTTGCATTCCACTTAGTAAGATGTGACACATTTACGACTATTAAATGATCATTTATTGCACGCTTCTTTATCATCAAATTGTGATAAATACACCACATCATATATAGTAAGATGCAAGTAAGATGATGGTGTGATGTATAGCATTACTCATAAAGAAAATCACAAAACTATGTATATCAAAGATGAAGGCTCTATACAAGTATGTTACGCCAAAACTGTGGAAGACGGCTGGTGAAACTGGCATTATAATCCAGGCTCGTAACAAAGAAGCATCACCACATTTCTAAACCTAGTGTAAGAAGTCCCTCATTGGATCATCTGATGCACTTTCTTCATCCTGTATGCATCCATGTCCTCGGGAGTAACCTAAAATTGATCAAAAGGATCATGGTGAGAAAATCCATTAAGAGAACCACTCAATCAATCTAGCAGTTGCTTCTAATTCTAATTTCAGCACTCAATGGTGGTGCCAGTTCAACCATGGCAAGTTAAAAGATCATACCTCATCATTCCATTTAACATTGTATTTGCGCTTTCTCTCTTCTCTCTCTTCTCTTCTCCTTTCATCCTCCTGTCAAGCAAAACAAGTTTTATTCAACAATTACATACATGCAAAACAACATTTATAAACTACTCTTGTCTACAATTTTTTTTTTATCAATAAACAAAACTTTATTGAACATAAAATAGACAAAGGCCTGAGTATGCGGGACATATACATACTCTTGTCTACAAATTGAAAGGTACACCTCTGAAAATTGGCCCATCTCAATTTAAAAATTGGATGGCATAGGCAAAAGGCTTGTGTAATTTATATTGACATTTCATGCCCTTACTACAGCTAGATTATTCCTATTCTGTTAATTTCACACTTCTTTTGGGGGGAGAACTAACTCCCAGTCTATGTTTTATTAAGGGCGGAGGAGTTGAAAACAACACCACCCATACCATCTGAGCTGTCAAAGGTCAAAAGCTCTAATTCACTTTTTTAAGCACTTCGGCCAGTAACTTCTCATTCAAAACCAAGTCATCAGGGATATCGGTTCCCCAAGTAGCAAGCCTTTTCTCCTCCATGGGTGAAGTGATCTCTGTTTTAATATTCACAATACAATGTCAAGTTAAATCAATACATTCCACAGCCATATAAGCAACAATGACAAGATACAAAACAACAAAAATATGCTATTTGATTGTCACGAGAATATAAAAATAACTTAAGCCAATACACACCTTTTGTAGCTTCCTTATGAGTAATATTAGCCTTCATAAGATCTGTTGTAGCCTCGGCAACCTCTATTCCAGCAGCACCAATACAATAGCTGTTTCGGATCATCTGTTTGCAGCACTTGTAGCCCCAGTGATGATCCTTCCACCATGAGCCCCAAACACTTGTGTGGTTGTTGATGTACACATCTTCTTCATACTTGCTTCTTGGAAGTGCCTTCTCCTGTTAAATAGAATGAGGCCAATTATGCATAGTAACAAAACATTAACAGTAGACTTTCTCTTTCAATGTCTGTAATTGAGTACTTTACAGTCTTATGCACAAGATTAAAATTAGAAGACCAGCAATGCAAAAGAAAATCATTCATGCACAAGATCAGAATCAGAGCCACATGCCTCTTCTTTGACAAGCATGTTTTGCTCGTCATCAATGGAACTTTGCAATTAAAGTCGTAATTACAAAATATCATATGTACATGGCCTATACCTATTTCATTCATATCAATAAAATTTATCTCTTACTTATCAAAAAAAAAAAGTTGTAATTACAAAATAATGTTAAAACCATCTATACGAACCCTACCTGCCCCTTTGTGATCCTGCCGGCACGATCATATTCAACTTGTCTTTCACTTTGCCCTAGTAGAAGCTCCATTGAAAGGTCTTCGTCAGTGGCAGCATTGCCATACTTCTCCAAGATGGTGTCTTTCGTGTGGGACTTCAGTTTCCCCTTAATGACCTTATAATTCTTATAAAGCAACTCAGCTTGGGACGGAGCTGCTTGCATGTGAATGTCTTGTCCCTTATCAAATGTTTCCCAAGCGTGTATGTTAAGCTGCTTGAACTCCATACCTTCACCACTATTTCTATGTTGGTTATCTCCCAACAATATAAAAAGCCAATAAACCAAAGTGAGATTGTAAATAATTTACCCTTACGATTCACAATACAATATCTGATCTTAAAGGGCACTCACCCCATAGGACTTCTCATTAGGATCTGCATCTGGAAGAGGATCTTCACACATGGACCGGGTTTTGGGATCATAGTGTGCAGAGTTGACATCAAGATTTAAAAGATATTTTGCTGTGTCCTCCCGAATACGCAAGTTCCTGAAAGTTATATGTTTCAGTTTATATACAATATCCAACACCCAAGTGGATATATATTTCCCACATAGTTGTATAGAAGACCAACAAGAACAATACTGAAGATGACACTATAATTCTTAGTGATTCAAATCAGGATCATCTCCGAGCTCTGGGAGCCTTATTGCTATGCTTTGAAGCTGTTTCAGGACTTAGAATTAATTTATCTAAGTCTGAAATTGTTCCAGTGGATACGGTCAGCAATCCTTTTGATTTGGCTAATATTTTGGGATGTAAGGTAGCTTCTTTACCTTTGAGATATCTTGGACTACCTTTGGGTGCTCCTCACAAATCAATTTCTATTTGGGATGGGGTTATTGAGAAGATTGGGAGGAGGTTAGCTGGTTGGAAAAAGCTCTATTTTTCAAAAGGGGGAAGAGTTATTGGATAAAAAGTACATTGTCTAATCTCCCTACATATTACCTTTCCCTTTTTCCTTTACCTGCGGGGGTGGTAAAAAGATTAGAGAGGATTTTTTGGAATTTCTTGTGGGATGGTAATGGGGAGGAAAGAAAATTTCATTTGGTGAGTTGTAATAAGGTTTGTCAACCGGTTTCATGTGGAGGTTTGGGTGTGAGAAATTTAAAAATTTTCAACAAAGTTTTACCCAGGAAATGGCTTTGGAGATACCATAACAAGAGTAATGCATTATGGAAATAAATTGTGGATGTTAAATATGGGAGGATGTGGGGGAGTTAGTGTACTAATGAAGTAAAAGGGGTGCATCGGGGTGGGTTTGTGGAAGTCCATTTGGTTGGAATGGGGAGATTTTGTCAAAAACATAAAATTCAAAGTGGGGATGGGAAAAAAATTTATTTTTGGCATGATACTTGGTGCGGGATTCAGCTCTTAAGTATGTATATCCTAATCTTTTTAGAATTGCTAGAGATAAAGGGGATGCAGTGGCTGATTCTTATCAATTTTCTAATAACATGTTACATTGGATTGTGGGATTCAACAGAGACGTGCAGGATTGGGAAGTGGGTGAAGTATCTGATTTTTTTGGAAGATTATATGATATAAAGATTGATCAGAATATGGAGGATAGTATGACATAGGTGCAAGCTAATAACTCCAGATTTTCAGAGAAATCTTTTTACAAGGTGTTAACTAGTCAGGGAGCTAAAGACCATCCCTGGAAATGTATTTGGAGAGCAAAGGTGCCTAGCAAGGTTGCTTTCTTTTGTTGGCTGCTGTCTCTTGGGAAAATATTAACCACAGATAATTTGAGGAAGATAGGTTTATTAGTGGTTGATTGGTGTTATATGTATAAGAAGGATGGTGAATCTGTTAACCATTTTTTTCTTCATTGCAAGGTGGTGATGACGTTGTGGAATGAGATTTTTGTAAGGGTAGGCATTGCTTGGATGATGCCTATGCGTGTGGTGGTTTCTTGGCTTGCTGGCAAGGTCTAGTGGGGATTAGAGGCAGTGCAGCACTGTGGAGGATGATCCCCTTGTGTTTATTTTGGTGCCTACAGTTGGAGACGAATGGGAGGTGTTTTGAAGATTGTGAACTTTCTATGGGGGAACTCAGGAGTTTTTCTTTAGCACTTTAACTTTTTAGGTGAAGAATCTTGTAAGGGATCCGAATATTTGTAATTTTTTGCTTTAGTTGTGTTTTGTTTTAGCTTGTATTTAGGTGTACTCACTTGTATACATCATGTGTACTTGAAATATGCCAATTTACTTGGAATAAAATTCTCTTATTAACTATTAAAAAAATGATTAAATATGTGGCAATAGAAGGGTGAGCTCTCACCTCACAGTTCCTGTGCTTCCACCACCTGTTGTTCGTACACGCTTTTCAACCTTTGCAAAGTCCATTTGCTTGCTCTCATCAACCTTGGCTTCATCCACCCTTAGGTCATCTTCATCATCCTCCTCATCACTTACCCCAGCCTCTCCATTTTGGTTGTTATTTTTCTCCTCAAGTTTCTTAAGCTGTTGGTCTTTCAAGTATTTCCTTCGTGCTTCATCTCTTGCTTCATATCTCTCAATGATGTATGCATACGTGGATGCATCATAGCCATTCCAACAGTCTCGCTTGCCATCATAATCAAGCTCAAAGGTCTCTACTTTTTCATCAGGAGCAATGTGCTTGCTCGTCCACTTTGCTCCCACTTTCCGGGGTCTTTCTATGCACAACTTTGCATCATGCGTCATGGCTCCACAGCTGTTAAGAAGCATAAAATAAAACAGTTATTATCCTGCACTCGGAATAGAGAGAAGAAATAATAACATATAGGCTTTTTTTGGTTGGCGAGAAGGGAAGGTGGTGCTCAGATCAAAGACACGAGTTTATGGCATTACCATCAATGGACCTCTGTTGATGAAGGGTCAGCTTATGGGTGTTGGGAAGGACAGGGGAAAGAGGAAGAGAGTACTCACTTTTCACAGGCACCTTTCCTGTACTTGTCCGCCTGGAAAATTTTTGCCCCCCTGTCATACCATGACTTTGTGTAGTTTGGATCCAATTTCCACTTCCGTTGATGTTTTAGACTCTAAAATACCACCAAAATAAATAAATAACTTTTTTGATTTTAACAAGTTATGCTCTCAAGCCTAAACGATAATCAAGAAGAAATCTACTTACAGGTCTCTCTGCATTGAGATACCAAGGTGCAGATGACATATATTGGGGAATATAAGGGTTGATCTCTTTTCCATCCTCATCAACCTCAGCTGGTGCAAGCCCAGCCTTCCCCGCTTCTTCCAATTCAATTTGCTTCCGATGGTCTTCCCTAGACTTAAAGGCAACTGCAAGCACCATTAAATAACAAAAATATAAATTGGATGAATAAATATATTTCAGTCCTGGAAGAAGAAGCATTAGACTTCACAAAACCGCGAATTAGATCAATTACTACAATTTTTGACAAAGGAGCGAGCGTTACAATAAACAAGAATGTGTATCATGAATAGAAACAATCGATACAATATTTATCAAAATTTACATCCATGCTAAACATGTTAAGATGCAACCAACAAATACAAACATAATGCAATATCAATAACCATGACTAGTGCAAGTAACCCATCGTCTTACCAAATAATTCCCGGCAACCATAGCAACATCTAGGCCATGAAAGCACACCTTCGTCTGTTATTTCTATTCTAACACTACCACCCTCAGCTCCGACCAACCACCAAAATTTAGAGACGATGGAAACCTTTTTGAAGGAAGAAAAATTGTCTCCGAGATTCTGACTCGTTTGCAAGCCAAGAAATTTGCCCTTCCCCAAGTACCATTATAATAAAATGTAAAACGATTTAAAATTTACAAAAAAAAAAAAAAAAAAAGGTGGGGAACCCCACCATAGAAACAAAAAAACTAAATTGCTGAATCCCTAGAAGAGCTTACGTCGGAACCAAACCAGAAGACCCATCAAATCCTAACCCATAAACCCAAAAAAGGAAAATGGTTTGAAAATGATCAATTAAAACCAATCTACAAACAGAAGCTCCAAAGTGAAACAACAAAATCAGTGCAATGAATGAAAGAGATTAACAAAACTTAAACTATCTTATTTCTTATCATCTCAACTCATCTTTACAATTTTTTTAAATTTTTATATAAAATATAATAAATAATTTAATTTTTTTAAATTTTAAAATAAATTAATATTAAAAAATTATATTATAATAATATTTTATTTATTACTATTTAAAATATCTCGCCTCATCTCATCTCATCTCATCTAAATTGTATAATCATGTCATGAAATCTAATACAATATAAGAATCTTAAATAAATGGCGGTAAAGTAAAAGAACAAATACCTGAAGCGGTCGCCAAGGTTTGGCCGTCTTAGATCCTAAACCCCCGAGGTTAATCGGAAATCAGGAACTCTTATAAATGCTTGGCCACCCCATGCATTTCTCTAAATTTATAGATAATGCTATAAGGAGTCTGTTCGATCAGGAACTCCATAAATTTAGAGACAGATGCTATAAGTCTGTTGACTCTGCTCATATATAGGTATTTTTGGGCCCAACAACGATTCTACGGACGACGAGTTAACATGTCAAATTGGTCTGGGCTTTAAGCCCAATCTAATCTATGCCCATTGTTTTCTTTTTCTCCCCTTTAAATGGGATTTAAATATTAACAAATATCTTCATATTTATATGTGATTTGGATATTGAGTTAAAATAAAAATTTAAAATTAAATAAAATATTATTAAAATATTATTTTTAATATTATTATTATTTTAAAATTAAAAAAATTAAATTATTTATTATATTTTATATATAAATTAAAAAAATTATAATAAAGAAATGAGATGAGATGAAATATTTGTACTATTCAAACGAGTCTAATATATAACATTGAATTCATTATATGAGACCCCTTATAGTTAAAAATAAATAAAAAAATATAAATATAAATATTTTTTGAGTAACGTAGCAATGCTATCCACCACTATTTTTATTATTATTTTCTACCATCAGCATTAAATTATTGGAGAGTATGTTTTAGAGCAATACTACACAATTTTTTAATCTCTACACATTATTTTTTTAAAATATTTAATATTTTTTAAAAAAATTAAGTTTATTCTTTTTAAATTAATTCAATTCTTTTATTTATTATTTATATATTAAATATTTGATAAATAATAATAATAATAATTAAAAAATATGTAATGTGCAGAGGTTATGTGGTGTATGTTTTATGTCTAATTTGTGGGTCCAATTATTTACTGTCAAATCATAGCTGACGTTGGAAAGATGATAGTATAATGAATAATAAATAAAGTTTTTATATTTTATTCTATTATTGCGGCCGTCATTTACTTCGGTTGTGGCGCCGTGTGTTACCATAGAAAATTATTTTTATATAATTTGAAGAATCTACGTACTCATGATGTGTCGAAAGAGTTTATTTATAATTTTATTTTTGCAAAACTGCTTGATGTCTCTTGATTCATTTTCATTAACTCGTGCATTTATGTTCAGTTTTCTTAAAACAAAATTATTATGTGGATCGATTTTTGTATATTTTTTTATACATTTTATTAATATAATTGATTTTATATTAAAAAAATTGATACAGTCAATCACATCAACAAAATATAAAAAAAAATATAAAAGTGATTGTATTTTGAAACGTTATATAATTAATTAATCTTGTTCGTTCTGATCTGATCATCAAGTGAATTAAGTTTGTGAAATTTCTCGATCGTTGCTAATACAAACACATTAAGAATCTTAACTATTTTTGTGTATCGCGCAGATCAACAACTATATACAGGTATATTTATAAATTAACATCGTGCTAGATTATCGAAGGCCCAAGACAAATACGATTTTAATGTAAATTAACTCTGCATTATTGTTCTCGAGGCTAATCATGATCATCATCATCATCTTGATCTTCTTCTTCTTCTTCTACAGTATTCATGTTCTTGTAGAGCTATATATAATATATAATTTCCACATATATACTTACAGTGCTTTGTATGATACAAGCACAGAACAATGGTCAACATGTGATCATTACAACCATTGAAACAAATTTTGGGTTTCTGTTAATATCTCGATCGGCTCATGATGTTGCTTACTGACAATCATGTTTTTGTTTCTAATTCTCTCAATGAATCCGACAATCTTGACGCCCGTTGCTGCAAGCTAGGAATCAACAAGTAGTTGGACATCCGTTTCCCACACAGAACAGAAGGTTAACCTTAAACCAATCACTTCGTATTAGAACTGTAGTAACTCTGGTAATTCCGAAGTCCTTGTGAAAATATCGAACCAAAAATCCATGTTATCGTCATGCATGTTTGAACCATATGAATGGACAGGTTCCATAGTCATTGTGGGAGAAAATGGAATTTGAAAGTCTTGATCGCCGCCAACAGCAGAAAAATCACTCTGCACGCCCGAATTATCCGTCCACAACACCTCTGCCCAGAAATTCTCATCCATTTCGGGGAAATCTCCCGGCGATTCGACTTTCGGGTACATATTGTTGTCGCCGGTTGTCACTGTGGACATCTCACTCGAACACTCTTGTGGGGAGACTGGTCGATATTGTTCTGGACTCTCGGATGTTGCATCAGTAATTGGAAAGTTCATGGATTCTACTTCAGTTTTAGCCTCGTGATAGCATTTGGGTGCAGTACTTTTGGTGTCGTTTCTTTTGTCTGATGCAGGGATCTTGTCTTGGTGTTGCTTGAGCTTCTTTTTCAAGTGGGTGTGCCAAACATTTTTTATCTCGTTGTCTGTCCGTCCGGGTAATCTCGCTGCGATTGCCGACCATCTGAAAACGATACAAGGATCACAATCAGGATAATTTGTTCTCAAAAGTAAACAATGTGATGATGATGATGATCTTGTCTTGCACTATTTAAAAAGCTACAAAAAGTTGCGATAGATCTGTTATGATATGACTCATGACTACTATATTATATGCTTTGTAGTGCTACATTTGTAATTCCCTATATTGTATCTTTTTATATAACTCCCCCACATGTTTCATAAACCTAAATAAACAAAAGAAATGCCCCACTAAGTAAGGGAATCGTAAAAATAATTTTGAGGCTAGAAATGAGTTTCATGTCGGCATATTCAACCAGGTATTCCGAATTAACTAACTTCATTCTAAATTGACTGCATGAACCCAGACAGGAATGACAAAATAGAGACAAAAAGGAAGTGGAAATATTCCATGTATGTATACCAACCTGTTGCCTAACATTTCGTGTAAGTTTATGATGGTATCCTCTTCTTCTCTGCTAAAGTTTCCTCTTTTGATGTCTGGCCTCAGGTAATTTGTCCACCGGAGCCGGCAACTCTTTCCACACCTTAGTAAACCTAAAAAAGAAAAAAAAAAAAAAGCATGCAAAAGATTCAGAACCACATAATTAATATGTCCGACATATAGCAATTGGAAGAGAAGCTCATGATTGATTTAAGATCATTCATTATTTCTCCTGAGAAACTAATGAAACATGAGGTGTTTTTACAACTAATTATTACCAGCTAGTTTTGGAAGTGCTCGCCAATTTCCATGGCCGTAAAGTTGAATGTAATTGATCAGAATCTGATCTTCTTCAGAGGTCCAAGGACCTTTTTTCAACCCCATCTTCTCACAACATGGAGCTCTCACCATTTGTATTGTTTCTTTGGGGTTATGATCGTCAGGCACAATATACCCTTGTTGTGGTTTCTGGGTATTGCTCTTGTTGTTGTGATCTCAAGGCACAGCAGCATATCGGGGCCAGTGATGGCTATATATAGACATGTACGTGCTGACGAAGCCAGCATGCAGTCACTTTACGTGTGCTGTTCCCAAATAGTTCAAACTTTCGCGCACCATTGATTTTCAAAAAACGCATATCCCCCGGCCCACAATTTCCAGGAAATCTCTCTCTCTCTCTCTCTCTTCGTGTGCGTGCGTGGGGTCAAGGGTGATAGGATTGATGGTCAAATGAAACGTGCGGATTTTGGAGGGAAGAGGATGATGAAGTCGATGGGTATGTGTTCAGGTTCATGAACTTAGACTGCAACTTGGCCATTTCGTTCCGTTCAGACGATCGAGGGAATGAGATATTTTAAATAATAATGGATAGGATTTTATTATAATATAATTTTTATATATTAATTTTATATTAAAAATTTAAAAAGGTAAACTGTTTAATATATTTTATATAAAAATTTAAAAAAATTATAATGATTAGATGAGATAAGATGAAATTATTTAATTTTTTATAATCAATCTGAGTTTTAGTTCAGCCAATTTTTTATTAGCGGCCTGTACACGTGAGCTACTTTATATTTTTTAGTTGAGTTTTATTATATACAAATAAATTCACGTATCGATCTATATATTAATATTGTTATTTTTAAATTTAAAATTTAAATTAACATTATTAGTGCGCTGAATTGATATTAACTAAATTTTTCCTTTTTAGTCGGTATGGATTAAGATATTTAACCATTCTCTCTCTCTCTCTCTCTCTCTCTCTCTCTCTATATATATATATAACAGTAGTGCTATATACATTTACAATTTAACTTATCATTTTTATTTACAAGACTTATTTTATTAATTTTATTTTGAAATTTTGAATTCAAATTGACATATGGAGAAGTAAGTTTTTTATAAATTTTTATTAAGTATTTTAATATTTTCTATATATATATATATATGAAAATTGCTATAGACACAAGGAGATTAAATAAAATAAATTTATAAATCGATATAATTTCATAGAATCTGTTAGATATATTTTAAAATAAAAATGATTTTACAATTTAATATATAGCATCAAGTGATATAAGTTTATAAATTTATTTTTATATAATTTTTTTATAGTTAAATTATTTTTCATTTATTAATATTGTTTATAAGCAAGCATATAAAATAATTCCCACTGTTTATATAAAACTCTAAAAAGGAATTTATATTAGTTCATAAACTTTCAAAAAGAGTCCAGATATTTTATGGGCTGGCTTAAATACATAGCTGGATGAAAGTCAAAGAAACTTAATTTATTCGCAGATGATTCTTTGAGTGTCGTCCGCACACACTTCAAAAGATAAGCTAGACCTTCCTGTAATCCTGTGTGTTACCATCTTTGGCTGTGATTTCCCCTCGTCCACGTAGTTTTCCTGAATCAGCACGTCTTCCTTGTAAGTATTATAATTGCATGAATTTCCTCATGTAATTTATGGCGATATTGCTGTCGTGACAGCTTCATGCATGCACGCGGTAAATTTATTTATAAATTTATGTGGATAATATATACATTCGATGTTTATATAACATAATTTAATTTAAAAAAATTTAAATTTAAATCTTATAAATTAGATATATATATATATATATTATAATTTAAGTGATAGAGATGATATACTATGTAGAATAAATCAAAAATAATTGAGAATAGATCAATAGGTCTATTGGATTAATAATTAGACTCTTTAAAATTTTATCAAATATATATATATATATATAGGCAGGGATTTAGATTTCATTAATTCATAAAGTGGGTTCATAATATTTATTATTGTAGACAATAATTATTATCAATATATAATCTCTTTTATTTTAAATCCTATAGTTTGATACTTAAATATTTATCCACATTAATTATCATAATATTGGTGCATATAAAATAGATGACTTTGCTCGATCTTGATCATTGGTCGTGTATGGAGTACTACCCTGCATTCATTTATGATTTTTTGTTTTTTTCCCGACAAATTCTTGGATTTTTTTTGTTTTTTTGTTTGACAATGCATGGAACCAAACCAGCATATATCAATACAATTAAAGTCATTAAGGCCGGGCCAGGGTCAAAGAAAGAGACTAGCAGCTTGCTAGCTATGGTCGATCATGATTTCTTTCATAAAATATCTACTCAAAACATTTTACGTACGTTATTGAAAGAGATCGATCAGAGAATTCAAGGCGAAATGGTTGAACTTCATACACCTACTCATCATGTATTAATTTATTAATTTCTCTTTTAATTACATTCACACAAATTATATGCTTTAATTTCATGCCGACAAGGTAGGTAAAATTAAGTTATGTTTACAACTTAGGGTAAACAGAAAGAAGGGGGATCAAAGGAATTCTTCTATCTGAGTTCAGCAGGAAAATATTCATGATACAGGGTAACATGAGGCTCATGATCACGTACAACCAAGTCAACCACAGGTGAATTTTGGTCAGCTTCTAAAGGCAACAGTCGGCATATCTTTGCACGTAGGTATACATATGTAATGCTGCTATTGGACGCCCGGCCAGCTCAATGATAAAGCCAGTTAGACCATTACTTAAATCATCACTCTATATAAGGTTTCTAAAATTAAAAATGAGATTTTTTTTTTTGAAAAAAAAAAACCATTTCATTATATAATTTAATATTTAATACAATTATTTATTTACATTTTAAGTAATTTTTTAAGACCCTGCTAAATTTGTATTGATGCGTTATTTTAAGTGATAATATTTGACATAAATTCAAAAAAAAAAACTTTATTTAAAAATAAATTTCTTATTTTTCAATGTGTGTAAGGCTTCATAATACTAAATTTAATATTTAATAAAATGAATTATTTATATTTTAAATAAAAATTTTATTTTATTGTATTATAATTATAAATAATTAACTTATATTTTATCTTAAGTCTCAATTTGTATGAAGTCGCCCTTAATTAGACATAGCTAGATCGATGATCTGTCGTTGTACGATGGGATACAATATTTTTACTTTGGTGGACATGATGGAACACTATAAGAAAAATGAGATTTTATGACCAAGATTTAATGATTAAAATGACTATTTCCTACGAAAAACGTAAGAAATAATCTTTTTGAATACAAAATCTTGGTCACAAAATCTCATTTATCTTGCAGTGAAAATCACATAATGAAGTCTCGAGCTAGCATCATTGTTTGAGTACTTGAACTCATAGTCTTCATGATTGATGGATCAGTATTACTTAAGCTTTTTAAGTTTAGTTTGTGAATACAATTTCAGCAAACATGACAAACTTTGTAGAAACAAGAAATCAACAAGCCCTAGAAAGTCAACAATACGTCATGTAGTGCAGCTTGGATTTTGGTAATTGTGCTAGATTTCAAACGTGGTAGGCAGACAAAAATGGAACTGGTTTACCTCCAACTTTGAATAGGGCATGATATGCTTTAACTTGACCATATCTTTGATATCTATAAATATATATATATATATATATATATATATATATATATATATATAATTACCTAAAATATTCCCACCAATTATATCAGTATCATCATGAGCAAGAAATTAAAATGTCCAGCTAATGATTTATAAGTTTACTTTAATTTAAAAATATATATATTAGTAAACACAAAATTTATATTTGGAGTATTAATGTAAGTCTTGCACACTACTTTTAAATAAAGTTGATAAATATAAAATTAACATTAAAAAAATTCTTTTTTTAATAATAACTTTTTTTTTTTAAGAAACGTAATATTTACGCGTTATTATCTTAAAATTGTAATTAACATTATACAATAAACCAGAAATGGAAAAGGTGTAGGAGGACGTACGACGACTTTAATGAAGTTGGGATTTCTTACAAAGTGATGTCACTGATTAGGCAAGAAAGTACTTGTATCATTTTCAATCGTTTTGCTGAAATGTCTAAGAGCTAAGTCAATATCTTTAAAGATTGAAAGAAGGAAACACTAACGTCACCGCTGTTAGCTTCCGTTGAAAACTATTTTGCCAGGGTGTAATCCATCTAGTTCAGTTTTGAACAAAATTTAAAATCAAACTGATATATTAGTTTTATATTTTTTAAAACTGATTATATACAGGTTATTTTCTTAAATCGGTACTCTGAATTTTATTAGTTTCCGATCCAGTTCGATTCAGTTTTATCGGTTTTAATGTACTATATTATATATTATATAATATATATAATATAGTATATAATACTATAATGATAATATATTGTAGTATATTATAATATATATTATAATTATATTATAGACTATAATGATATATTATATATCATTATAGTCTATAATATAATGATAATATATATTATATTATATTATAATATATAATGATATAGTATAAGTATAACTATTAATACGTACTATATAATATTAATATAACTATTAATACAATAAACAAAATGATATAAGATTTTAAAATTTAATATTATATTAATTAGTAATTTATCATATAGTACAAAACTATTTTATATATAGTTATATATTATATACAATATAAAAAATTAAAATATATATAAATCGGTCCAGTTCGGTTTTAGAAAAAGAAAAATTGAAACCAGATCGATTTTGACCGGTTTTAAGAAAACTAAAACCGGAATCGGACCGAACTAATCTCAGAACCGGATCGATGCCACCGGTTTGGTCCGGTCTGGTCCGGTTTACCGGTTTATTGATTTTTTTTATACCCCTAACTGCTGGTCAGTTTTTTTTTTAAATTTTTTTCTTTAATGATTAAGAAAAAATAATTTAATATTATTATAAACTTTTTATATTTTTTAAAATATTTAAAAGGATTAAAAATGATTTGAAAAAAAAAAACAAAAAAACAAAAAACTCTTTTGCCTAACGGTGATAGCCACCAGTGGTGCCTATAGCAACATCCTTGAAAGAATATAAAGAAACAAAAAAGGAGCTATAAAAGAATAGTTAAATAGTGATAATTTTAAATATGAATTATAGTATTTTTAAAGCTTTTTTAACATTTAGAGATACATTATTTATTTTTTAAAATAATATTTATTTTTTCAAAATATTATATCCAACTACTCCATAACATTTCTCATATTTTTCATTTTAAAAAGTGATATATTCGAAAACGATATTTTTTCCCCTTTTCACAATAATTTAAATAAAAATTAAATTATTAATTAATATATAATTAGTGCAGTTAAAAAAATATGAAAAAAAAATAAAAATATTATAATTAAAAAAATATTATTATATTATTATTTTGATTAATTTAATGTGAAATTATGGCTCAAATGATTTTAAATTTATAAAAAATATGTAAAACATTTATGTAAAACAATGCTTTATGGAGTACAATGCTTTAAGCTGATAAAGTAAGTGCAGTTCGGCCAATCGAGAGTTAGCACATGAGTAGCAATAATCGAGAGTTACATGCATACTTTTCTTTGTGTATATAATCTCCACACGTTTTATGGAAGGAAAAGGAAACTAAAACCATTAATACTGCTGAGCGGAAAAAAGACAAAGGCCGCCCGCCGGCACAGGTTATATTCACACACACTCTTTCTTTCTTCTTCTTCTCTTCTCTTCTCTCAACCTCTCTTTTTTTTTTTTTTTTTTTTTTTTTATTTATTATTATTATTTAAAGTAGGCGGTAGGTCAATTTTATTTATAGACTTTATTTATGATGGAGGAATATTATGATTACAATCAAAATATCTGTAGATTATAAATAATTATAAAAACCCAACCCAAGTATTAAAACTAATATTAAAATCAAACTAAACATTACACCAAGATAACACCCGATTAAGATAAAGACATGATAAAGTAAGAGGACAACAAACTTATGAAAAGCTATAATATATCTGCGACGAATAACGTGTAACCCAATTTGATTCATTCGAACAACTCACAAAACTATATACACTGACATTAGCTCTTGTTTAGATTTAGAAAATAGCTCAATTTATCTCAATTTATTTTAATTTTTTTAAATTTTTAAATAAAATATAATAAATATTTCAATTTTTTTAAATCTCAAAATAAAAATAATATTTTATTTAACTTTTATCTCATATAAACTCACTGTATCTAAATCACCCATAAATATAATAAAATTTAATTTATAAAATAAATATATGACGTGCAAAAGCGATGTGATGGATATACGTCGTCTACACAAGGTTGGCTAAGAAATTAAAATAGTCGTAAGAGATTATACCTATGAGAAAATAATTTCCATGAATACTCCATCTATACATTCACGATCATGAAGCACAAGCAAGAAAATTTGTGACATGAATTATTGATGTGATGGTGTTGAATTAAAGAACACCCACATACCTGATTGGTAAGTTTTACTTGGCTTCCGATCGAGGGAATGCCATCCACCTCAAATCGACTTTATGTACATGAATAATGTGTACAATTAAATGAATTGAGACATATCAAACACTGATCATGGAACAATTAATAAATAATAATTATTCATAAGCAGATCTTGACTCCATCTATGGTACGGCGAACTACTTAATTAGGATCGATGTAGGTGAGCTACATTTTTTAATTTTTATGTTATGCTTTTTTGAAGATATGAGTGGCCTTGACTGTCCTAGATTTTTGTCACCTTTTGCAACCACTAAAGCTAGCTAGCTAGTCAGTGTACAATCCCTAACCTTTCCGACACTAAGAAGTTTTATCTTATTTTATTTTGCTCCTAATTGAAAATATAATTTAAAATTATAAATTATTTAATACCTTAAATCAATTTTATAATATAATCTACCACGTCAAGCTAACATGCATCGGTAGATTTGCTTTTATTAGATTATTTTGTAGCTATATATGTTAAGAAACAAAAGTACAAAAAAAACGCATGTCGCTGTGGGATATGGAGAAAGTATTGCAATTACGTACGTGTAAGTGGGAATGAGAGGCAGCCGGGCAGCCTAGCTAGGTCGGAAAGTCGAATAAAATATTCCACCTTCCCGGACCTAACAATTCAGCCAACGACAATGACTTGCACGTACGTACCTGATCATTGTCAAAGCTGGATTATTTGTACATTTTTTTTTGTCTTTTTCCATATTTTTCTTCAGGCACACGTTTTAATTACGCCGTTTGAATAGTAAAAATATATTATTTTATTTTATTATTTTTTTAAATTTTTATATAAAATATAATTAATAATTCATTTTTTTTAAATTATAAAATAATAATAATAATAATATTAAAAAATATTTTAATAATATTTAATTTAATTTTTAATTTTAATATAAAATTATCACATCCCATCTTAGTTTGATTTCATCATAAAGTAACTTTAATTATGTCAAGCATTATTAATAAAACCAAAGCTAGCTCCACTACTACTACTACTGGTAGTCATCATGTAGAACTAGTTTTTCTTAAATAATTCATGTGATCTCGTGATGATTATACACCAACTCGTAAGGAATAGAATTTTAATACACAATCATTCTTTGCATCCCCTTAAAAAAAAAATAGCATTTTGGACCCAACAAGTGTCGTGTTTTGCATAAAATAGAGTTTTAGTTAATCTATCATCTATCTAGGTTTAAATGCATCGTGTCGATAGATGGTTATGGCTAATTCAAATTTGAATATTATTTAATAAATTAAACAAAATAGATCGCATATGCGTGTGTGTATATATATATATATGTGTAGATTGTGACATTTTTAAAATCGGTATATCCGTAGTAGTAATAACAATAATTGGTGGGAATATTCGTAGTAGTAGCAATAATAACAATAACATGAGTAGTAATAATATATCATTTTGAGTTTTCTTGTGTATAGTTATTTTTGCGTACTCTTTTTATATTTTATTGATGTGATTAATCAAAACAATTCTTTTATATTAAAAAATACAGTCAATCGTATTAATAGAGTGCGTAAATAATACTTAAAATTTGCTCCCTATAAAATTTTTATATAATTTTTGGTCTAAAATGGCGTACTTTTTCATTAGTATGTGGTATTATTAGTCATTGAATTAGAATATCATGCTCAAAAATGAGTACACGTAAAAAGATCGAATGGTTTTCAACTAAAGTGAGCATCACGTGAACAATATTTAGGGTTAAGAGATGAACAAATTATTCAATGCTATTCTAAGAATATTATTTCTAAAATATATATCCTGTATTTATCGTAAAAACATTACGTATGTATATGTACACACATGATCTATACGGCTTTTTATAATAAGAATTGAAAAAATAAATAAATACACAAACCTCCCTCAAACTACGTCGTACCACCAAGTTACAATTACGTACCCCCATATATACTCGCAACAATAAATTTCCTTTATAAACAAATTGAATTCAAAGAATTTGAAAAACAAAAAATCTTCAAAAATAAAAATAAATTTAAAATAAAAGGCATGAATTTCTGATCATCTTGGTTTTAATTTATTTCTTCAGATATTTTTATTTATTAGAAATATAAATATTTTAGTTTTTTAGAAAATCAAGCTTTTAAAAATTAATTGAAGATGGTATTTTTTATTTATTTTTTTAAATTTGACTAATGAACTACAACTTTGCATGACACTCATACATGACTTCATGACGTAAGAATGAAACATACATATACATATACATATATTATAACTGGCCTGTTTGTGAGGGCACGTACATATCATTTATGTAGCGCTACCTAGGCCGGAGCTAGGTGGTCACAATAAATAAAAGAGAAATAATATTTATTATTATAGAATGAATAAGTATCGTATACTATTTTTAAAAATAATAACTAAATATGAGATTTATATAAAAAAATTATTTATTTAATAATAAACCTTATTGATAAAAATGGATAAAATTAAAATACGAAAAACAAGAAATCGATAAAATAATTGATCTATTTGTGTGAAAGAGAGGTCCGATATTATTAATGCACGTGCAATAACATGATATGTTAAAAGACCTAAATCAATTTGAAAGAGTACTCCTTTATTATCAATTAGGAAGACTAATTGATCATGTAAAAAACTCCAATGTCTTAGAGCTTGACCCTTAATGCCACTTTGTGCCACAATTATAGTTATATGACATGATTGTTACCATCATTTAAACTGGATGTTCAATTTCTATGACCTAATGCACGGGTATATATACTTTAGCAAACGCATTCACACGTGTCTATGTGTACATATACATGTCATACGTGTGGATGTGACACGTGTCTTGTTCTTCGAGCTAGTCAGCCCACTTTTGAGGACAGATTTAGTTAGGTCACCTACATTTTGCTTTTTTCCCGATTATGTTGCATATATACATACACCTACCTCTTATTCTTATGTCAGCTATGACGTTAGCCATCAAGAATCGATTAAGAAATATATATAATACCTCCTCAGTATAATACGATAAAAGTTGGATGAATCCCACTTTTGAAATTGGAAAATGATAACAGGTAGATTGCAAAAGCTTATGTTAGACATGACATTATATATCCACATGAACAGAATTGATTAAAAAACTTATGCAATACCACATCAACATAACGTGATAAAGCGGGGACGTTGACCTGTATGGTCAGTACATAAACGATGTTCTAAATTTCGTTTCGATATTCATTCCGGTTTAAATGTTAGAATATTTCCATATCTATACATTTCGATGTAATAATGTACATGATATTGCACCAAAATGAAACAGAATACAAAATTATAACTCTAAAAATAATATTATAACATATATCATAAAACATCAATCAATGTACAGAACTTTGAATGTAATTATATATAAAAAACTCTACATTCAGTCAATTTCACACAACCCTCGAGCACAAAAATGACATGGCATGGCAAGTGTTTAATAATAAGGTGTGTCTTGGCATCAGGAGAAAGGTTAGGGTAATGGGCGGGAGACAAAAATGGGGGAAAATGTGCGAGAAGATTGAGGTTGAGTTTGAATGTTGAGTTGAGCTGAGTTGAATTGAGTTTTTTATAAATAATAGTGAATTGAGTAGGTGGAGTGAGTTATGTAGAGCCTATTTAAAATGAGTTTAAATGTGATTGGATATTAACATGAGTTTAGTACTAGTTATGAGAAATTAAAAAAAATTATGAATCCCACATATAAAGATGTGTTAAGTTGAAAAATATTATGGGTCTCATGTGTAAGTAGATTTTGAATTGAGATGATTTTAATAATTTGAGAATTGGGTATTTGGATGTTAGATTTAGTTTAAAATTAGACAGAATTGAATTGATCTCAACCGAATTAGAAAAAATATTATTTAATAATATTATAATATTTTTTAAATATTTTAAAATATTAAAAAATAATATTAAAAAAATAAAAATGACCTAACGGAGTCTGGTCGTAAACCACCCATTTGTTGACTGTAGCACATTGTCAGTACCGAATTTTCTGACCCAAAAAGTGGACAGAGAAAGTTGGAATTTGATTTTTTTGTTTTTTTGAAAGAAAAGGAGAAAGTTGGTATTGACTGAAGAGTAGAGGTAAGCTAACTTGGCAGTGACCAAGACGCTACCTACTTGCATGCATGCTCAAACTCTAACAACATAAAGCCTATTGTTTTTCCTCCAGTTAGTCACGTGAGTTGTTTTTTTATTTTTCTTACTCCTTTCGAAATTCCTGCAGTATTTAAAATATTAGCCACGTGGGTTGTTGTTTATTTTATTTTATTTTATTATCCTCCAGGCTCCACTTGCAAAAGCTTAACTTTATATATTTAACCACGTTAGTCAGAGTTATGCTTATGATAATATACCAGGATAACGATTCATGCACTAAGAATCATGTTGATTACAGTCAGTGGCTGCTAATACTAATATTATTCATTCTTTTGTTGCCATATGTTTCATGTTGTCGGCCCCGATGAACCATAGATTATGTTATCTTTATATAACAATTGATTAATCAATCATCTATGGTTTGACGTTTGATGAAGCCAGATCAACAATAATCAATATGTAATATTACATACAGTCGTGAAATGTAAAAGTATAATACAATCGTCTTGAAAATAAATGAATCTATTATTTAACAATTAATTTTCTTCAAAATAATTTAACAATGTTTTTTTCACAATTACGGTTGTAATTATTATTTATCATTTTTATTTTTAAATTAGGATTTTTAAAAGAAATTTACTAATACAATCCCATTTAGTTTTGAGATGATAGGGGATATTAACTCGAGCATTGTAACCATAAATAAAGATATAAACATTAATCTTCTACATTTTCATGTCTCAAGATTGGCAAAGGTCACAAAAAAGCTTTTCTTTGCCTATGAATTTATGCCCTTGACGAGATTTAAAAAAAAAAAAAAAAAATGATGTTATTGGCTCCAAGATCTTGCAAAGCTTCTTCCACAGAAATGGCCAATCACATTTCCTTCACTGAAAGCAAATTTACAATGTCACGTCTGGATCATCGTCGTAGTCGAAATCTGGATCACCTGAAGGCCTAAATCTCTTTGAATCCCTTGGCCCCGCTCTTCCCTTCTTTGGTTTTCCTCTGTGACAGAGTTTTACATCATTGAATGAAGAAATTTATTAATAAAGCTTTTGTTAGTAATGGATAAAAGCACTAGTTATGTAGCAGTGGAGTACAAGTTAATGGCTTCTGTTAGATGGTGCTAGGACAATATTTGTAACATAATGCTATATTGGAATACTTACTGCCCATTTGCGAATATACCTCCACCCTTAGATCGAACAGGACCAAAGTCTGATCTCCCATCTACAATAAACACAAAGGAAGAAGATTGACAAAAAATTAGGAAAGGAAAGCTGCACATATGTTTTTGCATATAGAGGCTCACCATCTCGTCCAGCCGCAAGCTCTTCAGCCTGCAAAACAGTGGAAGATATATACAGAAGCATGTTATAAATAAGTCAAACAACCTCTCCGTGGCACGATTGGCAATTGCCTTACTTATAGAAGAAAGCCAAGAAACCTGATATTAGAAAATTTTGAATATGGGAAAACAAAGTGATGTTAAAATCAATAAAGGGTTTTGATTTAATAAAGCAAAGTACAAGACACTATTATTTTCCTCTCTGCTGAAATTGATGAATTTGCTGTTATAAATGAAAATATGTCTATTTCACTTGGTATGTATTTCCTCACTTCCTAAAGAAATTTGCTGCTTCACTGCGAATTTCCGCTTTTAGCATCTTTTGTCATGCAAGAAATTTTAGCACATTAATAGAGAGAAATCATCAAGAATTCTTTATGCAAAAATGCCCCCCAAGTATAAGTTTGGTCAAGATCCAGTTCTGTTATCAATCAAAATTAGAAAGGAATACTGATAAAAAAAATTTGAAAGGAATACATCTTGACCATCTAACTCAAACTCACACCCCTATCAAAGAAAGGATGAGTATTTCAATTGTCAGAACTCTGTCCAATGTGGAGCACCATATCCACTGCAATATTTGTATTTCTCCATTATTACTTATTTTTGTCTCTTTTTGGGTATTCTTGGTTCTAAATCAGATACTGATTTTAAAAAGCAGGGAAGATAATTAAAAAGGGGCTTTCATGCAATTCCGACTGTGTAATTGAACATAACAGGATGATGAGCTGCTCATAGAATGCTGAATACAATTACATATTTAGGTGATGAGGAGACACTATTCTCATGTTAAAATATTAACGCCCTTTTTCGCCTTAATAAAATTAATGTTTATTGTAAAAAAAATAAAACAAAAGGCCAAGAAGTTGCTTCTAGCTTCTTTGTAAATCAAGGAATGAGTGATGTTACCAAGATTCTTCCCACCATCATGTTTCAGATATTGGAAGATAAGGAATAGTCAGGAATCATTCAGATATAGATACACTACCCACCCCCCAACCCCCTTCATTTTCCTCTTCATAAAAATTATATTTAAAAGAAAGAGCACTAAGAATACATTAAAACAATCGTGAACGTGCCCTCTTTATGTTCTAATAACTTTATCAGTCAACCTGTAACCACGTCTTACTTATAAAAAAAACTGTAAGCACTTCTTGCAGAAAAATGGGAAAGTCTCATGAGAGAAAGATTTAAGTGGTGCTTGCATTAAAGATAAGGAAAATAAGAGTAAGATTACACACTGCTGGTGAGGTGACTGACGACAATGAAAAGAGCCTATCTTCGGGCTGAAACTTCCTGGACCGCTTCAAGCTACAATCACAAGTTCTCAGGAGTTACATGTCATGGGTATGTAATGCAGCAAACATCAATGTATGCATAGCTTACACATGCACAATGCCAGCAAAAATCAAGGTATGAATGAGTTTGAACACCATCCCATTTCAACCAACAATACAACCCTGTCAAAGGTGTCTAACCTTCTTACCACATCCAGGATTTTTCAATTGAACATGTTGTTGCTTCGCTTTAAAACGCATACAATGTCTCAGGTTCATCAGCCTATAAATGACTGGCATGAAAATTTTTTCACTAAACAAGTAATTGAGCCGGATATCCTCAACTACCAGCTAAAGTTACTACTTCACATTTAGAGGAATGACATTAAAGGTTATGGAGATAAACCCAGAGATTGATTGAGGCATCAATAACATATATTTGAAAAAAATTTGATCTTTACCAAAAGTAGAACACTGAGAAAACTCCTTAATGCAGGGATTAATCTACTGAACTTGACCATAGGATATTTAATGTCTTCGATGCAGATAATGGAACTCTTACCAAAAAAACACTCCAAATTTTTTTGAACGGCACTTGATGCAACTGGATTTCACAATCAGTAGCATCTACATATGTATAAAGATTATTGAGAAACTTGAGCATTCTTTACCAAAAAATTGTATATGATCTGATCCCCCTTTTTTTTATGTTGGGGAACCTCTACAAGGCAGGGCCCTTCGGACACACCCCTGCAGAGTAAACCCCAGTTTTTATTCTTGCACATTGAATCAAACAAAATAAAAGTGAAGTGGGTAGATGTTGATTAGAAAGAGAACCAAAACCCATAGCAGGATAAAACCATAGCCGAAATAGGAACTCCATATAGAGCTACCATGAAAAACGAGTTCTTTTATTTTTACCTTCTATTTGTTTCTTTACATATACAGAGCCATAGGAGATAAATATTTGTTAGTTCCTACGGTTTTATTAAGAACAGGTCAGCAAAAGAGACTCATATGTGAGAATATCTCCATGAGAGCATAGTGCATGACAAATACTACAATAATATGAACTTCACCAGATTGCAAAATGTGATCAAGAAGTATATAAGACATGGGTATCTTAACCAAAAGGAAGCAAATTGAGGAGAATATTAAACACATAAGAAATTGGTCGAGCATAAATATTAAATAGAAAGGTATATTAAAGTAAACTTCAAATATAAAGCACTTTCTGTATTTTTTTCTTTTTTTTATAAGTACCCAATAGACTCCTTAATGGCGTCAGAGTGTGAGTATTTACTTTCTGTATTTTCAATAACAATTGTCAAAGATTCATAAGAAGCAAAGTCTAAACTACACATGTCGAGACAAATGGAAGATGAAGATACTTTAATCATACGAGGAAAAGTAACTTATCAAAAAAAAAAAATCATAAGAGGAAAAGTAGAAGGAGAAGAATATCTTAGCCACTCCATACAGCGCGGTGCTCTTAGATGAAGATAGGAATCCCTCAAAACCTTTCAACACATTGCCACATTGGCTTGGATCCTGTAGATAACCTGTCTCCATATCATAGACCTGAATTTAAGGCAAACTATCAGGCTCTAGCAGAGTCTTGTGCTAATAAAAAATACACAATTCTACATAATATAACTTAGTGGAGGGAACTAAGCATCATCCCTAATTCATTTAAAAACTTAACCAAATAAAAGAAACTTGCACTGTTGTACATCCAATCTCTTTATGAGTCTAAGAGAGATGAGAAAAAATAAAAAGAAATGAAGATCATACACATGCAACATCTAGTTTACTCTGAGAGCAGGAAACGTTCACTCAAACAATTCATGTGGTTGACAAGTAGTCCAAATGCAAGAGTACACTTTGTAGCACTTGAGACCAGTAAACCATCCTAATTACATTGAAAGAGCGTGTTCAGGAGTAAATCATTGGTACTAAGCATGGCACCAAGTGCTTTTCACATAAATTTACATAAAGCTCCCATTGCACCATTTTTTTTTTTTCGTTAAGTACTAATAATTTCAATGATGAAAACAATAGGTATAACCACCCCTATACACAGGTGTTACACGAGACACCAAAGCATGATCAACAACCAAAAGCTCCCATTGCACTATAGCCTTTGCATTTTCTCAAATAACCACAATTTCAATTAGAAAGTTATTCACACTACAAAGAGCCACACTTTCAACCCTACCGCTTACATAAATATTTAGATTCAAGTGTTCAACAATTTCCATTAAGATAGAAATTCTGACAACCCAATTTAAAAGTTTGCCGTAAGAGAATAGGCCAAAAAACCTACTTGACATTGTTGAGTTGACTTTTTTTAATCTTATTTTTCTTTTAACTTTTATATTTGTCATCAAATATTATTTTCCACCCTTTTCCTAGGGAACCAAGCAGAATAAAAATAAAGCAACAATTATAAAAAAATTAAATTTAAAAAAAAAAAAAAAAAAAAAAAAAAAAAAAAAACCTGCTTTTCAATGTTACGAAGCTCCTCGTGAAGCTTGGCTCTCCTACTAAGGAGAGAAGCTAGCATTGCCGATGGGTTCGCTGTGGCCTTTTGCCCTGAAAAGAGAGGGGGATAGGGCAAATACGTTAAAGAAAGCTCAAGCCTTTTGGTTCCAATCAAAACCAAAATTCAAATTCGAATCCAGGAAAATAGCCAACGGCTACCTTCAGATTCCATTTTGGCGCGAAAAAATTGACAGCGGAAAACCCTAATCAGTGAAAAAAAGAGTTGTGGCTGCTAGTTAGGGCACGCGACTGGTTGATTTTTCGTTTTGGGTAGGGTGAGTAAAGACGGGTTAAGTTCCTCTACGGGCGTTCTCCCTTGCCAATCTCGCGGAATCGCGAGATGCTGCTGCCACGGCGATGTATTTTGTTTGGGCGTTTCCCGAGCCCAACCTAGCTCACATGGGCCGGATCTACATTATAAATAACGACCTTTTGGGCTTCTAAATCAAAACTTCTTCGGCGACGCTACGATAAATTATGGGCACTCCACGTGGAGGGAGAAGAAAATATTCATTTATTTGTTAGAATTATTGTTTTTAATTTATTTCATGAATAAATCTTCCCAACCCCCCAACTCCACAACACCCCACCTCATTTTTATTTTTTAATATTTTTTTAATATTTTTTTTTGAATTTATTTTTTTTAAATTAATTTAATTATTTTATTTATTATTTATATATTAAATATTTAATAAAAAATAAAATAATAAAAATTAATAAATAAGTGGAGTGTTGGGGGGTTGGAGGTTGTGTAGCATAACCCTTTATTTCATTGACGTGACACCATATGTATCATATTTGGGTAATTATTGTCGTGACCGTGACGTGTTAGAAATTGAAACGTATCTAATTATTTGATTAGAAAATTTGAAAAAAATATCTAATTATCTTATCGGACCCATTTTAATATTTTTTTTAATTACTCACATAATTTCTTCAATTTCAATTTAGATCGATTTTAACATATTTAAGACCTAAATGGGTAGGAAAATTGATAGAGTTCTTTACTTTATTTAAATGAAAAATAAAGAGAAAATTTGTGACACTTTGAACCACATACAGCTATCACCGTGTAACTTAAAATAAAAATAAAGATTAAATAGATGAATTATATATTCTTTTTTCTAAGCGAGTGCATACACATACATACATATGTATGTGCGTGTACGTGTATAATAGTAACAAAATACAAAAGTCAAAATGATGGAAGTTTTAACAATTATTCCAAACCACCTAATACAATACAAGAAAAAATAAAAATAAAAAGAATTTGGAGCTAATGATTTAACCCCCACCTATTCCCTATTCCCCACAAGGAAAATCATCTAGAGAAAATTTTTAAACCGGTGCCTCCTATAATGTGTATTTATCAGAACCTAATAATGTGCTGACACGTAAGAGCTGCAACTTACAGGAATGAAGCCGCGTTGCAGGGGATCCTTCTGTTTTGCCCCCCTCTCTCCTGTTTCGCAACTCTCTCTCCCGTACCCCCATCTCTCCTTTGCAACTCCAAAGACGAAAATCATCCAACGACCCCATCTCTCCTTCGCGCTGCGGAGACGAAACCCATTTCTTCTTCGCACTGTTGAGACGAAAATCATCCAAATCGGTGCCCCATCTCTCATTCGCGCTGCAGAGACGAAACCCCATCTCTCGTTTGGCTACTGCTTCTGTCACTCCAAATCGGCACCGGTTCAAATGTTTTCCAGATGATTAGTTCGACATCAGGGCTTCCTTACTAGAAACCCTCCCAAGCTCCCAAGCTTCCGAAAGATAAGGCCTTGAAGTTGCAGTTTCACCAGCAGCCTCTTCTTCCCCATCTTTCTTTCCGAATCTTTGCAACCCCGGAATGAGTGATGCCAAGCTTGAATTCCTATCTTCTTTCGAGAAAACAAAACCCAGATCCATAAACCCTTTTAATTCTTCAAATTCAAGGTCAGACAAGCTCTTTGTTTCGCCCATCTTTTTTCTACCGTTACTTGTGACCTTTTCCTTGGATGATACTTCGAAATCTGTCGGTATAGTTTCCTCTGGTTCCGTGACTTCTTTTCCCGAGAGAATGGTTTGGAGCTTTGACGTGAGGAGGACCAAATCTGGAGATAGAGAGGCATCATCGAAGCTTGCTTTGGAGCTCAATTGATCACTCATGGACCTTTTATGGAGAGTGGGGATGCGCAAAAGCTCTGGCTTTTTTGGTTTTTCCCGAATTTGATTTTCTGGGATTGCCCGCTCTACTCTAATCACCTTGGTGTGATTCAATCCACCGTGACTGTTCCAAATAACCTAGATGGTTAGAATTCGTTCATTGATCACAATTTTTAAGAACTGTACCCGTTTGTTTGACACTGATATTTATCTTTTGCTTCTTCTGTAGTACCTCCCGAAGAACTTTATGCAACTCAACTTTCACAGCTCCAAGAAATGGGTTTCTTTGATGCTCAGGAGAATATCAGGGCACTGCAGGCTACTTCTGGGAATGTCCATGCCGCAGTAGAGCGACTTTTGGAGAATCCTGGGCAATAATTTTTCTGGGGGTTTCCATATATATATATATATTTATCATATTCTATTTTGATGTAGTTACTAAGGGAACAGTGATTTGGAGTTGTAAGAATGGTTAATTTGCACTGGTATCATGTAAAGGCACGCAATGTCCAGAGGAACATTCTATTTGGGGGCGTGTTAATAAGGAAGGAGACACTTTTATACAGCCGTGAGCTTGTGGGAGAGGGAGGGGGAGACCGTGAAGGAGAGAAGCAGAGGGGGAATTCAAAAGAGAGAGAGCAGAGTTCGGAAATCGGAAGGGGGATTCAATTTCAGAATTAGAGCTAATCCCCTGTTATGCGTCCAAAGCTAACTTTTGATGAACCTGTTACGTGGCAGCTCACTATTGGCTTCCGATAAATACAACTTATAGGAGCCACCGGTCCGAAGCGCATCTCAATCATCTAAGAGTTTCTCTTTGGAATGGCAAATCCGATAAGTTGAGTTTAATGGAAATCAATAGGAAGCTGACACATCACTAAGCACATATCCTCATTTCTAAATTGCATTGCACCATAGCAAAATAAGAAACAGGAACCCTTGACACCTGTGTGTTCTTTTCTCCTTACAACCATCAACCCACTTCGTCCCACTTCAAACTCACGCCGCCGCACACCGTATGACCTTTGGTCCCAGTGAAGGAGCTCTAGACCAAACTAGCGCAACCCACCGTAGTAGAAAGCTATTGACTCTTCCCCAAGTTTGGCTAAAATCTACCCTTGACTCACCCTCCAACTTAACCCTTAACAACCTAAAATCGAAAATCCTTGCTCAGTACTCCGAATTGAGCAAAATATTGCTAGGCTTAATATCCCCATGAATCACAAGTGGATTATATCCAAGATACAAGAATTCAATAGCTTTAGCAACATCCATGATTATGTCAAACCCCCTTTCCCAATTCAAACTCAAATACCCAACTCCAAAAAGAACTTCTTGCAGGCTGTTGTTGGGTATATACTCATACACCAACACCCTCTTGTTCTTTTAAGTGCAAAACCCCAAAAGCATGACCAAGAATGATGACTGTAGGCCATCAAGAATCTGCAACTCATTCTAAAACTCTCTCTCTGTTTGTGAAGAAAGAAAGTCCAAACGCTTAATAGCAATGAGCTTTCCATCTCTTAGTGCTCTTCTAAACACAATACCCGACCCGCCTATACCAATGATATCGGTAGTGTTAAAGCCATTTCTGGCTTGCTTTAGCTCTCTATACGAGAATCTATGCAGCTTGAGAGGAGCACTGGAGTCGAAGGGAATGGTTTTAGTTCAGTGCACAATTAGGAAGTGCCATGCATGAAAAAGAAAGTAGATGATTGATAACAATATAACTATGGGGCCTGAGATGGTGAGAATCAAGAACAAAACATCGGTTTGGGTGGAGACGGTGGCCCCTGCTCCTCAAAGGCTTTCTTGGGAAGGGGAGAGAGAGAGAGAGAGGGGAGGGGGAAGGACGGAGTGAATGACAATTTTTTTCTTCATCCTAAGCAGTGCACTCTACCCGTGTGTTCATGTGGGATCTATGTGGCATTTTCCCATTCACCTTCGTTGATAGAAGAATAACAGATGTTCCTGTGAGAAGATTATCTCATCATCTAAAGTAGGTTTGATACAATTTGAAATTTAGACTATGATACTACAACCAAAAGCTGCATCAGGTTGGTTGTGCTACATTTTTCTGGTCTAGATTGGTTGGATGAGACTTTACTTCCTCTTTCTTAAGACCTTTGGTTAGAGAAAATGGAACATAAGAAAATAGCAAGTGTTAGATTGTTCGAATCGCCGATCGATAGTTGTGTAGGTGTGTGGAGGACACGCACTAGTGTTGAAGAAAGGAGGTTTGTTGGGTTTGAAAGATTTAAGGTTGATGATTCCACTAGTGCTGCATATGGTAGTAGAAAACTCGTTATGGCTTGATAAATCGTGGATCTCATGCTCAGTTTAGGCGATGTGTCATACTCAGTTTAGTTGTCACATGAGACATACGTACCACTTTTTCTATAATCTTTTTATACCAACTGAAGGATCGGCGGTTGTGGAGTCTTGTGATATGATGGGTGACACTTGTGAGTTGCTTAAAAGTAATAGATTGTCCTATCTCCATGCTATAGTCGAAAACAAGAAAAATAACTAAAAAAATTGCTGAACAGTTTTGAAAAAGCCAACATGGAAGGAGGAATAAACCGAAATACCATCTTTAGGCATAGATAAGTGGATTATTAGGTGTTGGGTGTAGAAGTTTTGAGAGGAGAGAGTAAAAAGGCTAATCTGTATACATGAATTATATACTTAATAAAACTATAAAGATTTATATTGTATTCTTATTAAAATTAATAAGTAGATTTCTATTTTAAACACATGCATACTTTTTAAGCATTAAAAATACAATTGTTGTGACGCCCCCAAATTCCGTTTGGGATTGGACGGACATTTGAAGCGTCAAGACATGCAACACAAGGTTACCTGCCCCCGTTCATGACATATAAGATGCAATAATCCTAACATGCATCTAACATTATGCAATATTCGCAGCGGATAATTTTTTTCTTTAGCAATACTATGCACCAAATTAAAATATCCCAAATACTTAAAAACATACTTCATATATAAAGATACATTGAATAACTAAGATCACAGAACTATTCCAAAATAGTTATGATCTAAAAGTACTGGAGATGCAACTCCATCGTACAAGTAGTAATTTAACTACTATATTAACCTTAACGACGCACCGTCGTTCAGTCGACTGTACCTAGTTGGTCAGCTCCTGATCTTCTTTCAGGTCCTGTAACAAGATCTACCATTCGGGGGGAATGGTAGTTGGGACTACCACAGTGAGATTTGATTACAAATCTCAGCAAGTTAACAAAAAACTTCCATACAGACTAATGATGCATGGATGACAGTAAAAGCATAAATGCATAATCAAATTCATAAGTAATTAAAGCATAACTTAGTGTACAACATAACATAATTGACATAGCTTAAATTGAATCATGAAGTGAACTTGACTTAGCATGAACTTGCTCTGAAACTTGAATTAACATGAAAAATACATACTCCACAGTTGTTGTGGCCCCATGTATTCTACGTGTAAATACATACTCCACAGTTGTTGTGGCCCCATGTATTCTTCACAAACTTGACTTAACATTAAAAATACATACTCCACAGTTGTTGTGGCCCCATGTATTCTACACAAACTTGACTTAACATGAAAAATACATACTCCACAGTTGTTGTGGCCCCATGTATTTTACGCATCACATTTGTAGTTAAATACATACTCCACAGTTGTTATGGCCCCATGTATTCTACACAACTTGACTTAACATTTAAAAATACATACTCCACAATTGTTGTGGCCCCATGTATTCTACACAAACTTGACTTAACATGAAAAATACATACTCCACAGTTGTTGTGACTCCATGTATTCTACGTGTAAATACATACTCCACAGTTGTTGTGGCCCCATGTATTCTACACAAACTTGACTTAACATTAAAAATACATACTCCACAGTTGTTGTGGCCCCATGTATTCTACGTGTAAATACATACTCCACAGTTGTTGTGGCCCCATGTATTCTACGTGTAAATACATACTCCACAGTTGTTGTGGCCCCATGTATCCTACATAAACTTGACTTAACATGAAAAATACATACTCCACAGTTGTTGTGGCCCCATGTATTCTATGTGTAAATACATACTCCACAGTTGTTGTGGCCCCATGTATTCTACACAAACTTAATATGAAACGTGACTGGAATACGAAAGGATTGAAGCCCTAACGTAACATAACGTGATTTGAACATAACTTGAAATACATGACCAACTTGAGATAGAAACATTTCATAACATGGCATAACATATAACAGACAACATATTTAACATGACATACTTGTAATGTACAGTAATACATGACAGAATATATTATGTAACAGATAAAAATTGATGACAGAATAAATTCTGTATAATAGACAATTACGTGATAACTTGGCATGGCATGACATATTTGATAACATACATACATACACTGTAGTTCCTTTACTTAGCACACATACACAGTAGACTGCTAGTAAGTTAAAAGCTAACTTACCTCGATCTCCGCGTTTCTTATAAAACTTCAAGTGCGATCACGAGGAACTGTAATTAGTGATTCTAAAAGTTAGAACTAAATCACTAATAATTTGAAATATGGAAAATACTAACTTAAAGAGTAAAATTTTCATTTTACTCTCTACATGTGGGAAAATGACCGTTTTACCCATAACTTAAGGATTTTGCATACTAACTCCAAAAGTTTCCAAAATTTACATTCATCATGTAAATTTTGTCCTAAACTTAAATATCAACTCAGAAAAATTTAAAACAAAACACAACTATGAAGAACACATTATGGCCGAAACATCCATAGGCCATTTCCATTGATTTTTGTTGCAATTCCTTCAAATTTCAAAACTCATGCTTAAACCAAAATTTTGCAACAAACATCTTCCAATCCTAAGTTCAAAATCATACTTAAAACATCCATTTAGAAAAAGCTAATAATTAACACCAAACTTTTTTGTAAAAAGATCCAAGCACTTGAATCACAAGTTTTGACATTAAATCAAAACATCTCCAAGAGTTTCAAAAAATCAAATCTTACTTCTAACATATTCATAATATCATCCTAACATCAACCATGCTTTAAATCATCAAACCAAAGTCACCAAAATCACAAAATAACATTTGGAGTTTTTGGTTTTACACTTAATCCAAAAACAGAAACTTTTTCCTCAACTAGTTTTGATAAATATCTTGATCTATGACTTATAAATATATGATCTTCAAACCAAACCATCACATGGTTTAAAAAGATGTCCTAAAACATATATAAGCTTCTAATTCAAGATCACATGGTTAGAAATTAACCAAAACATAAATTTAGCCAAGAATATCCACACTTTGGCTTGTTTGAATATCTCTTTGCATAAAATTTCATATCTTTGAAACTAACATCAAATATCTTCAAAATAATAATATAAAATGTATATAAGATACTTAGGATCCTCAAATAAAATTATTAAAGTCATTAGAATAGGTTTAGACCACCAAAGAGTTAAACTTTCTCAAAACAGAAACTGTTTTTCTTCTTCCAGTTTCTAAGTTTCTAAATCTAAGTAAATCTTTCATCAAAACCTTTAATCATGCAAAAATCCTCAACCAATAGTCACATATACATGTTAACAATACTCCATAAAAATTTCGGACCAATATCTATCCATTAGCTTGGTCAAAAACTCCAAACTATAACATATTCTCCAGTTTATCTCCCAGAATGACCTTTCTATAGTTTATACAATATTTGACTGACCAAATGATCTTCAAATGGGGCAAATATGATATCCATGTAAACTAGACTAAAAAAGGAACAACTTATATGAAGGAGACTTTATGATAAAACACTTACAACAGCTTCGAAATGGGCGTGCAAAAGACCTCCTAAAAGCTGTCCGAGAGAGAGTGTTTGATAATCTTTTATTGGAAGGTGTAATTAGATAATTTCGTGGGGAGAGGTGGCTGGAGATAATTATGGATGAGATATGGAAGAAATGAGGCTGGAGTTGAGAGTTGAGTGTAGTTTTCTCCTACCCAAAATATCTATAAAAGATTATCTCATAATATTTTATCTAATAATATCTATAAAAATCAACTCAAAATATTTTTACCCAATAATATTCATGAAAATTACCTCAAGATATTTCTTTTTATCCAATAATATCTACAGTTTTAAACAGACGTTTTGACCGAAAATATGAAAAAATGTTATTGCGCCATAAGACTTTAAATAACCCTCCGAGCCTAATGGCACAAACCATAATACATTTTGACACTTCTAACTATCTCCAATAATCAAAAACACACTTCTGATACCATAGTAAATAATAACACTAACTATGTAATTAGACAAAAACCTATATGATTAATGGATTCGTGAAAACTTATGGGGTTTTCACGAGGTTCTTAAAGTTAATAGAAATTTCACAATTAAATTTCTAGCGGGCTGTTACAATTGTTCTACGTATGATCGGTTGCTTGCAACCACGGTCGGCTGATGGTGTTAGGAAATATAGATTGAAGAGATAAAACAGAGGAGATGGAGGAAATCATACACACTCTACTTCATTGAATAATAGACTTGGCTATTAAATAGCCTTACAAAGGAAACTGAAATAAGCATAAACATAGCCCACGTTTTACAACTGCTATATCGTGGCAGTAAGACTAAATCAACAATTAACAGATACCAAAATAAAAGGACATTATAGATGTGGTGATAACTAACCACTTGACCACTAAGTTAAATATAAAACTAACATTTCCTCCCTTAAACTGAATGGTATGAGGTTCAGTTTACATCATTCTCAGAACAGACTCCCAATTGTTTTCACAGCTTGGCAAAGGTGTTCAGTTTGAGTGGCTTAGTCATTATATCAGCCAATTGATCTTGTGTATCACAGTGCACCAACTCCACAATACCATCCTTTGTAAGATCTCGAAGAAAATGAAAACAAACATTTATGTGCTTGTTTCGATCACGCATTATAGGATTCTTTGAAAGCTTGATTGCAGAGCTACTTTCACATTGAATTACACATGACTTGCTTTGATTTTGATCTAGTTTTTCCAAAACTCTTTTTAGCCATACTGCCTGACATGCACATGAAGTTGCAGCAATGAACTCTGCTTCTGTGGTAGATAGACTCACCATTGGTTGTTTTTTCGATGACCAAAAAATTTCTCCTAAACTCAACAGAAAAACATAGCCTAATGTACTCTTTGTATCTTCTAAATCACCATAGTCATTATTAGTGGAAGCAACAAGTTCATCATCTCCTCGCTTTCTGTAAAAAATCTCAAAATTAGTTGTTCCTTTTAAATAACGCAACACCCTTTTTGCTATCTATAGATGTAGTTCAGTAGGATTCTCCATATACCTACTAATGATGCTTACTACAAACATTAAAGCTGGTTGAGTGGTTGTGAGGTACATGAGACTTCCTACAATCTGCTTATAGTAAGTCTTGTCCACTTTGACTCATCCTTCAGCCTTCACAAGCTTGCAACCAGGAACAATGAGATTAAAAACAGAGTTACTTTTATCCATTCCAAACCTGTGTAGTACCTCAAAGACATATTTCTTCTGGTTAACAAAGATACCATCAGATTTTTTCAAAACTTCAAGACCAAGGAAGTACCTTATCTTACTAACATCAGTCATATCATCCAACTCATGCATCATTAAATGTTTAAATTCTATAAACATTGATTCATCATTTCCAGTAAAGATTAGATCATCGACATACAAACTTACTATCAAAACTTTACCTTCCTTGTTAGTCTTGATGAATAAAGTATGGTCGTAGTCATACTTTTCAAATACTTCCTTCATGAAATATGCTTTTGTGCGATTGTACCAAGCACAAAATGCTTGCTTAAGCCCATAAAGTGCCTTCTTTAACTTATAAACTTTTTGCTCATTTCATTTTTGCACATAATCACAAGGTTGCTCTACAAAAACTTCTTCATTCAACTCACCATGTAAGAATGTAGATTTCACATCCAAGTGATAAATGGACCACCCTCTTTGAGCTGCAAGTGCAATCACCAAACAGATTGTCTCCATACGTGCCACATGTGCAAAAAATTCAATATAGTCCACCCTATATTGCTATGTGTAACCTTTCACTACAAGTCGGGCTTGTACTTTTCTATTTCTCCATTTTCATTTAGCTTGGTCTTATAAACCCACTTTACTCCAATTGTTTTTCCTCCCTTAGGTAATTCTGTTAATTCCCAAGTACCATTTTCTTTATCACTTCCATTTTCACATCCATACGTGTCCTCCATTTCTCACTTTTAACTGTATCTTCAAAATAAAAAGGATCAACAACTGCAAACATGGCAAGTTGAACTTCATTTTCTTCCTCGGAAAAACCTTTTCTAGTCTCATAATTTCTCATCCAGACAGGTGGTCTGCGATTTCTTGTTGCAATTTGAGAATCTGTTTCAGCAGCACCGCCATCTTCATTTACTTTTGCATTTTCTTCTACATCAGCATCAACATTTGATTCATTTTCTTCTTCATTTACAGTTATTTCTTCAAAATGACCCCATTCCAAATCACATATAATACATGCTTCGTACTTCTTATCCCAATCTCAGGGCTTGTCTTCTTCAAATACAACATCTTTATTGATAATAATCTTTTGCAAAACTGGATCATAAAGTCTGTAAGCCTTTGATTCTTCACAAACTCCTAACAAAGCACAATTGAAACTCTTGTCATCCAGCTTAATTCTCTTATTGTCAGGAATATGAACATGAGAAATGAATCTAAAAAATCTAAAATAATCAACTGAAGGCTTCACTTTACCCCAAGCTTCTTCTACCGTCTTGTTTTGAACTGCTAAAGTTGGACTTCTATTCAGAACATGCATTGTCCAATTTACTGCTTCAGACCAAAAAGTCTTGGAAATTTTCTTTGCTGCTAGCATACTTCTAACCATATTCATGATAGTTCTATTATTGCGTTCTGCAACATCATTTTGTTGTGGTGTATATGCAGCTATTAGCTGTCATCGTATGCCATTTAAATCACAAAAGGTTACAAATTCCTGGGATGTAAATTCCTCTCCTCGATCAATTCGTAGGCTTTTCATAAAAGAATTGGTTTCCTTCTCAAAATGAGTCTTAAAATTCTTGAAAACAGTAAAGGCTTCTGATTTCTCTACCAAAAAATAAACCCATATTTTTCTACTAAAATTATCTGTGAAAGTAAGCAAGTACCTTTTGTTGCTATTAGAGATTGGTGTAATAGGTCCACAAATGTCCGCATGCACTAAATGAAGAATCTCTGCAGCTTGCCAGATACTCCTTTTTGGAAACGAATCCATGTGTTGTTTCCCTACCAAGCAGTCCTTGCATAACTTGGAGGGAGGTTGAAATTGTGATAATCCATTTATCATTTGCTTTTGTTGAAGAGTCTTTAAACCTTTAAAACTCAAATGTCCATACCGACAATGCCAAAACTGCACAATATCTTTTGTGATTGTGTTGAAACAAGTGGATACTATAGGATGAGATAAAGCATGCATGACAAACATTCGATTTGAGGACATTTTCGAATCCATAATCAAACCTTTTTGTGAATGGAACGCCTTACACTTGTCATGCTAAAATAAAATAGTAAGACCTTTTTCTTGCAATTGTCCAATACTTAGCAGACTATTCTTCAGCTCGGGCACATAGAATACAATTGTAATGATTTGAGTTATACCATTCATTTGCAGCCTAATATTTCATTCTCCTAAAACAACCATGCTTGTGTTGTTGCCAAGCTTCACAGAATGTCGAAAATTTCCATCAAGATTTGAAAAATACTCATACTTTCCACACATATGATTGCTGCATCCAGAGTCTAGAAGCCATATATCTTCTCTACTAGCTTTGTTCAGATCCACATATGTCATTAACAACATCTCTTCTTGATTCTTTGCATAATTTTCCTATATTTATTTGCTTTGACATTTCCATACAAAATGTACTAGCTTTTGACAATTATAGCATTCCCCTATGGCCTTATCAAAAGACCTTATGTTTCAATCTCTTCCTTTATAGTTGGCACGCCCACGACCTCTTCCTGCTAAGTGATCACCATGAGTAATCTTCAAGACCTGTTCTTCCTCAACATGGGAACTCATGCATTGTTCATGCACAATTAGGCTACTTTGCAATTCATCAATGGAGAGTATCAATATCTTTAGGTTCCTTAATGGAACACACAACATAATTAAACTTAGGAGTCATGGATCTTAAAATTTTCTCAACAACTGCAGTGTTACTCTTATCCTCACCATTTTCTTTCATCTTGTTGGAGATGGTAAGAGTGCGAGAAAAATACTCATTCACAGATTCTCCTATCTTCATATGAAGAACTTCGAACTCCTTTTGAAGAGCTCGCAGATTTCCACGCTTTACTCGTGATGTACCTTGATATTTCTACTTCATAGAGTTTCAGATATCCTTCGAAGTCTTCTTGTTAAGGATTGTCTCTAAGATGGAATGATCTAATGCCTGAAATAGATAGTTCTTTGCTGTCAAATCTTTCAACCGCTGGTCTTCAATATGCCTCCTATGTGCATCAGTGAGAACAACACCTTTTGCTGCTGCAAGAACTCCATTTTCCATTAGCCCCCAATACTCCTTTGATCGCAAGAAGTTCTCCATGAGCATCACCCAATGATCATAATACCCATCAAACTTTGGAATTGTTGGCTGTACAAACGAACTCTCTGTCATCATTTGTAGATCACTCGTAGAAGACTGTTGCTTCTATTTAATCAGGTGCCTGGTATAGGGCTCAATACCAATTGTTAGGAAATATAGATTAAAGAGATAAAATAGAGGAGATTGAGGAAATCACATACACTCTACTTCGTTGAAGAACAAACTTGGCTATTATATAGCCTTACAAAGGATTTTAAAATAAACATAAACATAGTTCACGTTTTATAACTGCTATATCATGGCAAGACTAAATCAACAATTAACAGATACCAAAATAAAAGAACATTACATACGTGGTGATAACTAACCACTTGACCACGACCTCCTCGTTTGTTTTCAGAGATGAGATAAGATAAGATAAAATATTTTGAGATATATTGAAATGAGATGAGATGAGATAAGATGAGATTAGATGAAATACGTGTTTGTTTTCAGAGATGAAATGAAACTAGTTTGACTTTGTTATAGTTAGTAATATGATGAGACCTACAAATTTTTTTTTTCTACTTCCTTTGTTTATTTATTTACCAATGTTGCATTTTTTTTTGTTACTTCCTTTATTTATTTATTTACCAATAATGCAATTTTTTTTACTGCTTCCTTTTTTCCTTTTTTTTAAAACCATTTGGTCAATTTTTTGTTTGTTTGTCTTTTGCTGCTTCTTTTATTTATTTATTTACCAATGATGCATTTATTTTCTGCTTATTTTTTTAAAACATTTGGTCTTTTTTTTTTTTTTTGTATTTTTGTTGGCTGATTCATTTGTTTATTTATTTATCAATAGTGCAATATTTGTTTTTTTTACTGCTTCCTTTTTTTAAAAACCATTTGGTCATTATTTTTTGGGCTACTTCATTTGTTTATTTATTTACTAATAGTGCAAATTTTTTTTATTGCTTTTTTTTTTTTAAACCATTTGGTCAATTTTTTTTATTTTTTATTTGGCTACTTCCTTTGTTTATTTATTTACCAATTGCGTATTTTTTTTGTTACTTCTTTTATTTATTTACTTTATGTGTAAATATTTTTATTTTTAATCAAATATTTTACTGCACATTTGCTATAATTTTTATTTTTTTTACAGTGTATATTCATGTCAATATATATTTTTTTAAAATATACTATTAAAGAAAATAATATTGAAATAAGGTGAAATCTAAAAAGATAAAAACTTAAAAAAATTTTGAGATCTTTTAAAATAAAAATTAATAGATCAAAATATATATTTATTTTTATAAAATATCTTACAGTACAAAAATTTTGAAAAGTTTTCAAAATTTTAATTTTCAGTTACAAAGTAAACGAGGCCGTTAAACATAAAATAACAGATGGGGCATGGCACACCAACCGAATTAAAAAGAATAAAAAAAAAAAAAGAAGAGTTCTAATTAATACGTCTGTACTACACATAATAGAAAAAAAATTAAAAAAAATATAAAAACAATGAGTGTTAAATACAATTTTTCAAAATAAAATAAAATAAAAGTGGAGGGCGGTGTGTCATAACGTTCGGGGTAAGCCGCTGAGCACGGCAATGTGGGACCCAGTGACTAATCAATTTGATCACAGATACGGATGGGTGGGGTTGCTTTGCACTCGTACGGTGAGATTCGTTTTCAGCTAACTTCCAACGTTCCTGACTGCTGTGTATATCCGATTAGTCATATTCTGGCGTGAACAATTATATTTGAAGTAATTTATATTATACATTATTTAAATTGCATAATTTTATTTATTTATTTTTTCTATTATAAAATATAGTAGTATTTATTTATTTATTTATTTTAAATATAAGAAACTTGCCACAAAAATTATTTGTTATATTTAAACAGTAATAATGCCGATACAACTATTTTATAATTATGCTTTAAATTGATATTTTTTTTAATATAAAATTGTGTTATTTTTATAATTTATATTTTATATTTAAAAAATATCCCTTATTATAAGTTTAAAATTTAATGTCACACCGTGCACATTTACACGTGTACAGACTAGATATAAATTAAAGCTTCCTGGTCAACGTCCACCGTTGAAAAAGAAAAGCAAGTTAGCGTTAACATTACGCACCCCCTCCTCCTAAAAAAAAAAAGGCACATTGAACCATCATTATCTCTTCCTATTTCTTTCTCTCTCTCTCTCTCTCTTTTTTTTTTTTAAATAAAAATTTCATAGAAATTTAATTCGTTGAAAATATCTAAATCGGATTTTAAAAAACTAGTTAAATACTTCGTAATTCAAACTCATAGAAAATTCAACGGATTTTTACCAATTTTATTCTCATGCAATTAATGATAAGCCACATATTTAAAATAAATAAGAAATAATATTTATAGTCATTAAGTGTGTAAGTATCATATAATTTTTTTAAAAATAAAAAATAAATACAAAATTCACATGAATTTTTTTACTATTTTTCAAAATAATTACATAACAATTGCGAGTCAGTTATGCACTCTACGATTATATATAATATTATTTAAAATAAATAAATATGAATATTATTTAATTCAAACTCATAGTAAATTCAAGGGATTTTTACCAATTTTATTCTCATGCAATTAATGATAAGCCACATAAGTAAAATAAATAAATATGAATTTCCATTTATAAAAGAAATATATATGGAAATAATATCACTAAAAATTCAAACAAAAATTTATAATTTTATGCAACTCTACTCCTTAAATTTTTTTAAACCGTTTCTTAATAATCCACCTCATGGATTGACTTTAGTTGCCAACTTCATCTATGCCCTCGTATTTATTGTCTATTTCATGTCATTTAATAATAATAAATAATAACTATTATTAATGACAACAATAATTTATTGTTTAATTATTTGCCGATATTCTAACCCAAAGAGACAAAAAAAGAAAAAAAAAAAGGATAATTTTTTGCCCTTTAGACCCCTGCCTGTATCCCTTACAAGGCATGGTCCATACGATGGATTAGTCTTTTTTAGTCTTTTTTTCGATTGTAAGATAAGAACAGAGCTGTAGAGCAGTACATGCACACAACCTTCCTCTCCTCGAAAAATCCGAATTTTTTGAAAAGAAAACGAAGGCAATAAAGAGAGAGATCGAGGAAGGTTCAGTCGTCTTTGGTTTCTTGGCAGTTTTCCCATTTTGTTTTTTGTTGTTTTTCTCCACCACTATTCTGGGTCCCTGCTCTCTCTTCTGACCCTTTCTCATAATAGTTTTTCTTTCCGTCCAAACACAATCCACCACTTTGCTTTCTCTTCTTCTTCTTCGCTCGTCTAGCTCACCGCTCTTGGATATCATGTCTTTCAGATGGCTCAACCGGGTCTCTCTCTCTCTGCTCTCTACTTCTATTAGTCTGTTGGCAACAACCATGAATAAAATTATAGGTTCATGTGTTAAGCATATTTACTTAAAATCGAAGATTTCTTTTCCTTTTCAGTTATATTTTGACGAGTTCTCTTTTCACCGCTCATTTTATTCAACTTGCATGAAAAGTTAGATCACTTGTTTTTCTGTTTGATTTTGCTTGCCGATGAAGGTCAGGAAAATATCAAAAAATGGGTTCTTTTTCATTTAGTGAAGGATTTTTTTTTTTTTTTAATTGCTTGGTGTGTTCTTGGTTCGCGGAAAATTGAAAACCTGAGTCCTCTGCAGACTGATAGAGCTTATATATTTGCTCTAGATCACTTCAATGAATGCAACTCCAACATTTTCATTATCCTGTTTACAATTGATCATGAATCAATAACTCTTTGATCGTGCTGCCTAACTATGAAGAAACTGTATTCTATCTGTGAATCTAAGTTTGAAACCGTTATTTCATGAATAAAGCATGATCTTTGCTGCATGCCCAGGAAGTACAGAAGATTATTATTTATTTGTTTACACTAATTGAAACCTTTTTATCATGATTTGATTTGCGGTATCGATTGTGCTATCGTATCAATATTTGCTTCAGGTATGATCTTGTCATCAAATAAAATCTATCATTAGATCCCTTGTGTAAAAAAATCTTATTCCAAGTTGTGGAACACTGGAATACAAATTTCAATCGTTTATGACAAGTGGTTTGGAGCTTCTTGCTGGCTAAAAAGGAACTAATAGCTTCATATTATTAATGTGCACGCTGTTGTCTAGATTCTGAAGTTTTAGATTGAAAAATTATGTGATGCAATTTGATTTCGTTTTCAGCCAAACGCTTCGTGGGGCATGGGTGTTGGTGATCAAACCAAAAACACATTTTTCGAATTGAAGTGGAAGAAGGTTCACCGATATGTGATTTTTAAGGTTGATGAGAATAAAAAGGAGGTTGTGGTTGAGAAGACAGGTGATCCAGCTGAGAATTATGATGATTTCACTGCAGCTTTACCTGAGAATGATTGCCGATATGCTGTTTACGACTATGATTTCGTGACTTCTGATAACTGTCAAAAGAGCAAGATATTCTTCATCGCATGGTAAGGTTTCGCCTATAATCTCTGCATATTTCATTTCCATTGATATTATCACTTTCTCTATGAGAGGGTAACCAATAAATAAGCACTTATATTATCCTCATGAGACATGGCAATTATCGTCATTAATTTATTAAATATATGTTAAAATCACAATGAAAAGTGAATCCACACCTACTCTGTCAATACTTCTTGCATCGTTAATTCATTCTGTTGTTTTTCTCGTTTGTGTTTTATTTATTTGACCTGACTTAACACATCCATGCACTCATAATATCCAGCATTTAAAAACTTATCTGGGTTTAGATTTAGTTTTAGTTTTAGTCTCTTTTTCGTCTTTCTAAGATCTTTTATGCAGCCTCAGGACTTACTTGCTTTGACTTTCTGGATACAATTTTTTGTTAAAAATGATTTATCTTTGTTGTAATTTTAGACATGCTTATTCTGTTGATATCAGTCTATCGTCATCTGAACTTAAACGTTACACTTAATTTGTGGTATTTCTTGATATACAGCATATTTAGGCTGCATACTTCACAGGTTTGGGAATGGCATAAGGAGATTTGTTGCGAGAATAGCGGTAGTTGCTATAAGCATGCAATTTTCTTCCGTATGATTGTTAAATATGGGATGCCCTTATTCTTCCATACTTTAATAGGTAGTCTCTTGCTATATTAAAGCTATGTTTCATGCTGCTTCATCTTCAAAAGAAACTAGAAGGGTGCATATTCCAGGAGCCCAAACTTTGTGATTGAACAAATTCTCCTCAATCTGTTGTGGTTTGAGGACTCCTTGTTCCCCTTCTTCAAATTCCGATTCTTAATATTCATAGAGAAATATTTGATCAGTGATAGATTTTTTTTTTTAAATCATCCATTGTTATGCGTTGGCAAATCAGGCAGTAGTATGGATGTCTGATCTTTCTGAAGTTAACAAATTTCCATTTAACTGTAGTCAACCTGTGAAGTTAAATGGGGTAATTTTGTATGTAACTGATAAGATTATAGGGTCATGGGGCATGCACTCATCATATATATGTTAATTATTTGGTTTCTTTTGTTAAATGAAATTATGCTACTGTTCTTGTTGTGTTCCATTGCTATGCATTAATTGACCATGAAGAATGTCCTTTTAGTTTTACAATCTGTTCCTGATGTCAATTTATGTAGTTTTTCAAGGCTTTTGCGAATTTTCGATTTAAAAAACTTGTACTTAATATATTTAGAAATCTGGATCTTATCATACTTTGTTATTTAGCAACCAATGATTTGCATCTGTAAAACTTCTCCTAAGCTCTATTCTTGATGATCTGGTTCTGTATTTCTTGTTTGTTTTGGACTAATGGATGTACTGCCAGTGTGACTAGGACCATACGCAGACAACTGTTTTACATTTTTCCATTTTTTCGTTTTGCAATATATTCTAGGTGGTCTTGTTTTGCTGGTAGAAGTTGGAGGATGACTTTTAAATGATCCAATGCTATTCTTTTTCAAGCCTCCAGGCAGTTGCATAGCATCAAACATTGGTCCTAGTTTTCTTTATGTGTTTGTGGATTTTGGTATTTATGTTTTATCCTACGGTAATGACACATTTTATACTTTTAGTATTTGAGTGGTTCTGCTATTAAGATCTCATTCTTAATGATTCATTGCATGACATTCCTATCAGGTCTCCTTCATCCTCACGAATCCGTGCCAAGATGCTCTATGCCACATCTAGAGACAGGTTCAGACGGGAGCTGGATGGTGTCCATTATGAGATTCAGGCTACTGACCCCATGGAGATGGATCTTGAAGTGCTTAGAGACCGTGCACACTGAATGGTCTCTGCTGTTTAGAGTTTTCTTCCTTGGAGAGGAGATCTGCTATGGTTTTTAAATTTATGAAATAGTTATCAGGCACAGTATAGCATTGCACTATCCGTGAATAAATTGACATCTGTGAGGCACATTAGTTTTAGGCTAATATTATCTGATAACAGAGATGATGGAGAAAGTCACTTTCCTTCTTGTTTGCCTATCCTCAGGTGAAAAGATGAGTTTGTAAAGTGGTTTTTGGAAACTCTTGATGTAAGTAATCTTATGAAAGTTGGTATACAAAGGATGTACCTGTAAAAGGATATGTAGAAACTCCATGTATATTGGCATGTAAAACATGTCTGAAGATGTATGGGAAACGGCAAAAATTGCTCTTATTCTTACCCTCCCCTCCTTAATTTCCACCCTTCTCTTCCTCTTTGCTTTAGGTTCCACAAGAGAAAATGTCATAAGCGGGAAGTTGATTACCCCCAACGGGAGGAGCAAAACCCTTACGTACCATTGGTCTTGACCCGGTTCTTAGAGAAATTCGAGAACCCAAATGCAAACCCCAAAGTCCCAAGTTTTGCGAGCAAACAGAGTAGAAAAGTCTCCCAGAGGAACCTGAAATATTTTGCAACTATGTATTCCCCATTTTCCCTTTCATTCCTCAGACAAATTTTCTTAAAGAAACCGGAACCTTAGCAGTTATATTCCATACTCGTTAGCCATCAAGAAGCTTGCAAACGTGCTTTTGCCAGAGCATGCTCAAAACTTCTAGAACAAGCCAAGCCTACTGCTGTTCAAACTTCAGAGTTTAATTTATATTTTGAGTGTCTAGGATTGAATAGAGGTAGACTTCAACAAAGGTCGGAGAGCCAATTAAGGTCGGACAGTTCATTGGATAAAAAAAACATGATAAAATGACTCTGTTATGATGCTAGAGAAAGGTCATTATTTTGTAGAAAAGAATTACTTTCTGCCGAGTTGAAGAGGGAGAAGAATGCAAATAAGATAATTTTAATAAATATAGCAACACAGGAAAAATAATCCATTTTTTTAATCAAACGTACAAACTACGACATGATTCAAAATTTTCTGAAGAAAAAAATAGATCACCCAAATGGGCATTTTGTTGTGAACTACTGGCTGCTCTTATTCTGTTCCTGCTCAATTGTCACCCTCGTTCTCACCAGACATCTCCTCCAATGATTTACCCTTTGGTTCGGGCACTAGAAAAGTAAACAGAAAGCCCAAGAGGTTGATGACACCCAACACAATGAGTGAGTTCTTCACCCCAATGCCTGCAGGGTACCCTGCATCTGCCTTGGCCTTGTCCTGGTTCTGAGCCAAATACAAGAAACCAAATGCACCCACCATAGCTCCAAGCTTTCCCGATGCTGCAGATATGCCGTGGCAAGTAGACCGTAACCTGGCTGGGAAAATCTCAGCTGGCACGACAAATGTGGTTGCGTTAGGCCCGAAATTAGCAAAGAAGAAAGTAAGGGAATACATAACCACAAACCCAATGCGGTTATCCTTGTGAGTCCAGTGGTTGTAAGGAAAAGCCAGGGCAAACATAAACACTGTCATGAAGAAGAAACCCATCAGTTGGATGGCAAACCTTCCAATCCTGTCAATTAAAGCCACTGTAAACCAGTAGCCTGGCACGGTACTCCACAAAGCAATTAGTGTTTGTGCCCTTGCGATTCTAAAGACCTCCTCGATGGCATTCATGGTCTTTGCCGGAGGAATCCATCCAACTGCACTGAAGATATCCTTTTGGAATAGATTTTGGCTGTAAAATGCAATGTCAAGCAAGAACCATGTGCTGCTTGTTCCAAGCAAGTGGAGTCCATGGCGACGAGCAAACTCTTTAGAGAACAAACCAAAGTCAGCTCTTGGCTGCTCATTCGATTGCTGTTCTGCTTCAATGTCAACCTGCAGAACCTTTGACATATCAGACGCAGCCTGTTTTGTATTCTTGGCAACAAGGGCTGTGTAACGAGCAGTTTCGGGCATCTTTAAGCGCCAGTAGTATGTGAGCGCAGCGGGAAGTGCACCAACCATTAGAATAATTCGCCATAGATAATCTGCTTGTGGGACAGTGGAGGCAACTGGATCAACTTCGTAAGTGGGAGCACCAAACTCGGCCTGGAATATGGAAGACATTATAATAGCAAATATACCACCACCCAAAATGCCAAACCCTTGCATGGCAAACACTGCTGCAATGAAGGCTCCACGAGTGTTCTTATTAGCATATTCAGACATAATGGTTGCAGAAAGTGGGTAGTCACCCCCTATGCCAAAACCAAGCCAAAACCGAAAGAAACAAAGAGTGCTCATGACAGCTTTTGCGTTGTGACCAAAGGAAAGACCAGAAGCAATGGAGCAAAAGAACATGAGCATCAATGTCAAGCCATAGACTTTCTTTCGGCCCATCTTGTCACCAAGCCATCCAAAGAAGAGTTGGCCTGCGAGTGTTCCACAGAGTGCTACCCCATTAACAGCAGCTGATACATTGGGAGGCAATGTGCCGGGCTTTGCTGCCCCATCAACATGGTAGTAGATGCGGCCAAGCAATTTGGTGACAAGGGATATGCAGAATAGATCATATGCATCCGTGAAAAACCCCATTCCAGCAATGATAATTGCAGTAAAATGGTAACATTGCGTTTTGGCAACATCAAGCGCATTCAGCACCTTCAATTGCTCTTTGGCCATGGTTGGCTGCCTCACTTTCGAATCTGCCTTGTCTTTTGCTCAACCTCTCTCCTTGACGGACAAGCTCTTAACTTTTCTCTGCTATCTGTTGGAGCTGCATGTATAAGAGCGTTTAGCCACATGCACATTACAAACTTTCAACAAGGATCATTCGATGTTTTCTTTAGAAATGTGGCATGCATGAATTCATGAATGCAAACATGTGTACCAAATGGACATAAAAACTTCACATTTCTTCACGATATACAGAAAGGAATATTACGTGAATCAAAATTACAGAATTATAAACAGATATACAAAGAACAAATGGAAGGGCCAGAAGAAGTATTATATAATCACAAACTTTCCAACGCAAGTACTTTCTTTCCATTTTCCCCGAACTTCTCAAATTCCGAAAAGAGAGCTAAATGTTTTTTTTTGTTCCTTTTGAATTCTTTAAGAAAATTTTGAATCCCAAGTATACATATAAATGCAAGCATTGAGTTGGCTCCTTAATTTCTCCTCTTTTTTTTTTTTTTCCCATTCAAAATAGAAAACTTATTTTTGACGATTTCCTTGCCTAAAATGAATAGATTCGGGTCAGGATCATCTATATGATGTACGAAATAATATTTCAAGAATATTCAATTATCATGAGACGTCATAAAGCGCCTTCAAAAGATTCTAAGATCAGACGGAAGAACAACACAAAATGTGTAGAAGTTAAGAAGTGACTGACCTGATTTAGCCTGTCGTGTTGCCTGTGAGAGACAGACAGGGATGACAATGGACAGTGGAGAGATTTGTGTGGGCTCGATAATTTATATGAATGAGAATTTCCTTAAAATAGACCGGAATATATGCCCTGCGGAATATATGCCCTGCATATTCCCCATATTTTCTGGTCTGACTACATTATCATCCTATGATCGTCTCAATGGACCAAAATCAACATCGCCATATTCCATGGAAATCTTCTGCTATTTCTAGCCTTTTTACAGTTTTCATTCTTTTAGCAACTGACACTCGCTATTCTCTTGTTAGTTTCACCGGTTTTCTGTTTTGCTTTGCTTTCCTATGCAAATGCAAATTATAGTAACTAGACAGAGTTAAAAGTGAGTGGGAAACGAACACAACAGAAATATAACATATTAAGGATCAATGCTCTTGATTTGTGGAATAGGTATGATTATTAAGGATGCTCATTTATGTTCGGTTAGAAACCCCAGGGTCAAGGGAGGTGGACGGCCCCCAATCACCATACTAGTTTTCAAGGGAATTTGTTTGAAAAATTCTTTTGCTTACCCACTCAAGCAATAACTATTCCTATCGCTTTTGATAAATTACTATTTCATAACTAGCTATTCCTTGTCAAAATCCTAACTAAACTATTCAGTAATAATAATTCCATTCAAGACTTGTCCACCATATTATATATAGTGAGATACAAGTAGAACGGTAGTGTGATGTATAACATTACTCTACAAAAAAATCAAAGCTTGTGGATGGATGGATGGCTTCAAGATGCCATATTAATCTTCACCAAATTCAACTTGGGAAGAACTCCCATAATAGCTTCTCAAAGTTGCAGCAAATTCAAATTAAATTTCCCGACTTGGCAGGTTCCCAAGAAATTTTCTTCTGAGTTGTCTTAAGAAGCAATTAAGTTCATTGACTTTGAATCTGCACCAAGTCTTCTGATCTTATCTACAATCCTCCTTTATAGCAGCGGAGACTATAGGCTATAGCATTGATATTTCCTACTGCCATATTTCAACACCAGACTTCCCGCATGATGTTAAAAGGCAATCAAAGATAAGTGCATCCTCCATTGCCAATCTGATGCTCAAGAGAAAATCAGGCTTCTTTCCTTAAACTAGGAAAATTCTTTCTACTCCAGGAACAATGAGAGAACTGGGAGAACGGAAAGAATTCAGCGGAGGAAAAGATGGGAACTTAAGCATGTGCCTAAGAAGAACAGAAAAAGACAAAGGTATGGCAGAAAAAAGGACGTCAGAGAGCACAAGGCTGTCGTATCAGAGAAATCATTTCGAAACGAAGAAAAAGAGTCTTTCATGTAACTCAGCTTCTCGAAACTCTTCAGTGTGACATTGAGCTTGCATAGATACTAAAACTAGTAGCAACTAAAGCAGCGATAGAGATGTGCAGAACAAATTGTCAAGGGTGAAAGTCAACATCCTAGAGATCGGCAGCACCACCTAATCCTTATTATATAAATTCAGACTCTAGATTACAACTTTCTTCCGCCTTTTTCCACCACGCACCAAAATCTTTTAATCACAAATGGGACACTATTGAGCATTCACAAGCACTCGAAATGATTTCTGACAAAGTCAGGACATAATCATTCTCAAATGTCGAACTAAAACTAAGAAATCAACAGCACCAAGAAAATGCAGGATATGACCAAATGGTTTCATCTTATTCAATTTTGATGGCAACAGGTCCCCGATCATCATAGCATAGAATGACAAGAAACAACGAAGAAATATTCTTCTCGTGTTTCTCAATATTAAGCGATGACGTAAAATTCGAGATACTACAAGAGAGAACAGAAACTAAAAATGGAACTATTACACAGATCTAGATAACAAAGAACTACACATTTAAAGCTTCTCGTGCAGAATGAAGAAAGGGGTTACGCGGTAGTATTCTAAGAAACTGCTTAGAGAAACTTGAGCTTCTCTCGCCCTAAACAAGAGGGGAGGGACTCAGGTTGATTCTAAAGAACATTCCACTGACACAATCAATCTGAGACAGGGCAACTGTTCTGTTTTCTTAAGATGTTTGATCCAACTCCTGCATTTCTCCATTTTCGTCCTCGTTCTCCCTAGACATCTCCTCCAAAGATTTTCCTTTCGATTCAGGCACCAAGAAAGTAAACAGTATTCCCAAGAAGTTGATTCCACCCAACACAAGGAGTGAATTCTTCACCCCAATTCCTGCAGGGTACCCTGCATCTGCCTTGGCCTTGTCCTGGTTCTGAGCCAAATACAAAAACCCAAAAGCACCAACAATAGCCCCGAGCTTCCCGGATGCTGCCGATATGCCATGGCAAGTAGACCTGAGCCTAGCCGGGAAGATCTCCGCTGGCACAACAAATGTGGTGGCATTAGGCCCGAAATTTGCAAAGAAGAATGTGAGGGAATACATCACCACAAACCCAATGCGATTGTCCTTGTGAGTCCAGTGGTTGTAAGGAATAGCCAGGGCAAACATAAACACTGTCATGAAGAAGAAACCCATCAATTGGATAGCAAACCTTCCCATCTTGTCAATGAAAGCCACAGTAAACCAGTAGCCTGGAACAGTACTGCACAGAGCAATCAGTGTTTGTGCCCTTGCGATTCTGTACACCTCATCGATGGCATTCATGGTCTTTGCTGCAGGAATCCATCCAATTGCACTGAAGATATCCTTTTGGAATAAATTCTGACTGTAAAATGCAATGTCAAGCAAGAACCATGTGCTTGTTGTTCCAAGCAAGTGTAGTCCGTGGCGACGAAGAAACTGTTTAGAGAACAAACCGAAAGTGTTGGCTGATTGTTGAGCTAATTGCTCAACCTTCTGCGGTTCTGCTTCAATGTCAACCTGAAGAACTTTTGACATATCGTTTGCAGCCTGTTTTGCGTTCTTGGCAACAAGGGCAGTGTAACGGGCAGTTTCAGGCATCTTCATCCTCCAGTAGTAAGTCAGTGCAGCTGGGAGTGCTCCTACCATTAGAATGATCCTCCAAACAAAGTCTGCTTGTGGGACGGTTGAGCGAAGCGGGTCAACCTCATAAGATGGAGCATCAAACTTAGCCTTAAACGCTGATGCAATAATGATTGCAAATATACCGCCTGCTAGGATTCCGAATCCCTGCATGGCGAAGACTGCGGCAATGAAAGCACCACGAGTCTTCTTATTAGCATATTCGGACATGATGGTGGCGGAAAGTGGGTAGTCACCGCCGATACCAAACCCAAGCCAGAATCGGAAGAAGCAAAGTGTTGCCATGACAGATTTTGCATTGTGGCCAAAAGAAAGACCTGAAGCGACGGAGGCTATAACCATGAGCATGAGAGTCATGCCGTAGACTCGTTTCCTGCCCATCTTGTCTCCAAGCCACCCAAAGAAGAGCTGGCCGGCGAGAGTTCCACAGAATGCTACGCCATTAACAGCAGCTGAGACATTGGGAGGCAATGTGCCTGGCTTTTCTGCACCATCAACATGGTAGTATATGCGACCAAGCAATTTGGTGACAAGAGATATGCAGAATAGATCATATGCATCGGTGAAGAACCCCATTCCTGCAATGATGATAGCAGTGAAATGATACCATTGTGTTTTTGCTACATCGAGGGCGTTTAGCACCTGTAAATTGTCCTTGGCCATTGTTAATTTTCGAGCTCACTCAGAAGCTTAATTACTTCTCTGTCGTCTGTTTCGCACAATCTTTCTTCTCTGCAAATTTTGAGAAGTTCAAGTACGCGTAAGACTTCAAACAAATTGTTGTTATGATCTAAATGAAGTTTCATAGTAGTTACATAATATTTAAGCTTATTTCTTTATTTAGATTTAAAATTCATGACCCAAGTAATTAAGGTCACCATGTTGATGATAATATCAAATCAATAATTTGATTTGAGATTATCTTCAACACACCAATATTAAAGCCCCGTTTGGTTGCGCATTGAAATCAATTCAGTTTAGTTTAATTTTAATCCAAGTTTAACATCTAAACACACAACTCTCAAATCACTAAACTCATCTCAATTCAAAACCTTCTTACATATGGAACCCATAACCTTTTTTCAACTTAACACCTCTTTACACGTGAGATTTAGAACATTTTTCAATTTTCCATAACAAATCTAAACTCATTTCAATATCCAAACACATCTAAAATTATCTTAGGTGGGCTCCATAAAAATCATTTCACTATCTGAACTCACTATTATTCATAAAGAAGTCAACTTATCTCAGCTCAATATTCAAACGTAGTTTAAAGAATCAGAAAAATACAAAGAGACTGCAACTCTCACGCATATCTTGGGCAAGGTACCAGGGTGAATCTTTAAATATTAGGATGATGAAGAAGAAATGATTTTTATACGATCTCCAACCTAAGAGAAGAGTCGTGAATGAAACTTCACGATCATGTCTGTGGACTATTTTGAAGAGATCAGGGAGGGAGGGGACAAAATAATATATCACTGACTTTGATAAACCAGATCGAACAGATCGTGTAATTTAAGTCAAAACAAGAAGAGCAGGTACAACTGCTCCCTTAATTTTGTATTCTGATCCTCTTTGGAAATTTACAGGATTGTCAAGCTCAGGGAATAATACTCGGCTTCACCCATCATGACTTAAATATCATTAGAACTCTACCAATTCGAAAATAGGAAAACTATAACGATAGTTAATTTATAGGGTTGTTGAACTCTATATACATATATTAGTTCGCCCCGTTAATCGTGGAAATTATTCCGGCAACATATGCATTTCTACCAATTTCTTATTCTTCAAGAGTTGTTTTAACAGAGTATCCCAGAAGCGGCCAGAAGGCAATAGACAAATGTAAAAAACGAAAAAGTTTGGAATAAAATATATGTGAAAGCATATTACAGCTCACCTTTTTTGTTTTGTTTTTTGAGTTCAATCATGCCTTGAACACTTTAACATGGGACGCGTTCAGACAGGAATCCAGATAAAAAGCTCTTAGTTGTCTCCATTAACAACTAACCTAGAAACTCTTCTTTGCATGCATGGAGAATTCTAAAAAGACGAAGTGTTATTGGGCTATGTGGTATCATGTTATTTTTTTAAATATTACTACTTTACTCGTCTATCTTTTTTTTTTTTCTAAGAAAACTTTTTACGTGGTTTTTATTTCATGCTTGATTCGATCCTAAATCTCTAGTACCAAATAAAAGACTCGTAACATAAGACAGACGAAACTTGAGAGAGAGAGAGAGAGAGAGAGAGAGAGAGAGAGAGAGAGAGTTACTGTAAAGGTGATTACAACATGTTTTTGTAATCACTAATCAACATGACAAGAGCAGATAACAGTGTCCGATAAATATACTGACCTGGGCTTTCCTTGTCTTTTTCGGGATCCGTAGCAGTAAAAACAAGAGAGAAGAAAGCGAGACAGAGGGATCGAGCAGAAGCTGGAAGGAGAAGAAAGTCGAAGAATGTAGTACTAGTGGGTTGGTTGCAGGAAAAGAATAGCCGGGACACGGTATTTATATGCGCAACATTGAAACGGACCGAACACTTCCCACCCCCCACCCCTCCAAAACAGCAAAAGAAAACAAATTGATACTGGCATATTCGACGCGCATGTATACATCTTTCTGGCGCACTTTCCCTTCTGTTTCTCTCTCAATCGTTCAGTTTATTGAGAGTCAAATTACGTCTGCCTTTACGACACTAATGCTGCTTCATTATTATAATTTCTGAGATGAGCGCCGTATTGGAGTCAAATTTTTCGTAGACACTGGACCCCTAAAAAAAAAAGTTATGTAGTTTTTGACATTTTGTAGTGCGATTATAGTGTTGGGTTTGTCTAACAGATGGGTCGGCCTCGCCAGTCTACTGGTTAGGGTTGTAATATTCCAGCCGAGTCAACCTTTTAGCTTGTCGAACTCGAATTGATTTAAAAAAGGAAAAATATAATTATAGGCATAATTATGTACTAATTTATATATTAATATGATGTGATTAGTTAAAAATTAGATTTAATTGAAAACAGTATTAATTTAAATTTTAAGTATAAATAAATCAGTATTGATACACAAATTAATACGCGACTGTACTTGTATGTATCAAAACTCTTCAAAAAATTTGAGTTCTAATTGAATCAATTTGAGTGATTTTTATTTAATTTTTGTTTGAGATTGACTTGGTAAGCTAATTTCCTAACTCGAGCTCAAGTTTGACTTGAGTTGTTTATTTTTTTCATTCTTTAAATAAGATTTAATAACTAATAGATTAGATTAAAAAAATTCTAGTATTGAATTTGTACAATAATTAATAAGTAGAATATTTATTGAATTATAAGATTTTAAAATTTATAAATAATTAATATGTAACTAGTTGATAATTATTCATAATAATAATATATATTATATGCATACATAAATTATTAATAAATACACATAATATAATAGCATATATCTATTTCATATATATATGGTTCCCATTATATATATACTAGTGTATGAAATTATTAAATCTTATCGACTAATTATTATAGAAATTATAAAATATAATTATGAAGCATATTCAATTTAAGTAATTAAATTACATATTATATATTTAATTATAAAAGTGCTATGCTTATATTATTAGCTAGCCATATATATGTATATATACACATAGGTATATGTATATATTTATCAATATATGAATAATCTTTAATCAAGTTGAGCTAACGAGTCAACTCTGACATAAATGAGCGGGCCTTAAAGAGCTTTAGTCGAGTTGAGTCATGTATTTTTCATTTACAGTTGAAGATTAATTTCTTCCTTGTATATTCTGCTATGTTGTTGCATTATAAAATAGTGCCTATTTATAGGCGTATGCTATACAAAGTCTAGAATATTCTAATGTGAGAAAGGTGCAATTTGTTACAAGAGTTTGTTATACAAAGATGCAGTAAAGAGGACGCGTGAAGACGTATTTGCTGATTTACGTAATTACACTGGACGTCTGGTGCTGTAGTGGTGCGGTGACTGTGCTGTCCTTAACATCTCCTCTCAAGTCAAGCTGCACATTATGTAAACGTAGACTTGAAGATAGCTGCTGGAAGCGTGCCGCTGAGAGAGGCTTGGTAAGTACGTCGGCAAGTTGGTCCTTGCCAGAAATAAAGGCCACTTGCAGTGACTTGTTGAGGATTCGATTTCGGACAAAGTGAAAGTCGATTTCGACGTGTTTCGTCCGTGCATGAAAGACCGGGTTAGAGGAAAGGTAGGTGGCACCCAAATTGTCACAGTGAGTAGAGGAGCGCTGGTATGTTGTACGCCAATGTCTCTGCACAGGTGCTGCAACTAGATGACTTCTGCAGTAGCATTTGCAACTGCTTTAAACTCGGCCTCTGTAGAAGATTTGGCAATAGTGGGCTGCTTCTTTGAAGACTAACTGACCAAATTGTTGTCGAGGAAAATGCAAAACCCACTGGTAGATTTTCTATCGTCCAGGCAACCTGCCCAATCAGCATCGGAAAAGGCAGTGATGTTGAACAAGGAGGAAGGAGAGAGTTGAAGGCCAAGAGTGGACGTGTGTTTAAGGTATCGGAGGATACGCTTAATGGCTGCCCAGTGAGGTAGGCGAGGAGCATGCATGAATTGTCAGACCTTGCTGACAGCGAAAGCGAGATCGGGCCGTGTGAAAGATAAGTACTGCAATGAGCCAATGGTGCTTCGGTATAGAGTGGGATCTTCAAATAAATTTCCTGTAAATGCACTCAATTTATCAGAGGTGGCCATTGGCCTTTTTACAGGCTTTGCGAGGTGCATGTTGGTCTTGTAAAGCAAGTCATTGATATACTTCTGCTGGGTGAGAAGTAGGCCTTCAGAGTTAAACGTTGCTTCAATTCCCATAAAGAATTTCAAGTTGCCGAGGTTAGTGATTGGGAAATCAATTCGTAATGCCGCAACAAGATCAGATGTACACTTAGTAGAGGACCCTGTGATCAGGAGGTCATCTACATAGACCAAGACAAACAGGGTAGAAGAAGCAACCTCTCAGACAAACAGAGAAGGATCGGCTGCAGAAATTGTAAAACCGAGGTCCACGATGCGACTGCTTAATTTTGAGTACCAGGCCCATGGGGATTGTAGAAGGCCATAAATGGCTTTGTGTAACCTGCATACATGAGATGGAAATTGTGGGTTAGTGAATCCAGGGGGCTGAGACATGAAAACAGTTTCTTGAAGTGGGCCATGCAGAAATGCATTCTGCACGTCGAATTGCAGTATAGGCCAGTGTTTTGAGACTGCCAAAGCAAGTACTAGACAAACTGTCGTGGCTTTAACTACTAGGCTGAAGGTTTCTTCAAAATCTATGCCGGGTTGTTGAATATATCCTTTTGCGACCAGTCGAGCCTTTCGCCGTTCAATGGAGCCGTTAGCGAACCGTTTGGTTCGGAAAACCCATTTGCAGGTTACTGTATTGGTGGCATGAGAAGTAGGGACGAGAGACCACGTCTGGTTTGCTAGAAGGGCGTTGAATTCACTTGCCATTGCTTCATGCCATTCTTGGTGTCTCTGTGCAACTGTAAAGCAAGATGGAGTTTCAGGAACAGAGGTAATGGCAGAGACATGTGCACGGGGAGGAGGCCATTTGATAGTGCCATCTGTGAACTGTCGAGGCCGGGATGTATTGGTACGTGATCTAGTTAACATTGAGTGTGCATGCTGCTGAGTATCCGGCAAAGAGGAGCTCGATAACGATTGCACTGGAGAGGGAGAGGAAGACGAAGGAGGTGGCGATGTTGGCAATGGAGATGGGGAATTAGAAATAGACGAGGAATATGGTGACGAGCCCAGAATAGAGGTAGGCAGTGGTGGCGGGGAAATGGATTTTGGAAAAATTGGTAGAGCAACATGCGTGGTAAAAGGAGCAGATTTTGGTTTTTGATTATGGACAAAGGGGAACTTTGACTCATTGAACTTAACATCCTTTGAGATGTATACTCGGCCCAACTTAAGATTATAGCATATAAAACCTTTGTGACAGGAATTGAGACCAAGGAAAACACATGGGACTGATCGATAAGCAAATTTGTTTGCATTGTATGCCGAGGTTAAAGGCCAACATTCAGCACCAAACACACGTAGACCAGTGTAATCAGGTTGAGTTTTATATAAAAGAAAGTGAGGAGAGAAATTATTGAGAGAAGATGAAGGTAATAAATTAATTAGATACACGGCATGGGTGAAGGCATAATTCCAAAACGTGAGTGGAAGGGAGGCATGAGCTAGAAGAGCTAATCCGGTGTCGACGATGTGACGGTGTTTTCTCTCAACGACACCGTTTTGAGTGTGTGTATGTGGGCATGTAACTCGATGTTTAATGCCGCATGAAGCTAAATACTCAGAAAATGGTCTAAACTCGCCCCCCCCCAGTCCGACTGAAAATGTTTTATTTTGGTGTGAAATTGAAATTCGACATGAGCTTTAAATTTGACAAACGTATCAAATGCTTGAGACTTAGTTTTAAGAGGAAATAACCATGTGTATCGGGAAAAGTCATCAACAAAGCTAATGTAAAACTTAAAGCCATCATGGGATACATGTGGGGAAGGACCCCATAAATCTGAGAAAATAAGCTGAAAAGGTGTTGTGGAGCGATGTATCCGTGAGTGAGCTGGGAATCGATGAGATTTTGCCATTGCACATGCATCACAAAACGCAGATACTAGAGATGGATCATATGGGAGTTGATGTTGACTGAGTATTGATTTAACAAGCTTGATGGATGGATGGCCAAGTCGAGAATGCCAAAGAGGAACTGAAAGTGAACTGATCTGAGCTGATGGAGGCGAGAACGGAAAGGAGTAGAGACCGTTACTTGTTGGTCCTTGAAGGAGGATTGTCCCCGAGTTGCAGTCCTTAATGAGAAAAGAATCAGAGAAGAATTCAAGTGAGACATTATTATCTAGATAGAGTTGCCGAACTGAAATTAAATTTTTCTGAAATGAAGGAACACAAAGTATTTTGTTGAGAATGAATTGAGAAGTAGAGGAAGAAAGGGAAGCAGAACCAGTGTGAGATATGGGTATAGGAGACCCATCGCCAACACGCAGCTGTTCATCGCCATGATACTCAGAAGCATGTAAATTCAAGTTTGCTAAATCACTGGTGATGTGATTTGTAGTTGCAGTATCCGGATACCAGTTTGTGTCTGGAGAATAGCTGGAAGAAAAATGTGCTGCAGCTGGTTGCGAGGGTGTGCAAGCTTGAATGAGGTGTTGAAAACAGTTGAGTGCAGAGTGACCATGCCGATTGCACACCTGACAGATCACAGAGTTATTAGAGGATGCAGAAAAAGTGCTGCCATTGTTACCTCGTCCTTGCTGAGAGTAGAAACGGCCAGTCCCTCTTCCACGAGAATTACTTCTATTCCCTCGATAACCTCGGCCTCTTGGAGCATTCGGAGATTTTGCAGTAAAATTGGCTGAAGTTTCACCTTGAAAAACTTGAGTGTCCGAGTGGCGAAGCATGCGAGCTTCATGAGCTAAGAGATGGCCGAGTAGTTCTTCAGGTGATATAGGGTCAATACAGGTAGTGACTGATGATACAATAGCATCATAGTCACTTCCAAGACCAGCAAGCAGGTATGGTACGAAATCAGAGGGTTGAAGTGGTCGGCCTGCAGCTGCCAAGGTATCAACTAGAGTTTTGGCTCTGCGAAAATAAGTGGAAATGGAATCAGAACCCTTTTTGAGGGAGGCTAGTTGATACTGAGTTTGTAGGACCCGAGCTTGAGAAACAGATGAAAAAGAGGACTCCAGCGAAAGCCACACGGCTCGAGCAGTGTTGCAACCAATGACTTGGGCAATAAGAGTCTCTGAGAGGGACAAAATGAGAATAGAAATGACCATTTGGTCATATTCAAGCCATGAGTCATAAGTTGGATTTGGAGTAGAATCAGAGAGTATGGATTTTGGAGGAAGGCAGGAACCATCTACATATTTGTAGAGACGCTGCCCACGAAGATATGGGCTAGTTGTGCCTTCCATAAGAGGTAGTTTTCTGGGGTGAGTTTTACTGAGATGACATGGGACAAATTTGGATAGGGAAGAGCAGGAGAGGAGGAAGGAGAAGCAGCCATGGACGTTGGTCCTATGGTGCTCTGATACCAAGTTGAAGATTAATTTCTTCCTTGTATATTCTACTATGTTGTTGCATTATAAAACAGTGCCTATTTATAGGCGTATGCTATACAAAGTCTAGAATATTCTAATGTGAGAAAGGTGCAATTTGTTACAAGAGTTTGTTATACAAAGATGCAGTACAGAGGATGCGTGAAGACGTATTTGCTGATTTACGTAATTGCACTGGACGTCTGGTCCTGTAGTGGTGCGGTGACTATGCTGTCCTTAACATTTACTAATAGAGTAGCGGGTATATGCTTTGATGATCGATCTATTTTTTTTACGGGTCGAGTTCGATTCGAATTTATCTAGATAATTACCGAGTGAGCTATCGAATAGACTGATCTATTTACAGTCCTACTAGTGGTCCTTATTCCTTCCCCACTCTAATGCATAATTCATTGAATTAACTAAGTAATTAATAGTCTGTTCTTCGATCGTACGTTGTGGATTCGTGAAGAGTTAGCACATCGGTTGATGTTATATATATAGATACAAAAAAGTACTAAAAATATAAAGAAGTTATATAAAAATAAATTCACAAATTTATAATATTGATTTATTGGAACTAATTTACAATAAAAGTAATTTTATAATCTAGTTTAATGTATTTAAGTTACTTTAGTTTATGAATTTACTTTTATGTAATTTTTTTTTTTTGTGGCTAAAATATTTTTCTTTAGTTTAATGTTACAAATTAGACTAGCTAACTAAATTTGCAACATAACATGATACGCAGGAATTAATAGAAATGCATGCAGCAAATAAAGTAATTAATTTATTCTTTTATTTTTATTTGGGTTCATCACTTATTAGTGAATTGAAAAAGATCAAGAAGCAACGCCCTAATTAATTTGGATAGCATGCATTAATATTAAAAGCGAACATGCATTAATTGGTTGGAAACTCTTGATGATATCAAATGCGAAAAGAAAAAGAAAAGCTGGTACAAATTAAGGGGGTTGCTTCAACGTATGCTCTATCTTAAATGGAATCATGCACAGATCGTGACGAGTGAGAACACAAGCAATTAGCGTGTAAGCCATAACAGATTGAAATAGGAGGAATGGACACGGTGGGTCGATATTGGAGCATTATTATAATTGGGTCCTCAATACACGTACGCACGTGTCAATTATATAGCCATATTGCGATAAGGTTTATATAATCCGCCACTATACGAAATCGATGGATCACTTGAATGGTGGGCACGATGCTAGCTAGCGCGCGCGCGCGCATATGATCGTGTATATGAATAGGATTATTGGTGATACACGAAAAAGACTGTTCAACCACTGCATGCGCACGCTTACGTATAATATGATTAATTCTAAGAAAAATAGTTATTTTTGTCTAATTTTTTGTTACGAAAATGACAATTTTTTTTTTTTATTAAAATGGATATATTTTCATCATCAATACTCGTTTTTCTTATAAATTTCCAACTAATTGATCGATCATGTATCATTTGCACATTGTGATGATCAATCACTTCTTTTTGGATTTAATCCCCTACCAATTAAGTTGCTCATGATGATGAATTATATACCAACGTACATTTGCCAAAATAGTGACAATTATAGCTAGAAAATGCGCGTGTAGAAGGAGATTGAGAGAGAAGCCTTTTGGGCATCTTTGGGTGCGTGACACGTTTATTGCATGGGGACCGCGTACATTGCATGCGTGTCACGTGTTTAATTAGGTGGCGCAAACCTTAGCCGGCCAAGATGTATTGACAATGATGTCATGCATGCAAGAGTAGGAATTAATTAATAATCCTAATTACAAGGTAGAGATTAATAGTTTAATACTAGTAGTACTACTGTAATAATTTGTTCGATATATATTACTCGATCGATACTAGCTCATTTGATGCATGCTGCATGTGTGTGCATGCAGGATGATATATATATATATATATATATATTCATGCATGGAACCAAACATTAATATAAGGATTAATTGTTTTGATAGAGATCGATCATGTTCAACCTTATAGATGTTTGTTTTTATTATTTTATTTTAAAACGATCCTAATTTATTAGTACCATGTCAGATTTTGTTACTATTCATGTCCTTTTTTTGGATTAATTATGAGACTTATTATATATAATAATATTGCAACTTAACACCAATGTTTTTCTTTTAGACATGATCTCCAGATATATAGCTTATCAAATTCAACGGATGATAATAAATCGAACTACCGACATTGGACTCTTTAACTTTTTTTTTCCCTGTCGTAAACTTAATCATGAGAGGGGTGTTTTTTGCCCTTTGGGTAGGCGTGCATGTTTATCGATCCAACGTGTGATGTTTTTAGTCGCAAAGTCATGTGTTATGAATGATAGGAGAAAAAGTAAATTAAAGAATAGAATCTATCCCCGTGTGCACGTACATACACATATATTGACCAACCCACTTGGATGGAACAAACAGTTTGTTCAAATATGAGTGCCTGACTGGCCTAATTTCCTGCCCTGCCTGCCCACAATTCAAAATAGATGTTCCATACAGTCAACATGAGCTGGGGTCTTTTCGGTAAGGTCTCCGTATTTCCATGTGAAAACCTCACATGTCTACCTAATCGAGAGTTGATCGACTTCCATGCCATTTAAACCTGCCAAAGAAAGCGCTATCATGCACGGGTCTCCTGTTTTGAAACAGAAAAAAGAAAGGGTGATCTACATCTTCGTTAAGAGGAAAGATATTTATAATTGTTAATTATAATCGTTTTGAAAAAATATATATATATATATATATATATAATTTACATGAAAAAATTTAAAAAAAAAGTTATATGAAAAATTAATTTTTTAATAATGGATCCAACTATTTTTTAAAGTGATTACGCTGTATTTATGCACTTTACGATTATATGTAAAATTACTCTTCTTCATTTTGTTTCACTTTGTACTTTCCGCCAGTTATAAAAATGGATGAAAGGTTGCATACATACGAAGCGCGCATGCGTTTTTTAACTTGCATTATACATATATGCCATAATTATAATTAATGAAAAATGTATTATTATACAATTATTTATTCTATAGTCATAAAAAGATTCCACAAAAATAAATTCATAAATTAACATTATTTCATACGATATATATTATATATACTCTATAATAAAAGTACTTTTATAATCTAGCGTATCATATTAAATCACGTCGATTTGATATAAATTTATTTTTATAAATTAAATTTTTTATAACTAAAACATTTCTATCAAATTAATATTCACTTTATCTTCTAAACTAGCTAGTATAGTACTTGATCTTTTGTAACTTCATTTCTCCTTTAATTAAGATGCAGTTAGTATTCGTCATCTACTCGTCACCAATTTTAATGATCTAAAAAGTATCAAAGAGTGAAATACAAGAAATCAAACTTCGAATGTCTATTATAGATCGAGGCGGTGTACGTAGCCTTGTAGGTACAAGACTAATTTTCTCGAAAGAGTAATATTGTTAGATACAAACTTTAAATAGATAAGTTGTAGAAAAATTTTTATAATTAAAAAGTGAGTTTTATTAAAAAAGCATGGCTTTTTAATTTACACTTTTTAAAAATAAGATCTACTTTTTTATAAAGGCTCACGTGAGACTTGTATACAATATCATTCCTCATCTCGAAAAAGAAAAAAAAAATGTTCGACTTGTCTAAAAATTTTTTTTCTATGTACAATGGAAAGATCGATTGAGGAGAGGGCCGTGACCCAAGACAACCCAACCTAGAATCAAAAGAAGTTCTCAATTAGGTGTGGTAGATCGAACTCCCACACCTAATTGAGAACTTTAATATGCATATATAGGATTAAGAAGCAGCGCATCATTAGGTTATCTTAAGCTACTTTAATTTAGTTCAGACTGTACGCATTCTTGTTGAGTAATCCGGTCAGCTGAATGATCTTTTGGCTTACATATGCATGTGCTCTAGAAGTTTAATTATATAATGAGTAATGTTATATACCACATTAACAGTATATTTTCATTCCACTCTATAAGATGTGACATATCATTGGATGATAAATAATTATTCAATTAAAGATCATCTAATGGTAATAACTGTGTCACATCGTACATAGATGGATGAAAATGAGATGATAATATAGTGTATAGAATTTTTTTTATATAATAGATTAGATAGAGAGCAATATTAATAAAGGAGGTTGGCTATTTCATTATAAAAAAAAAAAAAAATGACTTTTTGTGTCACTTAAATTGGATGCAAAAAATATAAAATGATTGTGAAAAAAAATTTGGCAACCATTTTGTATTTTTCGCATCCAATTTAAGTTATGCAAAAAGCTATTTTTTGTAGTGTTTATAAATCAATTAATGAGCATAATTAGTCAAATAATTCTTAATATAAATATATGTTACGAAGTTCTCTATACATCATCATGTCATTCACATTATATATACTTGGTACATGCATGATATATAGTACTCGATCGCGCGTTCTCATTAAATAAATATATTAAATTTAAGCTTTATCCATATTAATTAATATACCGACCGACCACCATGTGAAGTACCGCTAATTACATCAACATAATTAATTAAAGCGTTAACATGATGTATTCGTGTTTTATTATAAGGCCAGATGAACGCGTTTGCACTGCAACAAAAAATATTTTTTGGGACGAAATTATTTTGAGATGAATTGGAAATCGTCCCAAAAAGTGGGATTTTGGAACAAAATTTGAATTTCGTTCCAAAATGATGACAGTTATGCCAGACCGTTCGAACGGTATTCTTAAGGACGAAAATCTTTGTCCCAAATAAGTTAACCGTTCCACCGTTAATGATTAACCCTTCAAACGTTTAATTTTTACCGTTTGAACGTAATATTGGCGCAATAGGCAAAATTATTTTGGAGGGAAATAGATAAACCGTGTTTTCCCAACAAGTACGTCCACTTGGTGCAGTGCGTGGTTATGACTTATGTGGAAGAGAGTTTGAGAAAGCTCAGTGGTACGTGCTGAACAATTGCCCTGAGATAGAGATTTACTTGAAGTAAGTATTAATCTTTTCTTAATTTAGTATTCGCTCATTTACTTTCGCAAAATTCTAATAATATAAAATACATGTGGTAATCATCAATTTCAGTGATCATATTAACATGCTCAAGGAACTAGGAGTAAATAATATAGACCGGAAACATGAAGAGGAGTTTCCGAGATGGTTTGAACAACGGGTAATGACATTACATATGCGACACTTCCTTCAATACAAATAGAAAATATTGATTGTTTTTTTTATTGATATAATAGAAGTTTTACTTAATATGTAGGTTGTACAAATGCATGCCAATAATCCAAACGATATATCAGATGAATTGTATGCATTAGCGCGTGGTCCATCGAGACGGGCTACAAGATATTCTGCATGTATTTCTCGTGGTAGTAGGTATCACACAATAGATCGAGATCATTATAGGAAAACACAAAATAGTGGTGTCCTAGTTGAGGGAAGTCATGATGGAGAAAATATTGAATTCTATGGAGTGATTGTTGATATAATTGGAATGAAATATTTGAGGGAGCTTGCAGTGTATCTGTTTAAGTGTGATTGGTAGGATTTAAGCAATCCTCAAACTGGAGTCCGTGATGATGAATATTTCTTGAGTATTAATACATCAAGAAAATGGTACGAGGATGATCCATTTATTTTAGCTTCTCAAGCATCTCAAGTATTCTACTTAAATGATCCGAAGTTAGGAACTCAATGGCGAGTAGTACAAAAATATGCTCCAAGAAATATATATGATGTTATCCCTCAGGCAGAAGGGCGAGATGAAGAAGAAGATGATGCCTCTACTCAAGAAGCATACCAAGAGAGTCAGCCCATCTTTAATTTGTTTGTGGATTTGAGCCAGTATGAGATGATTCCATTGAATAGAGAAGATATTGAGGCTGAAATTGTTGATGCGACACTTGAGCAAAGTGTTGATTCATCTGAAGTATCTACAGAAGATGAGACTGAATTGTCAAATGATACTGATACAGATAGTGATTGACGAATTATATTTTCACATTACGTGATGATGAGCACTATTTTACTTAATGAATATTGTATCAGTTTTTTGAAATTATGCCTCCGAAGAGAAAGGAAGTGCGCAACCCATCTCCACCTGTTCCTAGCTCTCCTTCAGACTCACCATTAGAGATTGACTCTACAAAACAAGGTAAAATTCTAATAGTCATAAAAGTTATTAATTAAGATTATAATAGAAAATTGATTATAATGTTATATATCATGATGACTTCACAGTACAATCTCGTCAAGGTCGAGGCACTACGAGAGGCGTAACGTTGGAAAAATATCGTAAGGTGGGTAAGATCAAAGTTAACATTCTTGATGAACATACCGGAGGCGAAGGACAACTAGCAGCTTGGCTTGCATCGCATGTGGGTGCTCTTACACGAACTTATGCACCTTTGGCAACAAGTTCATGGAAGAAAGTCCCCCAAGATGTTAAGGACCTTATCAAGAAGCGTTGTTTGGTAATGTTTAATAAATGAAATTTAATTGGACTTATAATTTTATTTTACTTTAAAGTTAGAATATTATAAATGATAATATTTTTGTCCAAACTTTTTTCTGTAAGAATGATTTCGAATTAAATTTTGGTCGGAGAGAGGAGCGTAAAACTGTGGAAGAGCTTATGAGTAATGCATTCCGCAAGTATAAGGCGAGGTGTCATGAGCATTATAATAAGTTTGAGAATAGTGAAGAAGCACGCCAACATCCTTTTCAAAATGTGCAACCTTCTGATTGGGAAAAACTTTGTGACATGTTTGAGGATCCATCATATAAGGTATAATTAATTTAATTATTTTAGTCCTATTTTTAATTTCGCTTTCTAATATTTTCAATTCTTATGTAGGAGCGAAGTTCTATAAACAAAACAAATAGATCAAAATTGAAGATTACTCATCATGCAGGCTCAAGATCTTTCCACCGTCTCTTTAAAAAATTGGTATTTCTATTCTTTCATTTGTATATAGTTAACTGAATATATCAATCATAATGACTTTATATCTTAACAAATCTTTATTATAGCAAGATTCAGATGCCAATTATGATCTGACAAAATTATATGCTGCATCACATACTAATCGTAATGGAGAGTGGAGTCATCTTGATGCCCGTGAAAAGTATGTAAGTATTATAATTTGTTTTAAATAAATATATTTGAATATTTATGATGATATTAACTCTTTATCTTATGTGTAGGATAAAATGGTTGCCCTGCGTGCTGAATTTGCGTCAGATCAAAATTCCTCAAATACAGATGTTGAGATTTTTACACAAGTTCTGGGTGAACGTTCAGGATATTTGAGGGGTTTGGGTCGCTGTGTAAAACATTCTCCCTCTTCCTCTTCTTCCGGGTCTGCCTCTATAGCTCAAGAGAATGCGAATCGTAGAATTGAAGAATTGGTTGCAAAACAACAAGAGTTAGAGGCTCAATTGGCGAGACAAGGAGACATGGAGATGCGCCTCAAACAACATGAAGAAGAACAAGCAGAGTTCAGGAGAGATATGCAACTCCAAATGCAACAGCTTATGCAATAGTACATGCTTCCAACCAACTGATGGTTTTTTACGTCTAGCTTATGATATTATCTAATTATATATGAACAATGCTAGTTTTATGGTTATTTATTTCTTCGCACTTATTATAAAACTTTTGTGAGTAATTAAACAGTTCCTAATTTATGTTTTTCAAATAATATGGATGTCTATTTAGTTTTTGTATAATTATTGATTTTAATAAAAATAATATATGTTCGAACGACCGAGTCACGTTCGAATATTAATGGGCATGCCGTTCAAACGATAATGTACCGTTCAAACATCAATGCGCAAACCGTTCGAACGATACCAGATGCTCAAAAAAAGGTTCAAACGCATGACATTACCATATCGTTCAAACGTTGATCATCACCATTCGATCTCTTCTACCGTTCGATCGTCTCATTTAACTTTCGAACGTATTTCTATTGATCGTTTGAACGTATCTTGATAACCGTTCAAAAGAAACGTTAACGTTCGAACGGTATATGAGAATCATTCGAACGCTATTCTGGAACGAATTTTAACCGTGACAAAAAAATCCATCATTCGAACGGTATCGAACGGTCAATTTCAAAATCGTTCCAAAAGATATATTTTGGGACGAAATTGTGATTTTCTTCTCAATATATCTTCTGGGACAGTGATGTTGGGACGACCTTGGGACAAAATTTTTTCGTCCCAAAAAATCTTTCAGAATGAAATCTATATATTTTGGGATGAAAATTTTCGTCTCAAAAAATGTTTTTTGTTGTAGTGTTGCATGGAAGCCTAAATTATTGTATTTTAGCGATTATAAACATTTAAATCACGTAAAGTACTTTAAAACGTTCAAACTAGAACTAAACATTTAATTAAGATTAATTTATAACACATCATCGTGCCTAGCTATATCGGTATAATTAGATATAGCATAAAACATAATGCTGATTAATTAGATAGATATACGTGACCCAATTAGATTCCAAGGTCTCTGTTTTCTTTTTTTCTTTTTTTTCGGTATAAATCAGTCTATTATACATTAAAAAAAAAATGGCATTTTGTGATCAATTTATTATAACGAAAAAACTATTAACAACTAATTTTAAAAAATTAATTAATTAATTAGTTATTACCCAATTATTATAAGCCGCTCGATTCTTAAAGATGGTATATATAATTAATTTATTGGAAAACAATTATTCACATTGTTGGAAAGGAATAAGTTGAATAACACCTAAAAGAGGAGAACAGTAGAGGGGACGTCGTATCATATATGATCTGGAGAATAGGTATCTTCAACAGTACTTTCTTATGAGACGCAGGAAGAGTTATTTTTTATGGGAAAAATATAGTTATAAATATAATTATGTATTAATTTGTATATCAATATAATGTAATTGGTCAAAAAGTAAATTTTATTAAAAATAATATTAATTTAAATTTTAAATATGAATGAATCAGTATTGGTACACAAATTAATATGCGAATGTATTTATATATAATAAAATTCTTTTTGATGATCCATGTTCGAGTCGCAGCGTCCTCTGTGTGTATATATATTTATGTATTATTTTGTTTCCAAAGAGACAAAACAATGACAACCCATTGATTAAAAGCTTGGGACGTACCAAAAAATGGAATCCAAGGGTCATCAAGGTTCAACGCCTTAATTTCTATGGCTCATGTTTCACCTTTTTCCCTTTTTTATTTTTATTTATTTTATTATTATTTTTTTTTTTTATCATTTTTAATTTTGGACCGATGTAAGTTGTGATGACCATCATGATATTCCCAACTTAATTATGAAAAAGAAATACTAATTAAATCAGCATAGTTGGAAATTAACCTAATGGAGAGTAGTATATTGTTTTTAAAAACACCGAAGAAGTAAACCCAAAGGAATAAAATAAAATAGCATGCAGCATTTTCTAGGGTAGCTAGAAGATCAAGGCCGGCCGGGGCACATTAATATTATAGGACTAAATGGATAAAAAATCATGACAATTTGTGTTAGTCTCTCTTCAAAGTGGTCTAATTCTAAAGGCAAATAAATTGCATTAAAAAAGTCTCTTTTCTCAGCAACCACACACCATGATAGTTACATCCAGCCATGTGCTCTTGGGAAAAAAAAAAAAAATAGTTGCTACTCTCTGTTGGAAGTCCAATCTCAAGGGCCATGGTTTAAAGTGAACCTAATTCTAAGATCTTTCCAATCTCTAAAAGTCTTCAGCTGTTCAGCACCTTGAATCGATCAAAACCCTATATTGAAGAAGTTCCTGTTTGATCTTGGAAAAAAGGGAAAAAAAAAAATCTGAAGTTGGATTTGAGATAAGAGAAATTTGCTTTTGGTTGAACCTGCACTCAATGCCTAGCCCACTGCATATATAGTGGGGAGCACAATGAAAGTGATGAAGATGAACATTCAACTTCCATAACTGCAGTAGCTAGCCTACCTCACTTTGAGTTTCTTTGTTTTGCTAGTCTCTTTCTAACTGGTACAAGCAAAGTTGGCATTTGGAATTACCTGCGGTTTCTGGAAAGTTCCTATATGTGTTGGGTTTTTCTGTCTGGGAAAATAATATTGTTGGTACAATGGATTTTGCTTTGTTTGTGAAAAAACAAGGTCCAAGTTGCGCTCATATTGTTGTAACTCGAGAAGGACAGGTACACTGAATTAATCTCCAAAAGTTGCAGGGTGTCCTATATGGATCATGTTCATCCAAACCAGGACAGGAAAACATAATAGAACAAGGTGATAGGATGCGCTCTTCATTCCATCCAATCAATAAGCCGAACTGTCGATTCGGAATGAATTGAGACCCACCACCAATGGTATATAACTATATATCCTTGCAATTAAGCAGACAGAAATTCAAGCTATGGTTCTTCTACAAGCTTCCCAGTACAGCAAATTCAGTGAATCCTTCCCAAGAGATGGATTCATCCCCATTTCAGTCACTTCTCTTCTTTGGAATACATTGACGGTGGGAAAGATTCAAGGTGGTAAGTATGCAGTTTCATGTTTATGATGAATGAAACTAATCACTAGTTCAAGGACCATAAAAAAAAAATATATATATATAAATAAAGGATTGCCGGCTGAAATATTTAACAATATCTCATCCAAGAAAGAGAGAGGATCAATATTCATGTAGTATAATGGTTATAGTGGACCATTAAAATACTGTGGATCAGTCAGAACATGAGCCATAGAAGAATATGATCATGGGCTAGAGAGAGCTGGCTTAGAAAGCAATGTTACTTAGCAAGAACAGTGAGACCACTAAAAATATCACATATATATATATATATATATTTATATAACTAAGAAATAATAATAATAATAATAATAATGATAATTCAATGGCTGATGAAGTGGATGTGTCCTTCTACAAATGGCTAATTAAATATAGTAGTACTGCTCAGAACAAATTAATTAGAAAAAAACGTACGTTAAGGCCAATTGATGAATGGGTGAGACGTTGGATGTGTCTCAGCCAACCAAATGGCTAATTAGTGGTGAAATATTGATCAGACAAAATAATTAGCCAGGGTGCATGTTCCAAAGAAAAGTGAATAAGCTAGCTCTTATATATGCAGTGCAAAATAATAAATTCCAATTAAAAGGGAATGATTTTTTTGCCTACCTGAATTGTATGGTCGTCATTGAGTGCAATGAACTTTCTAATATGATATAAAAAGACGTTGAGTGAGTTTAATTGGTGCCGCCACATGTCATTTTCACCGTTTCTGCACGTATGTTTTCTTATGTTGCAAATGGCAACTTGGCAAGCATATATAATATCAAAAATGCTATTTGCACATGGCTTGGGGTACCCGCCGCTCACACGAGTCCACGTGTCTGTTTTAATGAAACGGTGCGCATTGTTAGGCTGGAACCTTCTCTCGATTTTTCACACGGTAGGCTGGAACCTTCCCTCGATTTTTCACACGGCTTGATCCCCCTTTTCTCATCCTGCCTTCCCCCCTTCACGCACAGAACCCGGATGAATTTAGGGCAGGGATAAGGCCGTCGTAGCAGAAGGGAAAATCGATTATTGTTTTGGGTTCCTTCGATTTTGCAGTTGTGTGCTTCCCCCTTTCCTCATCCTGCCAGATTTCATCTTCACGTACAAAACCCGGAAGAAATTAGGGAAGGGATTAGGTCTTTCAAAATCGAAATCAAAATCGAAATCGTAGCTAGACGAACGATCTTGGGAAGGTGTTTCAACCATTTCCGTCGTAGTTTCGGATCGGAAACCCTCACGGTGAGTCTCTCTCTCTCTCTCTCTCTCTCTCTCTCTCTATATATATATATATATACACTCACACATATATGCGTATTCTTTGTTGTCTCTCTATCGAAAGATAAGCTGGTCGATGTAATTTTTCTTTTTCGGTGTTTGATTTGTGCTGAAGAATAATCTAGAATTCATAAATCTTATAGCCTAATATTAGATTTTTTGTCTGATTTAAAGGAGGACTCAAGTGTTTGCTGCATGCTTTGAAATGGGTTTGTTCGAGTTTTATTGTTGCGCTTTATTTTGGAAGCGAATTGTCTGCTTGGTTGCTGAGAAAAGCTGGAAATAGAGTGAATTAAATGTTCGGTCTTATAATTTCTTGTCGAACCTGGATACGTATAAAAGAAAAAAAAATCTTTTGGGACCTAGAAAATTATACAAAGTGGCCGGATTCATTTTGTCCTGCTTTGGTGTTAGGAAAAAGATAAGCTGAGTCTTGACATATTGGTATATAAATGCCTTCTGTTTTTTCCCTTCATTTATAAATGTCCAGGAAAGCATGTGTCTCTTGTTGTGGCTCTTCTATTCTAGTGGTAATGCACTAGAATACATCATGTCTTGATTTGATGGTGATTGTTTTGGGAAAGAAACCTAGGTAGATATGAATACCGTAAAGAATGAAATATTAAGTCATGGGCTGGGAAGTCTGAAGACTGGGAGATTTTTCTACATTGTGGACTTTTGGGTCATTTATTTTGAGTAAGTGCTTACAGATTCTAACAGAAATTTAATTTAAAAGGAGTCAAGCATGAAATTGCCAATAGAATATGTAACCTTGTTATGATGTAATGGATGCTAAGGTGGCAAAATTGTGTTAAAATGTTAAAAAAACAAAGTTCAATAGAGTTTTTGTTTAAATCCTCAAAAAAATATTGGTAAACTCTATACCCTTGTCACATAATTTAATTTATAAGAAGATAAATTATAATATATGTTATGAGCATTACATTATTATGTTATACATATGGAGGAAGTGGGTGGAGTGAGAAGAATAAGGGAAAAAAATGAGCCATAAGGTACAAATTCTTTGTTATTGGTTCCCAGCTTTGCAGTTTGCAGCACAATGGCATTTAAGGTTTTCTTCTTTCTTTTTTGTTTAATTTTTTTAAATAGATTTTATTTTATGGGATTATTTCTGAAATATTAGCATAATTAGTTGCCATCTTGGAGGCCCTAGCTTTGGACACAAGTAACTAATAAATAATCCATTTATTAGTTACTTGGAGGCCCTAACTTTCCTCCAATATTAATGATCCATTTTGACAAACAGAAGCTTTGTTTTAAAATAACCTATTCAATTTGGAATCTTCATTGAATTGGTCTCTCCCATTTAAGGCTGAAGTAATTAATGACATTGTTTTATCAAATCTTGCTATCTAATTTTTTCTTTTGTCATTTTCAGTTGGAAATAGAATGGAATCATGATATGAATTCAAAATTATTTATTGCAATTTTGACACAAGTTTAAGATCTTCTAAATGAAACTTAACCCAAGTCTCATTTAGAAGAAATGATTTTTTGGTAGAATAATTGTTATTTTTTCCCAACTAGTAAGATTGTGAAGCCCATTTCAGAAAGATGCATGGCATTAATTCATTCATTGTTTTTTGTTACATGTAAAGCCTTTGCTATTAACTGGAAAATTCCAGCTTTTAGCTTCCATAAGTTTTAGTTCATAAGTGGTAAAGAGATATACTTCCCAAAAGCTTCTTTCAGTATATGCATGACCTTAGTCAATTAATCATAAGGGCAGAGGGTGTTGTATTTTTCTGACAACAGTTTTTGTGGCATTGGATTAATATAAGAATATGTCATCATCCACGACAACGTCTTCTTCCTCTTTTGCCAAACAAAATCTCCCTCATCCATTATGCTTCTGTGAGATAGAAGCCCAACTGAGATTCTCAAATACTCAAAATAATCCAGGACGTCCCTTTTTAAGTTGTCCAAAGTACAACAAAGAGATAACTAAATTCAACTTTAAATTAAATTATTGTGTTTGATGTGATGTTCATCTAACATTTTGCTAATTCTTGTGTATAAAATCACAGGGCTTACCATATTGTAAGTATTTCAAATGGGTAGAGGGCCATGAATACAAGATGGCGGACCGTCCAGAAACTGATGCTGAATTTTGCAGCAAGGAGAAAGAGCTGAAGATGTTAGTCAATGAGATTGAAAAGCTCATTATTGATTTGCGTTAAAGAGTAGACGAATTCGAGTTCGTACTATCCAATAGAAATGAGGAGTTATTGAAGGAGTTGGTGGCTGTTGTACGTGAAGCTGAAGTTAGACGTGCACGCACATTAGTCCGTGTGTTTTGGGCTTTAGCATTTGTTGTAGCATATTTCTTGGTGATGCATAAGTAATTTCAGATTAGTGTTAGAATTCTTGAACTCTAGCTGTGTATGTAATGTTTATTATATGTAAGTGAAACTTGTGAATCATGTACAAGGGAACTTGAAACGGCTACCCTTACCATGCCCTCTTTTGCATTTTCAAAACTGTTTTGCTCGTTGGAATGGAAATGATACATTGGATGGATGGGATGATAGAATATGGTAAAGTAGCTCATTTCTTGTATATGGTAATGATTCATGGGATGGAAAAGATAGAATCCTTGGGTGTTTTAGTGATGTAAATGTTGAAGTTATTTTGTATTGGGAAATGATTCATCTCATCAATGGGAATTTAATATCTAGTTACATGCAATATTTTGTGTCCAACAATCTAATTTATATAGAAACATGTAATATTTAGAACCCGAAAATGCATCCTGGAAAGAATTTATGCTCTAGGCTGGAAATATTGGTGCAACAATAATCTTCTCCAATATTTAAAGTCATTCTAACATTGAGCAATTGCCGTATCCTTCTAATAGATGTGTTACCATTACAACCTTTTAGGCAAAAAAGCTTTTCCAAAAACATTTCTCACAAGCAACAATAATAACGAATTTCTTCATTCAGATTAACTTAGTGAATGATGGCCATGGGCATTTGTGTGGGATTCATCATGCTGTATACTTCTTTTCGTGGTGGGGTCATGAATCAGTACCTGCACATCCAAATTACAACTTAGAAAAATTACACATTGTCTTGCCTTTAATAAACACTATAATGGCTCCCAAGCACGAAAAATATATTATGAAATTTGCTATTCTCCAACCATAACCATTGCTAACGCCTTGTATATGTAAATGGATCCAAATAAATTTTTTTATAACCACAACAGGAAACACGATCCCATACAACTACCCCTTTCTCTTCCACTAAAACTATCTACACTTTAACAACATGAACTTCTCCTTTCCTGGAGCAACTGCTTGGATTATCATGTAATATTCTAGAGAACATGCATGGGTCCAACAATCTTTTATACTGATATTGCAGTAATAAATATTATTACTAGAAAGATGCTTCATTTCATATGTCAATTTCCCAAGTACATGTATATTAAACCTATTCAAACTCTTTCAAGTGGTTAGAAGCATGCTAAGTACCAACTAATTGTGTTACCAATAATATCATAATGCATCACCCACCATCCACCGGTTGTGATCCATCCAACCCAAAGAACACATGCAAGGAGTAATATGTGTTGTCGGGTCTTAAGTAACCATATTACATCAATATTACGTCTTGACAAATAAAAGATTGAATTTTTACCATTTCTTGACTCCCGATCATTGATTCTTGGCGCTGGGTTTGACATTTTTCAAGAATTGAGCTGTCTTCAACAAGCTGGTCAAAAACAGTATAACAAACGTTTAGAAATTGGAGGCCCAAGTCTGATTTTTATCAAATAACCTAGCACATTAAACGGTAGGTTGATTTACAAGCTCATATACCTGCGACAATCCAACATCACAAATATCTTTATCTGACGGTCCAAATAAATTCCTGCAAGTGTCCGGCAATGGTGTATCTCCTCCATCTCTCTAAAATAAAACAAGTAACATAACACATGTAGAAACAATGCATTAATAACTTATAAAACCAAATAAAGAAGTATATTTATTTGTGCGAATCCATAGTGAAGTACCTGTTTACGTTTTCCCTTGACTGTTGCATTCTTGGCCTTCGCCTTAACTTTCCTTATCTCTTTTTCCATGGTCGATGCTCTCCTCAGAGATGGTGGTCTGCCTTTCCCTCTTACTATCAGCGGACTGAGTACTTTATCTGAACCCACACATGTAGAAACATCCGGTATCGAAGGAACAACATTGGAACCCGTGCATGTTCTTGATGGAGGTTCTTGGTTGTCACTATATAACGCAATCATTGAATACAACTTCTGTGTAGCATCCTCAGCATGTTTTTTTGAACCCGCAGCGTGAGTAATTATCTTATAACATATATTCAACAGAGTATAATATCTGTTAGCATCTGCTTACTGAGCTTCATCCTCAACAAGATACGTCTTGACACCACCATCTCTCTTAAGTAATTCTGGAGCCAAATCTATTAGACATTGTAGTTCTTGCTGGACTTCCCTGAATTTTGCATTCGTGTATAATTCTTGAAACTTCTTTTCGATCGGAGATCTAGATATACAGGGAATGGTCACGCTAAATGAGTGAAAGTCAGCGTTATTTTCATTCTCAATTTTCTTCTTCAATGCGTTGTCAAACTGGTCGACAAACTCTTTCAAGTTTGTCTTCGCGTGAACATAACCATCAAAAAAAGCATTCATGCTCTCGCTCCGCTGCGTTGTACTCATCCCCGCCCAAAAAGTATCTTTCAAGAATGCCGGTACCCAATGCTCACGCTCAGTGTATAAACTTTTCAGCCAAGCATTCTCCTCCAACGTGTAAGTGCTGATTAATTGCTCCCAAGAGCTTTCAAACTCTGCAACATTTTGAGTGTCATACACACATTTTATCAAAGCATTTTTCATCCCACTTTTGTAGGCAGAATAGGAGGAAAAGTTTTCAGAGACTTTTTTCAGTATATGTCACAAACAAAATCGATATCGACTCTGTGGAAAGACAATAGCAATAGCATTCTTCATTGCTCTGTCATGATCTGTGATAATAGTTCTAGGAGCTATACCATCCCTACACTGTAACCAGGTCTTGAATAACCACACAAATGTTGCCGTATCCTCACAGGATATTAATCCTGCTCCCAGAAGAATTGACTGGCCGTGGTGGTTTACACCAACAAATGGTGCGAATGGCATCCCATATCTATTCGTCAGATATGTGGTGTCGAATGTAACCACCTCACTGAAAGATTCATAGGCTGCCCTACTACCGGGGTCTGCCCAGAAGACATTCTTTAACCTCCCGTCGTCATCTAAATCCATCGACGCAAAGAATCCAGGATTCTTGTATTGCATCCGTAAAAAATATTCCCGAAGCGCACCAGCACCACCAGCGCCAAGTCGTAAATGTCTTGCCTTATCGATGTAATTCCGACAATCCTTTTCCAAAAACGGTAGGTTTTCGAAACCTCCCGCGCCAACGACAAGAGATTCGAAACTCTTATTCATTCGGATTCCGGCCAGATCATTTGTATCTAAGACTCTTTTTACAGAGTCACTAACTTCTCTGTTACATTGAAAGAAACGAGATTTTTTTGGACTGAGGCCGTGGTTATGAATGTTATTAACTGTTGTCAACTGATACTTTCCATCTATCTTTAAGACATTAATCTTCGACTTACACTCCGTTTTGCCTGTCGGCCGTGGCCTGGCAACATTCAACGTTCTATTACGGGCTTTCCCATCACGAGCACAGTCGAGTGTGGCATATCTGACAGTCCCATCATCTCCCTTCTCAGTTTTTCTTATCATCACCCCAAATCCAATATTCTTAGCATACTGCTTGTAATAAGTCATTACTTCTTCAAAAGAGTTAAACTCTATCTTCGACTTGGGCTCCTCAATCGTGTCACCACCAACCTCATCATCTAACTGACCTGTCTCGTTTATTCCATCCTCAGTTTCAATCGAATCCTTGGGTATATATTTGTTGCTTTCTTCAACTCTAGCGGAGGTAGATGGACAATCAGTTTCAGCCCAATTAGGAGACAAGTCTTCTATATCACCTCTTTCGCTTACGGCGGATGCAATAAACACTATAGGAGTTGGGTAACCATCATTGGGCTAAAAAGAAGAAGTTAAATATTTAAAAACATACATGACATTAATCTTAAAAATAAAACATAAAATTTATAAAAATTCAACAATACAATTGTATCACCTCTTGAATATTGCATGGATATTGGTAGCCATCTGGTTGTTGCGTTAGAGGTGACCACGTCGAAAGTTCCCCATAGTAACCACCCTTGTGCATGTAATTTCTGAAGCTTACAGAAGTTGACGGTATGTCCTAACATGTTATTACACAAGTTATTCATGTACTGTAATGCATAGATATCAACCCAACGTTGTCATACAAATTTTAAAAAAATATAACACACCGTGGTTGGGAGATTTGAGCTAGATGGTGTTAGCGGAGCTGCGTGTTCTTCCCCTTTTTCCATGATTCTCGAGTCTGCAATAAATCAAGTATAGCCATTTTATCCATGTCCATGCCAAAAACACGACCCTCATTCACTACAGAAGTTGAGGTCAATACTGTCCCTCTTATTTCATCACACTACAAAAAATGCTTTATAAATTATAAGTTTCTTTCGATCGATTTTGTAAAATAGAAGAATAAAATAAAAAGAAAAAGAAAGAACACACTTCCCGAACTTCCTCTCCTAGGTGTAATCATGATTTTTTAGAGCAAAAGTAACTCCAGTTGTGGGTCTATTATGGTAATTGTTCAATGACAAATCTTTATATTCTCGAGCTTTAGCATTTTTTTGATAAGTTATATTCTCAACCAAAATGCTGATATAACTTATATGGTATGTATTACAATTACAAGATGGACGACAAAGATCACTTCACTTCTCTTGTTTGCATTATTGCCGAGCTAGTTCACATAGCATCTCCGAAAATATTTTTGAAGCAATTTAATCATTAGGAGGAGGGTTTTCAAAGTTCTAATGATTCTAAAATCAGATTCTAAAATGAGATTCTAAATGATTCAAGACTGAGAATATCTTATTAGAGGGCAAACCAATAAAGTTTAACAGAAATCGGACTTACTAAAGCCAATAGTCTATCTTTTCACCCTCGGACTTCACTTCATTAGTTTGCTTGCTTATCTTCAAATTATAAACAGACTCAATGCTCTCGTGTCCAAACACAAAGCACCAACAGAGTTACTTCCAGATTTCACCATCACTTTAGGCAAGGGTCCCTCATAATTTTGTATCAAAAACCACAGGAAAACGCACCACACATGCACCACACATTCACTGATCCCAGACAACACCCCCGCTCCAAGTGCCTAATTTAATAACATGTTACAACACAGTGAATAATCAGAGACATGGATGCACGTTGCACAACCAAAAAACGCGTGTTACAGACCCCAGCAGCATATATTTCCTGCATGGGGTCTAAATTGAAAAGATTTCCATTTTTCCATTCCTACATTGTTCTTCCAAACAAACAAACAAACTTACAACATACCCACCCACTACATTGTTCTTGCCCACACGAAAATCCTTTTCCTAAACCATCACTGGAAAATCTTTTGGAATTGCAACAGACCCACACACATTGTTCTTGCCCACACGAACAGCACCCCCAGCACTATATAATACACGATTTCTGGAAGTTATGCAAAAAATAAGTTAAAAACAGAATATCACTGCGAAATGGGTTTCCGGAAGCTTGCAAGAGGAAGATTAAACTGAAACTAAAAACAGAATACCTGAAAAATCTAGTGCCTTTCCGGAATCGACGGCGACGGCGACGACGACGACGACAACGTTAGTGTGGTCTCAAAATGGGTTTCGGCGCTCCTGGAGTATATCTCCGCTTCTGGGTTTTCGAAAACAGAATAGGTTTCAAATCTTCCTAAAACGGAAATGATTTCCGCCCTTTTTTTTTTCTTTTTTTTTTTTAATATGTCGGCTGACGTGGCATCAGCCGATTCCCCAACGGGTACGCATCGCCGTGTACCTGTAGCAGTATTGATATAATATTTATGATTCCTAGGTTCATCTCTCTTTATTTCCTCTTGTTCGATCTGCCTTCTTTTTTTAATATATATATATATATATTTTTCCTTCACAATACACACATTAATGAGTACTTAGGTACCCATTTTGTAACACTGAACAACTGACTAGACTATATGACAGTTTCTGGGTGTGTTTGTGAATGAAATATGTGAAGCCTTCTTAGAGGGTTAGAACAAAGCCCTTAGCATGCATGGCTTTTATTCTATTAGTTTTAGGATGAAAGTTTCCAACCCACTTCGGGTGATGCTACTTATAATGCCATGTAGAAACCTTATCATGACAGCTTGAGGTTGAATTATGTCTTTGTGGAAGTGTTGTAATTAAAAGCAGGCACATCTCCTATATATTATCTTTCAGGTCTCTGCATAGAGGATGAGGATTTTAAACCCATGTGATAAAATTTGAACTCCCATACTAGCAATATGCAGGAAATCAATAAATCAAGAAAGGTAGGGAAAGAGATTCTCTTAGCATCCAAATGGAGCTTGTTTGGATGTTAAAAGATTTATCAGATTATTTGTAAATAGTAGTAAAATAATTTATAAATAGTAATGAGCTGTTTGTGAATAATAGTAAAGTAATTTGAGAATAATTGTATTCTCAAATAGATCTAGAGAAGTTAGAGAATGAATGAAAAAAACATAATGCTTGAATTACCTTGAGTAGACAGTTCTACAAGCAGATAAGGAATTATGATCCAAAATAACTGGAGGAGAAGGAATTATATATAAATACCATAAGACTTCGTTTGGATGTTGAGATGAAATGATAAACTTATGAATAGTAGTGAAATGATTTGTGAATAGTAGTTAAATGGTTTGAGTTAAGATGCTTTATGAGGTTTTGGAAAATGAGAAAGAAAAAATTGAATAAAAATCTTATAAAGTTAAAATATTATTAAAATATTACTTTTTAATATTATTTTAATTTTAAAATTTGAGAAAATTGGTTTATTTTTTATATTTCGTTTGAAAGTTTGAAAAATTATAATAATTAGGTAATGATTAAATGAAAAAGTTGAAGATTTGAGTTGAAAATTATTTATGTTTGTAGTATTTAAATGTTAAGATGCGATGAGATGAAATTAGACCATTTTGCAATCCAAACTATGCCTAAATGTACAGGTGAATGTGGGCAATATTACCAACAAGGGAAAAGAGTAAAATATAAGCCAGCTCTTCCTATAGCCTATTTTGAATTTGAATACATGGGTGCAACATGATCTCGGAGGTTGTCCAAACTCTTATCTGGAATAGATCCTCTTAAGTTTTTGTCGGGATTAGATGGCCTTGTGTGGGGAAGAAATGTATATAAAGTGGGCTCTATAATAATTATTGTTATCAATATAAATATTTTGAACAATATTAAATGAACAATAAAAGTTATAAGCTCCATATTATATGTTTATCTCTCACTTTTTTTTTTTTTTTAATACATTTAGAGGATGGAGGTTTTGAACTCCAATCCTTTATTTTGGAAGTTAGAGATTATGCCAATCAAGTTACAAGTCTTTGACAATCTCTCTCTCACACTTGATATTTTTGAGTTGACAAAACTTAAAAAGATCTCGGTCACTCGAGATTTATGTCACGTCTTTGACAACCTCTCTCCTATTCGATATTCTTAAGTTAAGACAAAAATTAAAAAAAAAAAGATCCTGGTCACTCTTATAATTTTTAACATGGATAATGATACACCAACAACTCATTCACAATTTATATACAATTTTAAATATAATAATATTTTTTATTATATTTAAACACATCAAATCATAGAAAAAATTAAAATAAAATTTAAAATAATATTATTTTATTCATAGTTGTACGTAAATTTATCATTTTCTTTTAACATAAGGTATGGGTGTACGAGTTTTTTGGTTGGCTTTTGTTGATCATAGTGGACCTTTGTTAGTGTGGTATTGGGTAAAAAAATATGTAAGCATGTCTTCTTGGGCTAGCTCAAACTGCAACTGATTACAACCACAGGGGCTATGATGTGGTGATTTTTGGGTATAGGATGGATTTGAAATGGCCCATATGGCCATGCACGTATGTATGAACAAAAAACGATACTCGGGTCAATTCAAGTATTGAAATTACAATTAACTATTTCACCGTCAGCAATGGCTCTGTACTGCCCCTAAAATAAGGGTAAAATCGGATTTCTGTGTTTAGCCACCTCTCTCTCTCTCTCTCTCTCTCTCTCTCTCTCTCGCAACACGAACAATGGAAGCCGTTTACGACTCTGTACGGGCAAAGGAAATGGATCAGAAGAACCAGCAGAAGATGAACAAAATCATTTGCAGGTGAAAACCCCATATGTATATAAATATATATTGTATGTATATGTGTATGTGTGGATGTATGTAAGTGTATGTTCTTAAAGTGGGCAGCTGTGTAGTGATTATTTGAATTGCTTCGTTTCTTCTCGATCAAAGTTGGGATTGCTTTGCTCGCTTTGAGTTTTTTGGAAACGTTGTCTTGTGCTAGTGAAATCCGAAAACTACTGTGTATAAGTGTTTTGTCAAAATTTGCTATCGTATTTGGTCGCCGGACGTTATGGAATACTAGGACATGACTGATAGCATCTGGGAAATGGGAATTTTGAACTAATTGACTAAAACCCATCTTGTAAGGTTGAAAGATTGTGTTTTAGTATGGTGTGAATTTAGGAGAGGATTGTGTGGAGAAGGAGAGGGAGTTCTTACCGGAGGCTTTATAATTTCACCAATTAGGATTGTGAATTAAAATGCTATTTAATATATTTAATTTTGATGGGATTTAGATTGGAGTACAAGGGAATTAAGATAAAGGAACTGCATCCTTCGAATAGCAACAACATCAAACGAAATATTCTTGGTCGATAGCCGACACAAAAGCACCAAATGTTGGTGGAGGTCTGTTATGGGGACATTGGCAAGTTTATGATCTCCATGAAGAGCATACTCTGGAGAAACTAATGAGATTTTGGCAGAGTGAGGTAAGGTTGCCGAATGGGTTGACATTGTAGCAAGCAAGTGGTGAACTAGTGAGATGCCAGCTGAGTGGAAAAGGTTGCTGGATGATGTAATTACCAGCAGGAGACTATTGTGAGACGCCAGTGGGACAGGCTAGGTTGCTCAGATAGGATGCATGAGGCAAAAGAGGCAAGTTGAGAAGTTTGAATTGTGTTGTTCATTGATTGGTTGGTGTCTCTCTGTCATGAGGCGTGATTTATCTATACACTGTCATGGAGCTTGCTAGCTGCTGATTAATTGACTTAATTTTGAAGTCGCAAGGATGTTATTGCTGTATACATGCTTATCAAAACAAGTTATTGCTGTATACATGAAAGTGGTAGCTGTCAAATGTTAAGTTTCTGTGTATATATCTCCCAGTTGACCATTAGAGATGTGATTTCATATATGCTAAAGTGATTGGTGAATTCCTCTTCTGCTTTCAAATGTCATTCAAGTGATATTCTCTCACTTTTGCTGTCTGTCACAAGGTAGTAGATATTTGGTTGACAGCATTTGATTCAGTTAACGTGTAGATCTAAAACCTAGAATTCTACTGTTGATTTCAACCTGGCATCACTTTAGTGCTTCAATCCAATTGCATACTTGTGATGTACTTGGAAGGTTGGTTAGTTTCTTGCCCTGAAATCAATTTCATAGCTTGGAAAACCTTTAAATGCTGAATTTGGTTCAAATTCAGGGATGGGTTGTGGACCAGAATTTATGCATTTGAGTTGGTATGGAAGAGACATATGCTGAAAAATCATATGGTTTCATTTGCATTTAAGGATTTAAAACCAAGAGACTTCACTAGTAATTTTTACTTTTTAGTAATTTTTTCTTTTAATTTGACCATGTTGTGACACCCCTAGAACTCAAATATTTGCTATATCGATGATTTGGATGACTGCTCTGGACAAGTTCGGAAACTTTTTACTCTCTCTCTCTCTCTCTCTCTCTCTCTCTCTCTCTCTCTCTCCCGTTTTGTGTTGAAGGATCTTTCTAAACCTTTCACTGATTAAATTTAGATACGAAGTCATAAACCTTCTCAAAGCAATGGATCTAGCCAACATGATTCTTCAGGTCTGTGCTCTACTTCAATTTCTTTAAATTATTAAAGACAATGGAGCTCTTCTTTCAGTTCTTCTGAATTTCTTGATATTTCAATGCCACTTCAACTAGTTAGGTTTTAATTTTTATTTTATTTTATTTATTTATTTTATGACTTGTTCACTGCTATTAAAATATCTAAAACTGTTTGATTCTTCTCTCCATCCGTTTTTAACAATTTCATTTTTTTCACATTCTTTATCTTGATGTTTTTGTTCTATACTTGGTTTCTAAAAACATATAGTTGAGTGGTAGTTCAGGATCTTTATATCTGGATTTTAGGCATGTACACGGAGTTAATGCTTGTTCATTTTCCCCCACCCCATAGCTGTGTTTAAGGGTTCATCTTTTAGATAGATCATGAGCTTTGATGTAGCCCATATAGTTACATACAATACAATCGACCATGCTTCCTAGTTGGGAAAGGATAACTTATGTTTTGGAAATCTGGTTATCTTTGAGTTGAAAGTAAGGCACCATTAATTAGTTAAGAGTATTGGTTGTGGTTAAAAAATAGATTTTAAAAAATGTTTTCAGAAAAAGAAAAGAAAAGAAACTCGCAAAGAAAGTTCTTTCAAATGGAAACAGAAGACATCTAGCTGTGTAAAAATCTCAATCTTTTTTCTTTTTTCTTCTCTCTGTTTTATTTATTTTAAGAACAGAAAATAGTTGTCAGATAATTGCTCCAAGCTTGCACAGTGTAACTAACTACTAAATCAATATCATCTATGCTATAGATTATGCACTTTGATTTGTGTCTACCCTTGTGTACTATTGTGTAGTTGGCTGGTGCCTCCTAGGCATCTTTATAATGGATTTACTTTGAACAAAAAAGGACCTTATGTTGGTTAGGTGCGTGTTAGGTGTTGTTATAACTGAACCAGCATATGACTCAGCTCCTTGCATTTTAAACTCAAGACTCATAACGTTAGAACAATGATCAACGCATAGATAATAAGGTCACACTTCAACCATTCTGACCCTATCCACATTCTTCCTTGGTATTAGCATGCAGAATGAAATATGTAAAACTATAATGTCTTTCATGTTCTTTGTCCTCCTGTTTCAGTATCTTTTCATATGCTATATCGGCCATTTTTTCATCAATCTCTATTTTCATCTCACTGTTTGCTGATTCTAACCAGACATCTTTTACAATCTTGAACAATGATGGTGTGTTTTCATGGGATATTTATATGGAATGATTATATTACTCTTATGTGTATTGCTCTTACCAACACCAGTGCTAGGTTTTTAAGATGCTTCTTTTGTCTGCTCAATCTCTCTAATACATGGCTTTTATCATATGCATTTTTAATTGATTTTTAAAGTTTTTCTCTCTTCTTTTCTCCAATCTCGTTGGTATGAAATAAATATGTTAGTAGTTTATTCTTGGAACTTACTGATCCCCACTGTGCATGATTAAATACCATAGCAGTCATATGTTTTGACCAAGTATAATTTCCGTAAGGCCACATTTATCTTGGTGTATACAGAATGGAGTTCGCCTTCATGGAGATTCATTTATTAGTGAGAGCAATATGCTTGTTGACAGCTTTTGTTGGATCTGTATGGGACTCCTGGATAGATTTGAACTTTAGATATTGCATCTGTCAACCCAGTTGATGAATGCTGAATTTCTTGGCAGTACTTAACCATGACCATTTGTGCGCGATCCTCCGATAAAGAAAACAAAATATTAATTTGGTGTTTTCTTTTTGTAAAACATTGTTTAAAGTCAATACATATTTTTGTTCAAAAATTCACTACTATGCATCATTGAAAATGGAGCTTAACATTTTGACTTTATAGGGGTTTCTTAAATCACGAGGGTTTAGAGGCATTGCTTTTCCTCTGAGCGGATCAATTTGTGCAATCCTCTGTTTGTATGAATGAAAACCAAATAAGTGGCTTAGTTGATATCTGTCCTTTATTGTGAGGATTTTATTTCTAAGATATATTAGTTCCTAAAATGACAGATCTCTGGTCCCATGCATGGAGATGTTATCATTCTCACTTTGAGGCATCCCAGGTTTGTTTTCTTCATTCTTTTCAAGTGCTTTATGTCCCCATAAGATTAACACAAAATTATTTGTAAAACAAACAAATTAATCATGTCCTAATGCGATAGTTAGTCTGGTGTTTAAGATTGCAATGGAACACTTGGTCTTGTCTGGCTTTAGTTATTTCACAATTTCTTTTCATATGTGCATGAGGTTTTGTGTACGAACCAATGTATCACTAAAATTTTAATGTTGTTTTATATGCAGACCAGTTCGAAGAAGGGTCAGTTTCATTCCAAATATCAAGCTCCTTGTCGGATTTTCCATCTTCATTTCAGAAATCTTTTATGTTTCCATCCACAATGAACCCATGAACCAGGAGAAGAGGGCACTTTTGATCTTAATGCTTTTTATTGGTTCCATGATTTTTATTCTATTGATTGAGATGTCACAGCTGATTTCCCATAGACTTGCAATAGAAGAACGAAGGCTGCTCCGTCTAGTTGGGTGGATCCAGGAAGCCCTAATTATTACAATGTCTGGCACCATGATTTACTGGATTTTGAGAACACCGGTGGAGCCACCAGTGCCTATTCCTGCCTAAGTGCTGTCAATCTTCTTTCACAGTTTCATTATTTTTTTTTGTGATTGCATAATTAGCTATTCTTTTGTTTTGTGTTTATTCTAGTTGTGCATGTTGTAAATCTATGGCTGAGTATTCATTTAGATGGCTTTACAAGTAATCGAGAATGATATTATTTGTGTGTATGAACTATGAACCACAAATTCTTCACAGTGCAGTTTATATTTTAAAATTGAGGAGGTACTATGGAAAATCTCGTTGTTTTGTTTGGTTGTATCATACCTTGACATTAGCGCCGTAAATGAATAAGATTAATACTCTAAAAGCTATTTAGGATCAAGACGGGTTTGGGAAGTAAGATGATCTCATCTTATTTCCAAATTTTTCATAATTTTCTTTCTAAAAATCATTAAAATATATACACTTTTCAATTTTAAATCTTAAACTTTTTCATCTAATCATTACAATTTTTCAGAATTTCTAAACATAACACAAAAAATAATACTACTTTTTAAAATTTTAAAACAAAAATAGTATTAAAAGTTATATTCTAACAATTTTTTAATTTTATAATATTTTTATTTAAGATTTTCTCTCTCATTTCTCAAAACATAATAAAACATCTTAATTCAAATAATTCACAACTATTCACAAACCATTTCATTATTATTTACAGTTTCATTTCACCTCACTTTCCAAATCATGAGACCTAATACTCGATACGCTAATCACGATCAATTCGACCAAACTTGACTCTAGCTTGATTTATTTGTTAAATAAGTTGTTTATTAATAAAAATTATCAAGTGATATAACTCTTATAAAACTTGAATCGCTTTGTATAAGCTTGTATAAACTGATATAATTTTGTAGTTATTACTTCTTATAGTATTATTTTTAACTTTACAATGAGAATATAAACCATTTTAAAAGGATAAGAAAATATGATGTTGCTAACATGATACATGCCGTTTAACTCTTTATAAATATGGATATCCCGACTCCAATAAAAGAAGGGGTTTTTAAGAGTTGTTGTCTTCTTTTAAACTTGAGAGCAATAAAGGTTGGTGTGTAGTGGAGGATTTTAATAAGATAGTGTGTCTAAGTGAGAAATGAGGGGGGCTACTTAGAAGATGAGCAAATGGATGAGTTTAGAAGACTGCTGGAGAATTGTAGCCTAACTAATCTTGGTTGGGTGGGAGACAAGTATGCTTGGTGTAAGGGACATGAAGATGGCACATTTATTAGAGAAAGGCTTGATCGTGCTGTGGCCAACCATACATGGTTGAGTAAGTATACATAAGTGAAGGTGGAGGTTTAGATGGCTTTGTGTTCAAACTATTGTCCACTGTTGTTAAACTGTTGTGTTGGAAATAATAGAATAGGGATTCGAGAGGGTAGGTAGTTCAGATATGACATCAGTTGGGATCTAATGGAAGGGTGTAAAGAATTAGTACAAGATGAATGGGGTAGAGAAAGAAGGCAGGGGAGGCTTCAGGCTGTCATTCAATATTTGCTGGCAGGTTGTAGAGGAGTTTTGAGTCAATGGAGTAGGAATGTTGTCAGAGAGAGGAAGCTGTTTATAAAGGAAAAATCTGAACAGTTAAAGACTACAAAAATTTGAGGGTCCTTGTCCTTTAGATGAGATAAAAGAGAAAAGCAGGGAACTTGAGTTGTTGCTTGAACAAGAGAATTTGAAATGGAAGATACGTGCAAAAAAACACTAGTTAAGGTAAGGGGATAGAAATAACAGGTATTTTCATACCTATGCAAATCAAAGAAAGAGGAAAAATGCTGTTAAGAAAATCCAAGATGTTGAGGGAAGATGGGTGGTGGGTAAGGAGAAGCTAGAAACTACATTTAGTGTCTATTACGATGAGCTTTTTACATCTTTCAACCCTGCTGAAAGACAAATAGCTAGATGTGTCCAGAATGTATGGGTGAAAATAAGTGAAGATATGAAGAGGAATATGGAGAGAGTTTTCTTACCAGATGAGGTTGAGAGAGACTTGAAGCAAATGTTTGCCCTTAAATCACCTGGTTCAGATGGTTTTGGGGTGGGTTTCTACAAGAACCATTGCGAGCTGGTTGGGAAGGATACTTGTGAAGCAGTTTTGGGTTTTCTTAATGGGGGAGGTTTATGCAAGAAGATGAACCACACTTTTTAGCTCTAATTCTTAAGGTGAATGCTCCTCAATTTGTTAAGGACTTTAGATTCATAAGTATATGTAACGTGATATATATAAGTTGATATCAAAGGTGCTAGCCAATAGAATCAAAGAGGCTTTGGATGGATGCATTTTCACAATCAGAGTGCATTCATCCCAGTGAGGTTAATTTTTGATAACATAATAATTACCTATAAACTATTGCACTTCATGGAGATAAATTAGAAAGGAGAAGTGGGGAGTATGGTAATCAAACTTGACATGGCCAAGGCCTATGATAGGTTTGGGTGGGCTTACCTAAAGTCTATGCTGTTAAAGATTGGGTTTGGGGAGAAGATAACCAATTTGATAATAGAATGTGTGAGCTCTGTTAGTTACTCTGTGCTAGTCAATAGACACTCAGGTAGGGTTATAAATCCAACTAGAGGAATTCGACAAGGGGACCACATGTCCCCTTATCTCTTCCTTATCTATGCTGATGGCTTAAACCAATTATTAAACAAAGTTGAGGAAGGGTGGAAGATTAAAGGTGTGGCCAAAGGTGGTATTAAAATTAAACACCTTATCTTTGCAGATGATTGTGTGGTGTTTTGTAGGGCTCAGCCTGGAGAATGGAGGAGAATAGATGGAATCTTATGCCGCTATGAGTTGGCTTCAGGTCAAACTATTAACAAGTAGAAAACTGCCATTTTTTTCAACTGTGATACAAAGGTTCCAGTGAAAAATCTAATCACTGGGGAGATTGGGGCCACTGGCTATAACAACTATGAAAAGTATCTGGGAGTACCAGTAGTTGTGGGAAGAAGTACGCATAGCACTTTCCTGTTTATTAAAGAGATGGTGTGGCAAAAGATCCAGAACTGGAAAAACGTATTTTTGTCAAAAGTTGGAAAAGAAATCATGATTAAGACAGTCATACAAGCAATCTCTACATACTCTATGAGTGTGTTTAGGATTCCTAGGAAGCTTTGTGAGGAGTTGGTGGCTTTAATGGCCAGATTTTGGTGGAGACAAGGCAAAAAGAAATAGGCATTCACTGGTGGAAATAGGAGAGACTGGGTGCTGCAAAAGAGAATGAGGGTCTTTGCTTTCAAGACATGGAGAACTTCAATAGTGCCATGCTAGCAAAACAGGGATGGAGGCTATTGCAAATGGAGAATTCCCTTGTAGTTAGGATTTATAATGAAAAGTATCTAGAGGGTGCTTTATTTACTTATACAAAGTTGTGATATATGCCTTCTTATATCTGGAGAAGCTTATGGTTAATTAAAGATGTGGTTAAAATTGGGGAGAGGTGGAGGGTTAGTAATGGAAAGAAGATTAGCATAGGGGAAAATCAGTAGTTACCATTGCTACAACCTTTTCAGCCCAATCTCCTGTCAAAGTGCTAAGTGCAGATGCTCAAGTTTGTGACCTGATTGATGCAGAATAGAGGGAGTGGAAAGTAGAACTGATTAGAGAAGTTTTCTGTCCATAAGAGGCTAAAACTATTTATACCATCCCTACTAGTAAAACTAGGGCAGATGACAAATAACTTTGGGGGCTGTCAAGAGATGGAAAATTTTTTGTTAGAAGCACCTACCACGCAAAAAATCAAAAAAGCAAAGATGTGAATGGGCAATCCTCTATTGTTAGGGATGGAGAAGATAAATGGAAGAAGTTGTGGGCCTTAAATGTTCTAGGAGGATGGAAGCACAAGGTATGGAGGGCCTTAAATAACATTCTTCATACAAAGGAGAATCTAAAAAGGAGAAAGGTGCTAAAAGAGGCTATATGTCCCATATGCCAACAGCGAGAGGAAACGGTTGGCCATTTACTATGGAATTATTTAGCTTTCTCGAATGTATGGACAGCAAAATAAAGTCCAGTGCGAAAGTGGAACTCATGCATAGAAGATTTTGAAGCACTATGGTTAAGGTTCCTTAGTGAGCTAGGAAAAAAAGAGGTTGAAAAAGTGGTTACATCAGTGGTCTTTGAGAATAACTTCTCAAGTCCAACTAGTGTGGTTCAAAGAGCATTAGTTGGCTTGAGTGATTTCTATGAAGTAAATAGGAAAGAATGACACAAAGGGAGAGGAGTTAAACATGCATTGCAGAGGATTATATGGAAAGTACCTGATGAGAATTCAGGAAAAGTAAACTTCGATGCTGCTTTAGACCTCCAAGCTCAAAAGATGGGCATGGGTGCGATGATCAGAGACTCTAGAGGGGATGTTTTAGCATCCTTGAGTGCATAGAAAACCTTTGTGAATTCCCCTTTTGTTGCTGAATGCCATGCCTTATGGAGAGCAGTGGAGTTTTATAGAGAGTTAGGGTTTACTAATATCTATTTTGAGGGGGACACTAAAGTGGTGGTGGATGCAATGAATGCAAGATCAAAGAACGTTTCATAGAGGGGATAGCTGGTAGGGGACCTGAGGTCTGTAATAGAGGCCTATCGAGGGTGGTGCTTACAATTTATATATAGAGAGAAGAATGTAGTTGCACATAGCTTAGCAAAGAATGGTTTATTTGTTGGTAATGACATAGTTTGGATGGAAATTACAATATATAATTTATATATGCACACATACAAATTATATAAAGATATTACAAATGCTCAAAGTTGATTCATAAAAGTTTGTAAATAAAGTTATAACATAAATATAAGTAATTTATTTCGTCAAAATTAAGTAGCTTGCAAATAAGTTCAAACTCGTTTAACGAATAAATGAGCAACTTGAGAATATGAAATGTAATTGGGTGATGTACTCAACTTAACTCATGTTAGATAAGAATAAGACAAATGAAATTTAACCATTCACTTGAACTTGATTTGTTTACACCTCATTACATTGTGCTTTTGGTCATACATCTATAGCAAACTCAGGGATCTATGACCTACTATAGGTGTCACTTTCTATAAATTAGATCTTACGATTAATGTAGTTATTTTTATTCCAATAAGCATGAGGTCATTATGATTCCACATAGCAAAGAGATAAAGATCGAAAATGATATAAGATGCTTAAACTTTACTTGATAACAACATTGGCAATCTATGTTCGGAAAAACTCCCACCAAGTTCTCACCAACGATGCTATTGATAAGTAACATGTAATAAGAAAAATAAACAATCACATGAGACAAATTTACGTGATTCGGCAACGTGTCTATATTTACAAAGTTGTAATAGATTTTATTCCGAGACAAGTAGGATTGCATTGTTGAGTAATATGTCTCTCCCTCACTCTCTCTCTCTCTCTCACACACACACACACAAGGGTTGCCTCTCTTTTTCTTTATGTTTCACGTTGCTCAACACTAATTTCAAAACACATAACTACACAACTATAGGCATGTGGGAGAAATCCTAGAAAAACATATTTTGGGTTATTTGCTTGAGTGACCTATCAATTAAGCCTCGAGTGAACTCTTTGTCCAATATTTGCTCAAGTGACCTATTGAGTGAGACTCAAGCAAACTCTCTGTTGAGAGCCCTATCCCATGAACGTCGAGTGCACTTTTTGTTTGGTGTTTTTTCAACTCAAAAAACCATCCTCCACAAACCCAACAATCTTCCACTTGGAGACTAGTTCAACCACAAGCATCAACCACTATCTCCAACACAAGACCTTCACACTTTGCAACTCACAGCTCTTGTCTTCAAGTTAGAAGACAAACTGAAATTGTGTACGATTTAGTTCCTCACATTTAGTGCCCATAGGCAACACATATGCAGGGCAATTCTAAACTCCTATTGCATTAGGAATACCTGATCTCGTACTAACCCTGGCACACATCAAAGAACCAATCGTTGAGACCCCGTTCTTTGACTTGAGTGATTGATCCCTCCTACTGCTGCCATCCTACCCAGTCTTTAGCCGACATGCTCACCTTTTTGTGCAATATTTGCTTCATACCAGAAAGTCCAGTCAACTTCTTTGTAGCTAACTCCCACTTACTTGATCTCCTATCTCACAAGATTTTATCGTAGTTCCGTGGTTCACCACCTTTAGTCAGTAGGATATAGTTCAAGATAGGTGAATATTGCGAAGGTTTGATCATCTGGGCATCCATGCGAGTAGCAAATGTAGGTGTAGATGACTCTAGATCACCAGACGCGTTATCCTCGTCTCTCACACCTATGGTCTATATCATGATCTCATAAACCTTCCCTAGGCTTTCAGATTTATGACGAACTGCAAAATTAACCTCATTTTACTTCCCTAACCTCACATTCAAAAGTGTGTTCCCCTCCTGATTCATGTAATCAAGCCTGCTGTGTCACAATTCTGTATTATCAGGCACATCACTAAATCTGGATGTCAAATATAGTGCATATGTTTTCTAACCACGAGCCAAGACCATCGAACCCTTCGTGACCTTTCACGCACCTCCCGAAAAGACTATTGAATGACAACTATCATCGAGCTGTCCCATAGAGATTGTGTTTTTCTTAAACTTGGGAGTGTGTTTGACTTTCTGCAAAGTCCACACACTCTTGTTTGGGAGTGTGATGCGCACATCTCTTACTCACACTACATCCAGTGCTTCTCCATTAGCCATGTGCACCTTACTAAAATCACTAGCAACATAGTTTTGCGTGATCTCTTGGTGTAAAGTGAATGGAACAAAGTCCTTAAGTCCAACATTCAAACGTCAACTGGATTGTGCACTACAAGAAATAAAGCATTTTGTATTTCTTTAGTTACTATAGTCACAATGTCATCCTCAGTCTTATTCAGATTCTGGCAATCCCTTTTGATGTGGCCTATTTTGCCACAATTTCAACAAGAGATATGTTGTCCATATCTTGACTTGCTCTTGCTTATGTTCTTGGATTTTGACCTGTTATGTCCCCTGCCCCGAGTGTCAATGTTAAGGGCAGAACTCGAACCAGAGATTTAATCAGATCTCTTCTACGCACCTTCATAACAAGAATCAGGTCTCAGATGTTGTCATGTTTCAACTTCATCTTGCCGACAAATTATTTATAACCATTCTCATGGCCTCCCAACTATTCAATAATGACACTAGCAGGATCAAATTATCAATGCCTGAATCTCTTCATCAAACTCAATTTTGACAAACGATAACTGGTTTGTGATAGTGTTTAAAATCATTTAGATATTAGGCAATAGACGTACATTTTACCATCTTAAGGTTGACCAATTTCTTCATTAGATGAACATTCTTATTCGCCTACGACTTTTCATACATAGTTGACAAAGCCACCATAACATTCACTATGGTCTTCTCCTTGATATCATTATGTGCAACTGATCTCGACAGTGTGAGCCGTATAACCCCCTAGACCTGTCGATCTAATAAGTTCCAATCAATATCCTCCATATCGTCCATCTTTTCCCCCAACAATAGAAGATGCAGTCTCTTCTCATAGTTCCTTTATCTACATCCTTTAGTACTCGAATTCTATGTTGTCAAACTTCCCGATTCTAACCTTCATTTCATCTCCTATCATCATTATCTCTTCAGACTTGAGCCTTGACTCTTGATACCAGTTGTTGGGAAAAGTACCCACCAAGTTCTTACTAACGATGCTATAGATAAGTAACATGCAACGAGAAAAATAAATAATCACACGATACAAGATTTATGTAGTTCAACAATATGCCTACATCCACAACGTTATAGAAGATTTTATTCAAATACAAGTAGGAATACACTGTGGAGCAATACAATGTCTCTCCCTTTCTCTCTTTTTCTGTTTCACATTGCTTAACATTAATTTCAAAACATATAATTACATATATATAGGCATGCGGCAAAAACCCTAGAAAAATAAATTTTGGATTATTCGCTCGAACGACCCGTTAAGCGAGCCTTGAGCGAACCCTTTGTCTGATATTCGCTCAAGTGACCTATTGAGCAAGACTTGAGCAAACTATCTACCTAAATTTTGTTCGACAAGGAAAACGTTGAGCAAAATTTTTTTTTTTTGACGTTTTCTCAACTTATGAAACTAGGCTCCACAAACCTAACAATATGTCACATATCTTCTCATCCATAGTGCTAAAACACACTCAAAGCAAAACTGACATGGTTTTAAGTTTCAATGGGTTGAGATGAGCCTATTAAAACCCTTGTCTCTCCATTAATATTTAAATCCCAAGCTACCAAATGTGCAATACATTGCACACTCAAGCTGCCATAAACTTTCAACCTGCATTCTATCTTAAAATCCAATGATTCAGAATGTGCCACATCACCTTTTCTTTAAATCTATTTTGATAGTGGGAATTATGGAAGTATGTTGTTGATATTTGAGGATATAATGTGTCAAATTTTGATAGTTTGTGATGCAAATTAGAAATAATATGCTGGTTATTGAGGGTAAAAAATTTATTTAATTTTCTTTCATGTAATAGACCGCCTCTATTTTAGGGTTTATTTGAATATGAAAAATATTTTAGAATATCTGTAAATAATAGTAAAATAATTTGAGTTAAGATATTTTATTAGATTTTAAAAAATAAAAGGAAAAAAATTTAAATTTAAGAATAGTTAAAAATATCTTAAAAAAATTTATATTCCCGAACGGACCATTAATTTGTTTTACATGGCATTTTGGGTTAAGAATATGGAGGAATAAAACAATCTAAACACTAACAAGTGTTATGTTGACAAATATTAGACACATATTACCCACTTGGTAGTGGGGCCCTGGTGCCACCATATATGGAATGTTGAGATTTCTATTTTTTCATTTTTGGGTCAAGTCTGCTTTCTGTCAAATCCAAAGAGATTGAAATCTTTGGACTTGGAGCTTTCTATTATGTTCTCTCACGCATAGTTTGGAAGCATTTGATTGATATCAAAATTACTAGAAATGAAAGTTGGAGAGGAGCCATCACAATAATGCTGGGTGGGCAAGATTTGATGCCTGAGACACAACATTGATGAGATTTCTGCATGTAAATATGAATTGATTGAACCACCCCAAGAAACCCTCAATTCAGAATGGTTGAAATGGGTTGAGCATGATATGGAAATATAAAAAAATGGAGGATATTTAAGCAAATCAAATAAATTCCCTTGCATTTCTCTTTCTAATGGTGACATTCTGTCCACATGGAATAGCCCTAAGATAAGGGGAAGAGGCTGGCGATCCGTTTGTCCCATCATTCGTGGGACATATATTATATATCTTTCTATCAGGCAGCTATCAAAAATACAAGTTGTTGGGTAAAAAACAAAAGAAGCTCAAATATTTATTTTCTGGGCATTGTGTTTAATAGTTGTTCTGTTTAGTTTGTGCCTCACCAACAGAAGTTGTGCCACAAAAAGAGATAATATAAAAGTAAAATCAGACTTAATGTGATACGTTAAATTATAAAGTTATTTTTATTATAAAGTAGATTTAACAGATTTTATAAAATAACATCAGTTTGTAGATTTATTTTATATAATTTTTTTTTGTATATGTAACAATTTTCATTAAAGGAAGGACCATGCCTTTTATTTTTCAAACAAAATACTGCCAGCAGGAAACGTTAAAGCAAAATACAACATTATGTTCTGTTAAAAGTTTTTTTTTTTTTTATTGGTCCTCTTTTTGTTTTTAGTAAAATGAAATTTTTGGGAATTACTTAGGCCAGTTGTAAACACAAAAGCAAAGTAGTTCCATAAAAATAAATATGAACAAATTTTCAAGCAATATCTTATACTGCAATAATTGAGGTAGACAAGATAATGCAACTTGATTAGAATCCCATCTTTTCAACTTTACAAGCAACGGGATTGATTAGGACTCCTAGCCCATATTGAAACTCCACAAAATCTTGACAAACTTGATTTTGATAACCAAACAGATATCATAGAAATTGAAAGGAAAAAAAAAAGTAAGAAGGAACAAACAAAGGAATTACATGAAGAAATGAAGATGAAAAAGAAAAAGATTCACCGAGGACAGGAATTCTGAGATGGGCTCAACCTCAAAAGTTCCTCCAAATATTCAGCTCCTAAATCCTCCAAAACCACCGCATTCTGTGGCCTCATCATCTCTTCTTTCCCTTTACTTTTCCTAGACATGGATTTTCTTCTCATGGAGTGCTTCCTCTTGAGTGCCACAACAGGTGAGCAGCCCTCCTCATAATTCACATTCTTCATGTCTTGCAGAGACTCCCTGACCACTTCCACCGGAAAATTGAGCACAGCCAAGGTTCCCCTCATTGAAAATGCAGCCTGGTCGTATGCTAGAGCAGCTGCCTCTGCACTGTCAAAGGTTCCAAGCCATACTCGGATTCCATGCCTTGTTGAATCCCTTATCTCCGCCGCGTACTTTCCCCACGGCCGCCGCCGAACCCCTCTATAGGACTTGATCTCTTTCTTGTGATTTGCCTCTTCTTTTTCATTGGAAGTGACTTCCTCTTCCTTGACAAAACCCATGGAATTGGCTGTTTCCCATGTTTGTGTAGAACTCCCCTTGGCTATGACATCCAAAAGTAGCATTTCTTCAGAGTCAGCAAGGTTGAAGGGAAGTGAACTGTGGTGGAAAAGAAGCTTATCCCACAGGACGGATTCATCCAGTGATAATGATTCTTGTGAGAATTGTGAGAATTCTGAACTTGGGGACTGATCAAAGTAGTAAGATTCCATGGTGGAACTAATTGAGGGTTGGAGATTTCAACTCTTTTGGGTGGTCTTTGGTGTTGTAGCTATGTTGGTATGACAAAGGTTGGAAATGCCTAAGCCTTTATATACCCAAAGAAAAAGAACGGACGATTTGAATGGGAAAAAGAAGAAGATTAGGACCCAAAAGATTAAAAAAGATCAAATTAAAGCAAGTTGCAAGTAAGATCATTGAACAAGGAGGCTGTCCCTAGATCTCAACCATAATTTAGTGGACATGACAATCTAGGTCCAGATAATGGGGGTTGGGTGATATGAGCACGTTTGTCAAATGAGCAAGGCGGCGAGGCTGGACCCATTATTGCATATATGGTGACGTCTTTTATGATCGTGTTATGGATCATTCTGCTTGTCACCGTGAATAAGATTGCCTGCCGCCCTGTCCTGCTACATGTTCCACCATCATCTATTGCTGGTGCTAGCTTTTCCTACCAAAATTAAATCATCATAATCATAGTGACAGTAATTATTTTCTGAATATTATGAAATTTTAGGCAAAAAATTAGAAGGAATCTCGACCTACTTGTAAAAGCCATAGGAAGAAGCAGACAAGAAGGTGCCTCTGTAGGAGTGTAGTTGAGCTTTGTTTCATGCACGTTTATGCCTTGCAGAACACTCATCATGTGAATTTTCCTTATAATGCTCATCTTATGGGTAAAGAAAGGAATATATTTCGGTGTAGCCTCAACTGTTGTTATCTTTGATTAAATTCACCCAATTGGGCACTCTCTTGAGCAATCTAAAGTGAAGAGGACGTGCCTCCTTCCACGCACGTAATCCATTCTTCTGGAAGACTTTCAAGATTCAAACGTTTTTATCCTTCTTTAGACTTGGAAAAGAAGAGGACCTGCATCTGGACAGTTTTTGGAAAACCACAATCAAGCACGTGTTGACTTCGATCTCAGCAGTCATCCATGCGTCTATTCATCTGCAATCATGTCACTAATTTTTTTTTCTTTTTGGCTCCACTCTTTCATATTTTCAGCTAAACTAGGTTTCCTTTAAAGAATCAAGATGACATGATACTTTTATCCTTGGAAATTATATTTTACAATCCAATATTCAAACTGATTTATATTTTGTCCTGATCATCCACTCTTTCCGATGTAAGAGCATTTTCATCTGTATATAGCTAACACCTCCTTGACTAAAATTTAGTAAATATATTCATTATCAAAAATTATATACACGTACTTCATTAATGTAATTTATTTTGTTATTTTTTTAATTTAAAATAATTATTTTAATTAATCATATTAATAAAATGTATAATAAATATATAAAAATAATTATATGTAACGAATATAAAAAATTACTATTTATCTTTAAATCACTTTTTATAAATATTTTATTTAATCAACAAAATAAACTCTTCTAATAATCTGTACTTTCTCCTTTACTCGTATTTGTTTATTCTACAAATTTGTGAATGCTTTTTAACAAATAGAAGAGGAGGAGAAGAAATCAATCCTCTACTCCTCTCACGTGAGTCATGAGAAGATGGTGGGCGTGGCTGCTGCATGTCTACGTGCATGTTCTGACGGTCCTAAATTTTTTGACCCGTTTTGTTTATTATTCATGAAATGATTTCCGTGTTCCCTAGCCATGATTCATGGTATCTGGACCGTTTTTTTTTTTTTTCCCCGTGAGTCAGCTTGTCTGTCGCTTTCTGGGTGATAAAAAGTTTGAACTTCTTTCTTAATAAAATCGATAAATATTCAATAATACAAGCAGCCCCACATCTATTAATGGCTGCTTCCTACCCACAATCTTATCTTGTTCAAAGCTTTTAACCATGGATCCTGCTACGTACGTCACGGGCTGAACAGTCAACCTAAGTACGGACGTTGACACCATTATCATTTAATTAAATAAAAAAAATAAAGAGTAAATTATATATATAGTTTTAAAATGTATAAATATCACATAATCGTTTTGAGAAATAGTAAAATTTTTGATTAAAAAATTAATTTTTTTATATAAATTTCGTATTAATTTATTTTTTTAAAAAACTATACAGTACTTATATAATCATAACTATAAATATTATTTTTAATAAATAAAATATATTAGGGTTTGTCGCCTTCGTTTCATACCAAAAAAAAAAATCAAAATGTCATAGTTCTCCTCGAGTCTCTAAATTTAAATAAATTAGGAAAATAAGAAAATATTATATGCTTCGTCCGCATGTTAACCTAATTTACTAGTTAATTAGAAAATATTTCCTAGAAAGCTCTGGAAAATATTAATTAGATCAATATGGTTGTGGATGTACGTGGAGGATAAAATAAATTAAAGTAACAAATTAATTAAGAACAATCAGTCAACCTCATGAGATAGATATATTTCAGTAAAAAGTGTCAATTTTATTTATACAATTTTCATTGCACTTTCGGTTTGGTGGCCATGAACGACGACATATAAAAGAATTTCTGTAGATCCATTTTATCATGGCATCATCAAATGAAAAAGAATGTTGCAGACATTTAATGTGACCAACAAATTGTTTGTCTTTTGTCATTATTGATTATAAAGTAGTTGTGCAAGTTGTACGTCGGTCTCATGTCTATCCTCTATCTCATAAGATAAGTTTATTTTATTTTTATTTTTTATTTTTTATTTTTTAAAAAGAATAAATCTAAAATTCATATTTTTTTAACCTAGTCCTATATTTTCTTTAAAGCAACTACATATTATGCAGAATTTATATATTTTAAAATTGTAGTTATCATTAAAAGAATACCGATCACAAAAAGAATATGTTTTTTTTTTTTCTCTTTCTATTTATGTCTCAATTAAGCAATTTTCTTTAAATAAATCCGTACAGTATATATAATAGGATAGCATATATATATATAAATCAAATTAATAGCCCTCGTGCAATTTCAACGATAGGCAATTAATTAATTAAGTGCATGCATCTAATCTCTTTAAGTTACTTATATTAGTTATATAAATATATATATATATATATATATATATGTGTGTGTGTGTGTGTCTGTATGTATAGTACTTCTTGTTTTGACAGATGTTTGAAAAAGGATGGGAATGACAATCTTGCATGCATCATTCAATTTTGGACTAATGCTTTGTGGAATCAATTATGTAAATATATATATATTCTTTCAAAAAATTATATATATATATATATATATATATTGATTAGTTAAAAGGAGTAGAGGTGTAAGTCCAATAATCATTATTCCATTAATATAGAATATTATAAATTCCTTGATAATTCCTGGCCTGGCCGTTAACCTAAGTTGATTGTTTTCGCTTATACATTGAACTTGTAATTAATTCCATACATATATATATATATATATATATATATATATATATATGTATGTATAGGCATACCAGCCATCAAAATTCAAGCACCTTTATACAATGCAAGTTGCTAATTATAACAAAGAATAGCGTGATGGCTTTGTGCGTACACATGAGCTATTTTACTCATCATTTTTATATAATACATTATATTTGATTTTTTTTATTATTATTTTTTATTTTGCTAAATTAAAGAAGTTATTCTATTCGTCATTTAAACACCACATATTTGATAAGATTTTTTTTTTCTTTACTAATTTACATTACAACTTTTATTTTCTTTTTCTTTTTATTTATTAATAAAAATGGCCACCAGTACTTATCACTGAAATGTAGATGATCACGTTATATAGCTAGCTCGTCATGATGCTTGGGTGACTTCAACTTGAAGTCGGATAATATATTATCTAAGTCCTAGAGCTTTGAAAGAATTCTAGAGAATCTAAAGAGGTTGTTTGGATTGAGAGAACACCTGAATTAATTTAATCTAATTATTATAATTTTTTTAAATTTCATATAAAATATAATAAATGATTTAATTTTTCCAAATTTTAAAATAAAAATAATATTAAAAAATAATATTCTAACAATATTTTATTTTATTTATGACTTTCATCTCATCTTAACTTATTATTCAAACTTCTTATACATCCTCGTGTAAATTCTACAATGACACGTAACACTACCTTAAAAAAAAAATTAAAAAAAAATAAAAGATTTTGTGCATGCATAATATTGACTCTTTAATGTATTATATATATAGATAGACAGCTAGGTTTGTTATTTTTTTTTTTCCTAAGCAAACAAGTAATTTTCATTAGAAAAGTAGAAAAGATGATACATGAAGATGGGGTGGAGTTCCCCAACAAACACCTCAGAACAATAAAAACAGTGCAATGAGGTGGATAAAAAGGAAAAAAAAAAAAAAAGTTTTTGTGACCAATTTCTTGGTCTTCACCCATGATTACTAAAGAGGACGTTGTCTTAAAATACAGTAATAAGCTGCTCGCAAAAAGTTGCAAATAATGAAACCACAGCTGGTGGTGGTGGAACCTTCGCTAAAAGCAGTGAGAGTGGCAAGTGCATTATTATTCGTTATCTTAAGATGATTTTTAGAGAGATCCGCAGTCACTTTTTCGAGATCACCTAATATAGTAGAAAGTACGACATCGGATGGACTGATCTACAGCTAGTAATCATCTGCATTCTCGTGCTCTTGTGATGGCGTATGGTAGCAATGCGTAGGGGGGAAGGAGACTGGGTGACCCAAATATGGAAGATCTTGACAAGATGAAACTGCTGGTATGGTGTGTGTAGCCTTCGAAGCACAGTAGCGCGTGAAGGCTAAGACTCGCGTGAAGTCAACGCACCGAACATTTTGGCGGGACTCCTATTCGTCCCAATAGATCAACAGCTATAAGATGGGATGCAGGGATGGTACCGTGCATGTAGGCAGATGGCAATCAGAGAGCAGCAGATTTGACCAAAATCGAACCATTAGATGGAAGAGGAAAAAAACATTACCTTAAAATTGTATACACTATGCAAAAATGAAAATGAGAAGGAGGGGAGGGTAAAAGCCACAATTCCACCCTCCTCTCTGACAGCAGCTTTCACTGAAATGGAATTTTCTAGAGAGAATGAAGACTATCTTCCTCTAAAAGTGTTACAAGGCAATTGAAATCTCTATATGTTTGTTATTTAATGGTACTACTTTAATTTCCTCCATTTTAGTCATCATGAGGAGATTAAATTCAATGCATTATTCTATAAATACAATCAAATTAAACCGTCAATATAATAATATTGATCAAGCTTAATCAGATGCATGCATGGGTTCTTCCACAAACAGTAGATCATAGCATTAATGGGCAATGATCCAATGAACACATTCAATAATTCAATGAGCCATCAAAGATTGACTCTCTTGAGGGTTCGGTTCATGGGGATTAGATAAATCAATCTTATGAAAACAAAAAATAATAAATTAATAATAAATAAAGAAAACAGAGACCATGACTTTATCGCTTTTTTGAGCGAGACCACTTTATGGTTGTTTGCCTACAAAAGATTAAAAAAAGGAAAAATTTATTGCCTAGCTAACAGAAAAGTAGTCAATTTAAAAGTTTTAGATGCTTAGTAAAATATTAGAAAGTCTTCCTATGCCATGATTAGGGGTGAGCATCGGCCGGTCCGGACCGGCAAAACCGACCGGACCGGCATTATTTGGACCGAATCGGACCGGACCGAATTGGGTCCGGTCCGGTCCGGTCCCATTTTTAAGGGACCGAAAAGATTCGGTCCGGTCCCGGTCCGGGAGTTTTTCACCCCGGACCGGACCGGACCGGACCGAATAGAAAAAAAAAAAAAAAATTATTTATATATATTATTTATATAATAGTATTAGCATATTACTAATATATATAATAGTATACTATATGTATATATATTAAATATATTACAATATAATTACATAAATATTAAAAAAAATGTCATTAAATATTAGCATATTATATAAATATATAGTTATCACTATTACTATTATTACATATAGTTATTAGTTATAGTATAGTTATTATTACATATATTTATTAGTTATAGTATTATTACTAATAGACTAATAGTATTAGCATATTACTAATATATATATAATACTATATGTATATATATTAAATATATTACAATATAATTACATAAATATTAAAAAAAATGTCATTAGATAAATAAAAAAAAAAAAAAAAAAAAAAAAAATCAACCTTGGACCGAATGGACCGGACCGGTCCTGTTGGAGTTCGGTCCGGTCCAGGGTTGGAAAACCCTGGACCGAATAGGTCCGGTCCGGTCCACAAAACCTCCCCGGACCGGACCGGACCGGACCGAACTCACCCCTAGCCATGATAACATTTCGTTTGGATATTGAGTTAAATTAAATTTTTTTATAAATAATAATAAATTAAAATAGAGAAATGAGTTTTATAGAATATGTTAAAATATTAAAATGAATTTAAATATATTTATAAAAAATAAAAAAAAATATAAATTTTACTAATAAAATTAGTGTTCACTTGACTTGGCTTTACACAGGCTGATACACTGATGAATCACAATGATACTATCACCTTCATCACCGTGTTCTATTTTTAGAATTTTAAATATGAAAAATTATACACAACAGTCTCACACTTTTTCACATTACTTAAATATGTGATTTTATTATTTTATCCTCGTTTATTCTACACTAAAAAATTTTGGTATGTTGAGTGTGAGGTTGTTGTGTAGCATGCCTCTTTAAATTTTAGACTGATACAATGGGACCCACTACCCCCTTTCTTCCTTTGTGCCACCATATTATTGCTATTATTTCTTTTTTATTATTTGAGTTAAATGAGTAATACCTACCATTATCTTCCCTTATTTTCATTTGATTATATAAAATATGATTAAATAATTTTTTACTTTTCTAAAAAATAAAAAAAATTAATAAATAATATCACTTTGTATAATCTTGTCAACGTTACTATTTCCCTCCTCCTAATATCTAAGGTGGCAATATTAAACTGCATTTAGATGTTAACATGAGTTTAAATATATTTATAAGACGTTAAAAAATGTATGAGTCCCACTAATAATAGGAAAGTTGTTGTAATTACATAAATCAAACATAAATTCCCTCAATGCATGTAAAAAATTGATTTTTCACTACTTTTTGTATGCAAATTTTTTCTTACTCCAAATTAAAAAAAATAAAAAATAAAATAATTATCAATAAAAAGACAATAATATCATGCCCACATTTAATTCCATTATTTATTTACATATTATTTAATTAGTAGTAAAACAATTGTAGACTCAGAGGGAGAAAAAAAAAACTCACCCACATCTGTAGTATAGGTATTTCACTAATCGCTTTTAATAATAAATAAAAACTATCATAATGCAAAATCAAAAAAAAAAAAGAAAAGAAAAAAACTACTCGGCACTCTATTGTCCGCCGTCACCTCCCATGTTGTATGTCGTCACTTAAGGCCGTTGTGAGCCACCTTCTAGAATTCATCACAAATTGTAAGCCACTCGACACTCAATCACACACTCAAATTTTGTTTGTAGAATTTTAGGATTCTAAAATTATTTAATTATCATATTGTTGTTTAAAATTTGTGAAATGTATATAATTTGTTGTTCATTTTAATAATTTCAGTTTATAACTTGTTAAATTTAAGAACTGGGGGATTTAGGTTTTGGAAAATTTTGGGTCCTTTTGTTCTAGACAACATTGTGAGTGAACAATACACAAATTGTTTGATCGAGCATTTGTTTGAGCGAACATCATACAGATTGTTTGATTAAGCCTTCGCTTGAGGTTGGATCAAGCGAACATTACACAGACTGTTTGCTCGAATCTTCATTCAAGTTTGGCTTGAGTGAACATCACACATATTGTTCGTGAGAGCCGTCGCTCGAGTTTGGCTTGAGCAAATATCACACAGATTATTCACTCGATCTTTCACTCTAGTGAATATTACATAGATTTTTTGTGTAGAGCCTTAACTCGAGTGTGACTCGAGTGGATGTTCAATTTTTTATAGTTTATTTATATTTAAAATCACAAATACGACTAGACACATATGTTTTTCATTTTTAATGTATTTATAGTTTGTAAATAATTTTCATAACATGTCAATATATAACAATTACCTACACTATTTTTTTATAGAAATAATTTAGTTATTTTCCACAAATGCATGTAAATAGCAATTATTTTAGAAACCATTTGTTGAAGAATTATATAAGTTACCAAAGATACTAACAAAACTTGAAGGTAATACACAAATCAAACAATCAATTTGTATGCAAAATTTCTTTAGTGCCCAACAAAAACATATCTCTATAACCATAAATAGTCTATTTTCAGCCTGGAGAAATAGGAATAACTATGAGCAAGACAGCAAAGAATCACACTGACTTAATTCTCTCTCTCTAACTCTTTTGTTCTTTTTATTGCATCATATCATATTAGTCAAATACAACTGCTTTCCTTAGCTAGCTAACTATCTCATTCTTCTTGATTAGTTAGGTTTGAAAAGATCAAACTAAAAAACTAAAGAAAGTTGTGTTGATGAGACAAAAACAGACCCAACTATATAACAGACCGAACCATATGGCATATAGCTTCCATGTAACTGAATGGGATGCATATATTTGGTCAATGAAATTAGACAAAAGTATACCCAAGCATATCAATGAAATAGAAAAATGTCACCAAATAAGTCACAACAACATTAAAAAATAGTTCAATAAGGACCGAATTGTGAATGATAAAAATGATACAGGATCTTTGTGTAAGTTAAAAATACTAATATTTTGTGTAAGTGAAAAATACTGATATTTTGATTACCAAAATTATGTACTTTTATGCATATAAAATTAGCATAAATAGAAGGGAGAACGAACCTTTACAACCTTGAACTATCAATAACTATCAAAATCCAATTTCGGTTGGCCTACCTAAGGTGGTAAATTTCTAGTCACCATATCAACATGAAAAAAAAATGGCAATATGCAATTGAAAGAGTAAAATATTTGCAACTGTCTAAGTATACAACACATACATAGTTAACAACTCAAAATTTGATTAGCAAGAGTACGGGGGTAGTGATTTGAAATGCACTCCACATGTCTGACAAAATTCTTATGAAACATTATACGATGAAATGAGAAATAATTGAGATGAGATCGTTGGTTACCTGATAAGAGCACATCCTTGGAGACATGGTTGGTGATCTCTTGATGGTAAGTCTTCAATTGTGAAGCTTGACCATAGAGGAGCTCCGCTTCCATAATAAGATATTGGTGGGGCATCTTGATTTTGGCATAGTGGAATTATATTGGAAATATGGCAGGAAAGAAACAAATAGGGGCACAACAGTCTAGACTTGCAAAGAAGATGCTCACACAAGGGTTTACAGTAGCACCTATGAGTTGAGAGATTGGAAATAAAGTTAAGTGTAGATGAGCAAATGATCAATTTGACCAAAGTGTAATGCACTCAAATGTCTGCTATTTATTTTGCATGCTGATTGCAGAAGCTAGAGGGTTGCAGCAGTTCAGACGACAATTACTTTGCTATCTTTAGGCACCGTTGGAGCACGAGGGTTGTGGGCATTGGAGGGGTTGACAGTGGGAAGTGTTTCCATTAGCACATCGAATCTCCCATTGAAGTTGTTGACTGTGGGTCATGATTGAAGTTAGAAACTGGCCCCAATTGCAAACAAATTTTAATTAGGTGTCGATTGCGATGCCAATTTCAGTGGGTGTCTTGAAGCTACCTTTGTTACCATTCAAGATGGCATGGTCATGGAACGGGAAGGTTGGCTTGGTCACAAATGGCTTGAGGAAGAAGAAGGATGAGAGAGAGAGAGAGAGAGAGAGAGAGAGAGGAGTCATAACGAAAGAAAAAACATTTGAAAAAGGGAGAGAAGTCAAGAATTTCTGTTCGATGTCAGGGATGTGTTACATCATACTACAATATTAAAATCAGCTGAGTTATTTACAAATGCAGACTCACCCACTATTTAAATGTTAAAAAATGTCTAAATTTAAATTGAACTCAACAGAGCTGAGTACATTCAAGGAACCAAACGAGTTTGGACAACTAGCAAATTAAACATTAATTATTTAAATACCATATAGAAAGTTATTTTTTTTAATATATTTTTAAATACTAACAAATCATAAAACAAGTCTAACGAACATTTTGTCGGTTTTTTTGTTTCTTAAATAACACGAGGGCAATTTCTTGTATGAGAAATGATATTTATAGTTGTGGTTATGCAAGCGGCGTGCAGTTGCTTTGAAAAAAATGAATTAATATGGAACACACATGAAAAAAAAAATAACTTTTTAATCGTGGACCTCACTCTTTTTCAAAACGATTGCGTGGCGTTTGCAATTCCATGATTGTATGTAACATTGCTCTTCTCGTATACGTACTCGCTGTTCACACTATTGTTTCATGCAACTGTGAACGCATTGAAGAAAGATTTCAATTTCATCGGAGCTAATACATGCAAAGTTACAATTGGTAGTTAGCTGCAAAAACAAAACGTTTTTGTCAAAAGTTACAATTGGTAGTTAGCTGCAAAAACAAAACGTTTTTGTCTTTGCATGTATATATGTCTCAGTTTGAGGTATCATAATCTAGGATTATATTTTATTAATCAATCGATGTTAATTCCTTAAAAAGATTACGTACATGTAATATATATATATATATATATATTTGTGGGGACAAGAGAATCATATATATATATATATGGCTAGGTTCCTTGATTAGCCGTCTCGTATAATTAATTTGGCCCGAGTGCATTGCATACCCTCATGGCAATATTGCCAAGTTGCCATGCACGAGAACCTGCAAAATCTCTCTCACATACATGATACATATTCGCCAGGTGTTGCATGATGTCCTCTCTCCTATACTAATATGTTTAATTAATTATATACGTCAATCCTCTCCTTCGTGGATGCTGCTGAAAAGAAAGTTCTCGATAGTCTTCACCTCCCTTTGAAATTAGCAGTCAAAAGGGACCAATTATAAAATAAAGGCTATGATCGATGTTCAGATTTGAAACTGACAGATGTGATATTATTGCTGGCTAGCTGTTCAAAGAGCACTCAGATGAATGATGGCTATAAATTAATATAACAAATACATATAGATATATAAATAAATATATATAATATGGGTGATCCACTTTTTATAACATTCAGTGGAAAAAATAATAATTTCAAAACAGCTAAATTAATAATTCAGTTTTTCTTAATTGTCATAAAAACGCTCACGCTTACGTAACGTTATAGCCGAGGAAACATATATATATACATATGCTACTTACGTTCGCATGGTTCAAGAAAAGAAAATCTTCAAAATGTCTTAAGAATTTTAGATCGTTTTTCAAAAAATTGAGATATATTTTTTACTAGTTTTGTGAAAAAAAAAAAAACTAAATGCATTTTTTTTAAAAAAAAATGGAGTTGAAAAATTATTAAAATAGCTTTTTAGAGTTTTATTTTTTATTTTTAAATATTTTGGTTGTGGTGTTTTATTTTTGGTTTAAATTTAGGCAAATGATTTGATGAAAAGTTGAAAATAGAATTTATTTTTATTTTAAAAATATTTAGATTTAAATTGAAATTAAAAAAGGACAAGAAGAAATTATTAATATTAGAGGACAAAGTTATTTAAAATGTCTTGTTAACATAAAAATAAAAAAAATAAAAAAGCCAAAAATAAAATTAAAATGTCTTAATTTGTTTATATTTTTTGATCTCGTCCCTAGCAACACCTTTGTTAATATAAATTGACTACCGCCACCAAAATACACGACAACATGCTTATGATTTTGCCACTTAATTATACCATGTAAGCACGTACGCAGCCATTTCTAGATCAAAGCTATATACTCCCAACGAACATAAAAGAAATGTGCCTTGGAAAATAGGATGACAGGTTCCATGACGTTCGATCTGGGCCATTTCGCGCGTTACTCTTTAATATATTTTATCAGCATCTTCTGCGTTGACGAAGTTCGAATCAACTTTCCGACCGCCATACAGGACTGAATTCTTATCAAGAAAGCCAACGATGTGTATATATATATATATTTAAACCGGTTGGTTGTTGTATGCCATTGTAGCCATAAAATCTAAATCTTGAAACCGAAAAAAAGACCTTCACTTTCAGTACTTGGGAAAGCAAACGTCCATGGAGGCTGGGAAGAAGAGTGCTGGGAACAGCAAGTCCGAAAGAGAAGCTCGGTACCGGGGGATTCGACGGCGGCCGTGGGGTAAGTTCGCGGCGGAGATACGCGACCCGACGAGAAATGGGGCACGCCTGTGGCTTGGAACATTTGAGACAGCAGAAGAGGCAGCACGGGCATATGACCGAGCTGCGTTTCATTTCCGGGGTCATTTAGCCATCCTCAACTTCCCAAATGAGTACCAATATTATAATCAAAATCAGGGTTCTTCATTTTCAACATCTTCGGGTTCCTTTTCAGCTTCCTCCTCAGCTGCTCATGCAGGTACGAGTAGTACCAGTTTTGGCCAAGGAGCTTCATCCAGTACTAATGGAGTACAAGAAGGTGAACAACTTATAGAATTGGAGTATTTTGACAGCAACTTGTTGGAGCAGCTTCTTGAAACCGCCGAGGATAGACCAGAGAAGAACAACTAACTCAAAATATGGGTACTGATTATCTATAAAAAAAAAAAAAAAAACGAATAAATGACTGATTAAAAGCTGATTGGTTTGAGTTCCAGCATGAAATGAAAACAATGGTTTTTTTTTTTTTTTTTTTTCAAATTCTTGGTTTGTTTTGCTTGGATTATTATCATTTTTTTCAAATGTAAGTCAAATAAAATGCTAGTGCATATGCTCTTCTATAGCTATATAAATTAAGCCGTACGTCCTCCTTGAATGCAGCAGACAAATATGGAAGTGGATGGATTCTAGAGCAAAGAGTTTTCAGCTTCCATATATGGAAGTCTCCGTTTCCATTTTTAACTTTCGTTTCCATTCTTGCAAGATAACGACTTTCTGATTTTTTTTTTTAATTTTTCTAGTAACACTGGGGTATAATGAAACAGAGAAGATGCAATATCATTATTGGGTTCTTCAACTAATTACTCTGAATAATGGACGGCCAAGCTTGACGATATCCAAGAAGGAATCAAAGTCAACGAGAACGTTAATGCATGGACCCACAGAAGTATAAACCAACGGGTATCATAGAAAGATAAAATTATTTGGAGTCTGGACCATATATAACTAAACTAATATCTATAACATAGTACAGCGGAAGGCTGATATCTGACATGGCAACTTTTCTTACCACAAATGGTTCTGGCACAATCCTCCAAACAAGTCAAGACCGACACTCCTTTAATTAAAAAAAAAAAAAAAAAAAAACAAAAAACAAAAAACAGAAAGGAATAGATTCGAAGGAAATAAGACAACCGGAGACTATGACAACACAGGTAGATCGATCCGATCCACTAGTTTATAGAAGGATTACCATGCCCCATAACCATAATTTCTTATACCTAGCTAGTCTCGCTGTCGTCGGTTTTGGATTGAAGGAAAATTTGAAATCAAGTACAAGAAAAATCTTTCACTTGTTCTTCGTCTTGTTTTCAAAATCAAGAAGTTCTTCCAACAACTTATCATCAAAATACTCGAACTCAAAAACCTCTTTACCATGCTCACGACTCGTTGACGTCCTTTCCACATTTTGGAAGTTTGATGAGGAAGCAGAATTAGGAGAGTAAAGATTGGGAGAAGGAGGATGTTCATGAGGGAAGTTTAGTATGGCCATGTTACCCCTCATTGAAAAGGCAGCTTGATCATAAGCCCTTGCAGCCTCCTCTGCCGTGTTAAACGTCCCGAGCCACAACCGGGCACCTTGTCTTGTTGAGTCACGAATCTCCGCTGCGAATTTGCCCCAAGGGCGCCTTCTCACTCCCCTGTATCGCACATCTTTTTGATCTCCATCTTCTTTGACATGACTACCCTTGGGGTTTCCTTCCATGGTTTAGCTCATCCTACTTCACTCACTCTAGCTTTTATACTGGTGGAAAATGCACCTAATTGGTGTGCAAGTTGAAATACTATGCAATGAAAGAAGAAAATTGAAGCGTGCCAAAGATCCCTTGACGGAGATTGGATTTTTGGGGCGACGTATATGGGTGCTCAAGGTGAGACGATGGCTTAAGGCTTGGGCCACTTTTTTTTGTGTGTGCATATATATTTGTTTATTCTTATAACAACAGGTCCAAAGGCAAGATCAGGTGCATCGCCTTTCCCAAGTTTCGCGTAGGGCTTATGTAAGTATTCTAAATTTCTATCTTATTTTATTTGTTCTTAAATATAATTTAAATATAAAATTTTTAAATTTATCATTATAATTAATCATTATAACTTTTTCAAAAATTCAAAAAAAAAAAAATTAATTCTAACTTTTTCAAATTTCTAAATAAAAATAATATTACAAAATTATATTATTATAATATTTTAATTTTATAATATTTTTTATTTAACTTTTTGTTTCTCATTTTCTAAAATCTAAAAAAATATTCAATTCAAATTATCTCACTACTATTCATAAATTATTTTACTATTATTTATAAAATTCTTATCTCCTTTTACATCACATCATCACGAGCGAATAATGTCAACATCATTCGTTGTTAAAAACAAAAAACAAAAAACAAAAAACAAAATTATTGAAAAATAATGGGATAGATGAATAGTGATATCATGCTATTGCGTCAGCGAGCATATTTCCCTCTCAGGTTGCACCTTTATATTGTTAACTTGTTCATCCACTAGTTAGGTTGAAATGTTCACAATTTTATGTTGGATCCCTATTTGAACCAGAAGAAACTATAATTAGAATGTGTTAGATGTAATATCGACCATATGATATGTTAATGCCAAATGTTGAAGCCGATGGTGAGGTCATAATGATTAAAATTTCTATAATTTGAATAGAGATGTAGACCACACTATTAAATATTTTCCATGAACAATGCGGATCCAAATATTAAATACAGTGAAGTCGACGTATTATATCTCTCTTTAAATTGTAGAAAATATTGACTAAAAAAAATTAACCAGAAATTGATATGGTTAGGCACAGCAACACCACGTTGTCAAGGAATAATATCACTCAATGAAGACAAAAAATTGGAGGAAAAATAAATGTAAAATACCGTAAGGAAAGCAATAAACAGGGAGAAACCCACCACTACGTACGTTAAAGAACACCTCTATTATTTATGTAGGGCCTGTCACTTGGCCGGCAATAATAACTCCTAACATGTCGAGGTGCTCAATCGTCCCAGATATTTTGGATGCCCCAAAATAGTTTGGATGCCCCAAAATAGGTGGGGTGCCTATTGGCTGAGAAGAAACAGCCAAGGAAAGATGAAAACAGCTCGATAAATGCACCCACCTAGAACTGTACCAATTTAGGTACAAAGGACTGGTAATAAATTGGTACTGAAAATTGAGGGTTGTGGTTACAGTAATGATTATGGTACGTGAAAGATTGGCCATGTTGGGTATTGGCAAGTGGAGGTGACGGTGGTCATATATACTAGCGGAAGTGGTGCCATGCACGGTGGTGTCCTAGCCGGGTGTATGAACTGTAATTAAAACTGAAAACAAAAGATGAACAGTATTATGTTAACCAGCAGGGTACCCATCTGTGAAATAGACTGCTGAATAATATTTGAGAAGTAAAATACCAAATAATATCTGCAGCAGTTTATAATGGTGGTCCTATCACTGATGTTACAGATTAAGTTTGGTATTTTCTTTTGGGAGGGGGATTAAATCAACGTCAAAATCTGCAGGTTATCAAGTGGATGCGAATTCAAACTTTGTATAATATTCTATGATGCTTTTCTTTGTCGGTTCACAATGGTGGTCCTGCTCTGCAATAGTACTAAACTTTTATAAAACAAAGTCATGATTGCTTTTGTTTTCATGTATTGGTCGAAATGATGGTGGGGGAGAAAAAAGTGGAGGAAACTCTTATGGTTTTCTTCACAAACTCTCGCTTGGGCAGCCTTCGATAAAGGGGATCAGTAAATTAGTCTAGAAATGGTAAAGCAAAAGGCTCCTATTGGCCGAGAATAGAAAACCACCTCTAATTTGAGGAATATAAAGACAATAAAGTGGACTTATTTTTCAGCCTATACATATATTATCTATACATGGTTATTTAACTATATTATACTAGACAATGTGCAACTCAGTTTTGAATCATTTATCTTTATATGTAAAGTGTTGGAAGAACAAGGAGCAAAAGACACTATTTTAAAGTTCCATGAGGACTCAAACAACTTTTGAATTAACCCCAAAAAAAGATTAACTGCAAACCTAAATCAAGACAGGTTTATTGCTGGCTTATGCACTAACATCTATTAATCAACCGACACATGTTTACTAGAGAGAGAGAGAAGAATCCCGACAAACATCATAGGTCAGTATCCAATGACAAGCACATGCAATTTGTTATCTGAATAACAAAGAAGACACAAGCAAGAGCTCTGCATAATATGATGTTGAAAAAGACGAGTATCTGCATAAAAGGTGTCCTGGAGATGGGATCCACCATTTAGCTTGGAATTACAATTGAAACTTAAAAACTGCCTAATATATATATTCAAAGCATTTATTCAAAAGAAGGGCTAACCTATGCATAAGTCTGAGTTTGATCAGTATGGTCTTCAAATAAGCCATTCTACCTGTAGAGAAACTTTAAGAGAGCCAATTTACTTTTCTTTACAGTTATTAACAAAGAGAAGATAAAGAATTTAATTCATCACAAAAAGAAAAAGATACGGAATCTCAAGAAAGCAACAAAGGTCATTTTTCAAGAATAGATCCCATACAACTGGTCATTTTACATAATAAAAGAAGCAATCAATGATTCCAAAAAATCCAACATTGAAAGAATATATAACATGCATACAAAGGTCAGTTTTCCACATGCAATTGGCACAAATGTGGAAAGCAAATCAGAAACAGAGACTAAACGAGTTAAAGCCAATAAGAAATGGCTTAACAGAAAATATGCCTAGTAATTTCTTTTGGTCTGCTTAAGGAGGCATCATTATCTCTTTGGCTTCAGGAAAATTTCATTGAAGTTGTCATAGCTTCAGTGTCATTCTGACAGGGTTCCCCATGGCTAAGAGTACATTGAATAAAACTAATTTAAAGTCTTTCTCACCTAGGGAAAAAAAGAAGAAGAAGTCATCTTATAGCATAATATGATTATTGTAAAACAGAGCAAAAAGCAAATTACCTAAAATATTAATGTAACCCACAAATTAGCTATTATTCTGCTGAAACCACTGCTCCATGATCCTAATTGCCAAAATAAAGTGTGCCAAATAAGTGCTCGAAATGTCCAGAAATCACAACTACTTTGGAAAAAAACATCAACATACTTAAACGGTAAACCCAAAAATCTTGGATAAAAGAACACCAGTAACGACTGCACACACACACACACACACACACACACACACACCAGGGTTTAGGTTTAGAATCCATAATCCCTCTCCCCCCAATGAACACATTGCATACCCATGGTCTCCATTCTCTAGCTCTCTCTCCCCCCACCCCCTCTCTTTGCACTTTGTGGGCTTGACATGCGATGCTGTTGACATTGTCCAATATACTTGCACCTACTGCAAAGAACTCACTTGCATACCCATGAGCCTGAAAGCCAGCCAATGTTCCTTGCAAGAAAAGAAGAAAAGTAAGAACCAACTTAGCGGGATGAGACATCTAGATACAATGCCACAGGTTAGAACTGTGCAGGAATAGTGATGACCCGAAAAGACAGTAGAGCAAATGCTTTTTCTTAAGACTCAATTCAGATTACTTTCCTCTAACAAGCATATGCTCTGCCAATGGTCAACAATTCGAGTCCCCTCAGGGCCACTAAAGGTTTACCTGGCCGTTAACTTCAGGGCCCCGTGGGATTAGTCGGGGTGTGCGCAAGCTGGTCCAGACACCTACGGATTTAAAAATAAAAAATAAAAAAATAAAATAAAATAAAATAAAACGAGCATATGCTCTGCAGAAACATACAACATGTACTTGTGGATAGGATAGCCTGTGAAACAGCTATACATTCTTATGATGACAGAACTATGATTATAGTAATTGAATATATGAAACAGAAGTAAAATACTATTTACAGCCGAGTCTTGATGGTCAACCCTATATACTGAAAAACCAAAATAAAAAATGATGCTGTGCCAAAACACAGCTACCACCCCACCTTCCTGTGTGACGCTGCATTGAATCCACCTCCCAACTATATCCTCCCCATTCCCACCACCAAAAAGAGTCCCTGATTTCAACTAGTACCAACTCCCGCTACCATGGTTTCTGGTCCATCCATCTCTCATGTTCTCTGTCTGGAGTGGTAAACAAATACATCTGAGACTCAGTTCCACTTTCAGATGACTAGATGAGACATTGTACACAAGTCAACCATCAAACACAACGGGTTCTTAAAGATCTTTAATATGAAGGCATACCAGTTCCTGATGACAATAACCCTTACAGACTTCATTACCTGAAAATGTAAGCACAGAAAACCTGTTAAATGAATTAGCATCAAAATCCAAATCAAACATACAAATATAGCACTTTCTTGGTTGTTGTGGAAATAAGAACACACAGAATGCCATAAGTTGGATTGATTTGGATTTAAATCTAAAACTAACCTACAATCCATTTGCTGTTTTATGAGATGATCACACTTTAGTTCATGCTGTCAGTATCATTTGGCAGAAAAGATTAAAGAGAGTATATTAATGCAATGGGATCCTTGTTAGCATCTAAGTATCTGTCATCATGCACCCAGAATAGTAATTCTTCGCATGAATGTATCATTCAAAACGTTTGTTAGACCAAAGCATATCCTATGGTGTTAAAACTAAATATCCATATATTGTTTATATTCTCAAGTGCTGACCAACATAGGGACACTGAAAAAAAGGTCCCAGCGAATGTTGTAATCTGATTTTGTAACAAAGTTAGGTTAAAGAACACGAAGAGATCCACCAGTAAAATCACATTAGAGTCCCAAAATGTGGGAATCCACAATATTTACAACTGTTTCCTTCTTTTCTCCAAATAAAAGTGATTCCGCTGGAAGTTCAAGATTGCCCAAAGGAAATGCCCAAATCCAATTTCTGGCCAAAGCACGTAAGGCAAATACAGGGAACAATATGCTGTCTGCCAAAGAAGAAAATTGCTCAAGCTTTGTCTCCCCAGAAGTACGGATTAAGATATGAGGATCAGGTGCAACTGTCATATACATATGCTTTTCAATAACTATTAAATTAATAAGGTTCTCCCTTTCATCCTTCTCACTCAATACAACTTCAGTTAAGCCATAACCAGATCCACTTGCATCCAATATACTGATCTCCTCCCACTTTTGTTCGCATGATTTTTGGACAGCATGCACAATCTCATTGGTGGAAGTGTATGCAACACATACTGACAATACCACCATGGAGTTATTGGCAGTGGCCAGCATAGCCCTCTCTGCTGCCAACCTGACAGGTTCACTCAATAATTTTAGGTTCCCTATAAAGTGCACTCGAACTCCATAGTGATTTGCTACGCTTTCTTCTTTGATTAGCCCTTCAATTTTTAACTGCATCAGATCCATCAAGATTGAACTTCTTCAGGTTTTCGTTTGAAGTTATCAATGCTGAAGGCATCTATTGTCACATATTTCACACCCAACTCATAGCAGTACTTGAGCATGGACAAGAGAGCCAAAAATCCAACACCATGTCCATTCCCTTCCATAAAATTCTGCTTTTTAGCATATCTACGATTTCCATCCATGATAAAGGCAATATGATAAGGAATGGGACCAACAGAAAGAACATAAAAGATACATCTGCGCAGGAAAGTAACCAAGTTCTCAAAGATACAGTTTATCCAACTCCTGCCACCTTTCTCCATCCTTAGAAACCTTGTATAAATCTCAGAACCAAAAGAACCTGCCAATACAAAATCAAACTTCAGTTACATGCTATTTGAATAATAAAGGCCATCATAACAAAGCCCACAAAGTTAAATTTGTATAATTAACACATCAAATATGATGTGGCCTATTAATTGCTAATTCCATACAGCTTACTAGCTGTTTAGACCTATGATAAGATATAATATTCTTTAAAGTAGGTACCGCATGTTGCATTATTCAATAAGTTCCTCGAGCAAGATAAGATTGCTCACTAAGCTTGATTACTTGATAAAATAAAAAGGCAATTCGGGGGATTTTGGCCGGCCCTTGCTCATTCTCATATCCATGCTCATAATATCCAATGAGAGAATGGGATATTTTAGCCTAAATGTTGCAGCGATCACCGTGTGCTTTACACATTTCTTGTTCCAATTTGCGTAAAAGACAAGCCATCAATTATTACCAAGTTGAATGAAAATGTGTAAAGCGACCAAGAACTGGAAACAATACCATGACATCAAAGACAACAAAAGAGCTGACTCAATCAACACGTGGTCAACCTGGAACTAATACTGCCCCAATGCATAGGGTACGATATGTTACTAAGGAAAAACTTCGATCCAATAGCAGAAGAGTAATAATAAAAGAAACAAATGCAAACTAAATGCAACAAACATCAAATATAAGCAAATAATAACCGTCTCGCATGAAGCTACCAAAACAACATGCACATTACATTAACCAATTTCATTGGACACGAGCAGATTATACATTGCATAAACGCAACCAAAGATAGAATATCGGAGCAGGCATCAAAACAGGACACGAGAACAAATTAATTAAAATGAGTAGGCCATCATATAAAAAACAACCAAATATCGCAACAGCAATAGTAAGATAACCTCCCTACGGCAATTTTTCCTTAGTAAGAAAAACCAGAAAAACCATTCTGTTAAGTACAACAAGTAAAGGCATAGAATAAAATGATAGTATCCTTCATTTGAGAGAACCCATTCACAACTAATGCATATCACCAGTATTTCGGTCAAAAGTATCAAAATTCCGGAATGCAAAGTAACAATAAATTAGAGCAAAAAGGCGAACAAGCAATAGCGAAAAGAAAAAAAAGTCATAGCAAAAACGCCGCCGAATGATTCCGGACTAAGCAAAGTGTTAACACGGGCATCAATGGAAATCAAATAAAAGCCGACAATTTCGATTTGTACAGAGCCCAAAGATACAAATACAATCAGCCAACTAAGTGACAACTTGTACTCGTATTTGGCAATCAAATACAAAGAGAACTAATCAATCCAAAAAATACAATAATATAACAATCATGCAATACTTTGTCAAAATCAAAAGTCATGGATATTTGGCTGCGAATAAAATCAGAGAGAGCGAGTTACCCGGGGGTATTGGATAGAAACCGTAGGAGCTGGAGAAGAGGGAAGTGCAGAGATATACGAGGAGTGAGATTGAGGGACCGAGTGAGACCCACGTACGAACAGGATCATAAGATGGGAGAGAGACCGCATACAATAAAATCGTGATATTTTGAAGTCCCAAGTGACATTTGAAGTAAGAATAAGCTACCGGGCCGCCGCAACGTGTCAGCTCATAATTTTTTATTTTATTTAATGATTAAAAAAATAAATTTTAATATATTGATATATTTTTTAAAAATATTTATTATAAATATGATGTGTGAAGTGTGAGGATGATAAGAAAAATTTTCCTTTAATTTACGTCTTTAATTTACAATCCTTCCAATGTTCCATTATTATTATTATTATTATTTTATCAAAACTCATGATAGGTACATGCGACAATTTATGACACAACTCGTAAATTTGATACAAATATCATACAAAATAAGTAAGATGGAATTTGATATATATGAATTTGGGTCAAAATAAATTGACTTAATAAGACGTAATTTTTTAACGTGTTAATTGCAAGTCAACTCAAAAAATCCTCAATCAATTCGTATAAAATGAATAAATTATATTTTTAGATTTTATAAATGTTTTGTATTATATATATTTTATGAAAAATTTTATATATCATACTATTATCTTATTTGTATTCCACTAAATAAGATGTGACATATTTATTACTATTAAATGATAATTTATTATATGCTTCTATATCATCAAATGATGATAAATGGATCATATCATATATAGTGAAATACAAGTGAGATTGTAGTATAGTGTATAACATTATTCATAAATAAATAAATGTGAGATTGTGGGTTCGGAACGCATCTTCTTAATCTTAGGAATTTTTTAGAAGATGATATGATTTCATCTCATCTCATTTTAACTCATCTTATTTTATATCATTTCTTTCCCAAATATCACTTAAACACAAATATTTTTTAATTTAAAATTTTCAACTTTTAATTTAATAATTACCTAATCATTACAATTTTTTCAAACTTTCAAACAAAACACAAAAAAAATATTCAACTTTTTTAAATATCAAAACAAAAATTATATTTTGACAATATTTTAAATTTATAACATTTTTCTCTTTTCCTAAATTTTTTAAAACATCATAACTAAAACTATTTTATTTTAATATTCACAAATCATTTTATTACTATTTACATATTTATCATTTCATCTCATTTTCAAACATTTTTTAAGGGTATTGCCTAGCCAATATGCCTATTGGAATGTGGAATTACTCGTAATACGATATGTCAATATCTACGCGTGTTTAGTTGGAACTTGAATCCACTAAAGTAAGGCTTACAACGAGAGAAAAATAGATATGTTTCACTAAAAAGTTAAGCTTAAAACGAAAGAAAAATAGATACATTGAAATAGAAGTCAAGTTTAACTTTTAGCAAACATCGAAGAACTTGGATCTACTAAAAAGTTGAGCTTTATACGTGGAAATAGAAGTTAAGGCCCGGTTTGGTTACCCAGCACAATTTCATCGTATATTTACTTTACAACTGTTTTTTTTTTATCTAAATATATTATATTTTATTTTTAAATTTTAAAAATATTCACTAAAATAGATAGTAAAAATTGACAATAAATAGTTAGTAAACAATATATAAATAGTATAAAATTAATATAAACAGTATATAAACAGTATATAAATAGTGCAAAATTAACATAAATAGTAAATAAATAGCATGTGAACAATTCAAAACCGATATGAACAGTGTATGAACATTTTATAAACAGTAAATAAATAGTGTACAATTCGATTCTCTATAAAATAGTGTGACTACACATTTTTTAAATTCTAAAATTTAAAAATTATCTTATCTCATCTTATTATTTAAATATATTTTTTTTTATAAACTATTTTTTTTTTTTTTAACTCAAAGATTTTATTACTATTTAAAATATTTCTTCTCCTCTTATTTCATTTTAATTATATATTCAAACAAAGTCCAAATCCAACTTAGCTAGCGTCGGTTTAGTATGGGCCGACCCTTGCGAGCGGGGAATAAGATCGTGGACCTTCTTTATCTAATATTTTTATGAACAAATGGATAAAAGTAAATATAATTAAAAAATATAAATATTTAAAATATTGGTACTGAATCAAGATTTTTTTTCGGAATTTTAGAATGTACTAAATCTGAATGTAGGAAGTCAAACATACAATATTTATTAAGTATTTAGCTTTTTTAAATAATTTATACAAATAATAATAAATTATATATGATCAATTTTATATACCTATCTATTTACTGGTGACTGCATCTTCATTCCTTGTAGCCTGAATAAATAAGACTTAGATCTCGTCCGGAGGCTGAAATTAAATTAGACGAGATAAAAAATTTATAAATAGTAATGAAATAGTTTAAGTTAAGATATTTTATGAAGTTTTAAAAAATGAAAGAGAAAAAAATTAAATAAAAATATTATTACAATAGAATTTTTTATTTAATTATTATTTTGAAATTTGAAAAAATTGAATTATTTTTTATATTTTATTTAAAAATTTGAAAAAAATTATAATAATTACATAAAAAAATTGAAAAAATTAAATTTGAAAAGTATTTATATTTGAGTAATATTTAAATATCGAGATGAGATGAGACCAGATATCATCCAAGCCTGATCTTCGAAAAATAGTGATGGCTTGAGGTGGTGGAAAAGAAAAAATCTATTTATCATATCAATTCTTATTATCTTCTCATTATTTCATGATGTGACATTCAATGAAAGATTCACAAGTAAAATATTATAAATAATTTTTAATCATTTAATGCTACATCATGGGATGGTGATAGAATGATGAGAAGATGATAAAAATTGAGATGATAGGTAGCATTACTTAGTAGAAAAAACCTATATATATATATAAAGACACTACTCATTATCTCACACTACAAAACCTTATAAATTTTTTTAAAAAAATTATTTTATTTTATTTTTATTAAATTATTCTACTTATTACCTATGCACCAATTATTATACTGTATAATGTATGGAATACTAAATTGAATTATTCTAAAAAAAGATGAAAAAAATTGCACGCGTTTTATAACTTTTGAGCCCCTCGCCTTGTCCTCCATGATAAAAGTTGGAACTCCGCCGTCCTTCTAATTCCTATAATCACCATTAACAAACTGACAAGCAAAACCCAACGTTTGAAAGAAACAAAAATTACGAGTGGCTACCGACTCGGACCCAACATGTGTAATATATATATGTATTTTTAAATATTTAAAAAAAAAATTCACAATATTAATAAAATATATATATATATATATATGTATTTTTAAATATGTAGATCTTAACTATATTTATTTATTTTTCAAATAGAGCATACGAAAATTGTATATTTCAAAATTATAAATATCAACATAATTTTTCTTATTATCTCTATTCAATGAAATTTCAAAGATTATACTCATAACGTGGGAGAATCCTTTTCCGAGAAGGATTTCCAAGAGATCAGAGAATCTGTACGTAGAAAATAGGCTATACTTGAAGAGAAATCATAAGAGGATGACTATCCGTTTTATAATAAAGAGGGGCCCCTCCAGGATGGCCTTGAATGTTTGACACCTGCCGAGTTTATATGTAGCTTTTGATCATATTCCCTATAATTTTCTCGTTACTCAATCACAAATTAAAAGAACATGCTAGTGTGATAGCTGCCAGATCTTTATATCTGTAATTTGGACAGTGAATTAAGATAAAAATTAATAATTAAATAAAATATTATTTTTAATAATATTATTATTTTAATAATTAAAAAAATTGAATTATTGATTATGTTTTATATAAAAATTTTAAAAAATTATAATGATAAAATAATATAAGATGAAATGATATATTTTTACTATCTAAAATGACCTAAAGTATATATGCCTTTTGTTATTTACTTAGAATTATTTTAATGTTATTTTTTGCCTTTGAGTAATGACATATACATATATATATATATATATATTAAGTCTAGTAATTAAGTTTGATGTGCATTGTGTTTGATACAAATTATGCATTGCCATTATAAAAATATTTTTACATGCAACGGTTATATCGAAATTAATCAAACTAAGAATATTGATCTCATTCGTCATTACAACAGGGAAGGCTTTTTGAAACCACGATTTAAAATGAATTTTTTCCTTGCTAATAATAGCATTTTTTGCAACCATGCATCATGCATTTCTCTTTGCAAATATATACAATTGCGACGAAATAATTTCCTTGCAAAATTAGTCATGGACATAGATTACTTTGGAAATGGTTGGAAAGATAGTCGATCTGGTGTATAGCTTTTTTTGGGTCGATCAGGTATGTTTGGATTTTTGAACTTGATATATGCATGTATTTTCTTACTCGAGTGGATGTGATAAGTTAGATAACAAATGTAATTATGTTGTGGAAAAGGGAGGCTGATATAGCTCAATGTAAATGTCACTTTACTATAGTTTGTGAACTTAGACAGGTGAGGCTTGACTATTAGCCTTTGATTTAAGTTAAGGTATCTACACATTTGTATGCAAGTGCTTTTCATACTATATATAGGACAGTTGCATATTAATATTTTTGTGTTAAATTGAAAATGATGACTTTTTATTGTAATAGAAATGTAATGAAATGATGATGAGGAGTGGTTGTGAAGGCTATTGTGCTATTTTCTGAAGGAAATTCATGTGCTTGTGAAGGCTATTGTGCTATTTTCTGAAGGACATTCATGTGCTTGTAGCTTATGCTGGTGCAAAAGAAAGACTTCATTATTGTCTCAACATAATATTCTTGTGCACTACATGTTTGAAATTGATAGATGTTTGGATTGATTGATGATCTTATAATCATGTCAGATAACACGATGTTTGGATTGATTGATGATCTTGTAAATGTACATTTGCAACGAATACAAATAGTTGGAAATGTATATGCAGCGATTAAAATTTGTTGCCAATGTATATTTGCAACGACGATCTTTCTTGCCACAATGAAATCTTTTGTTAGTAAAATACCAATTGCAACGATCACACATATAACTTATATGGATAATAGAAATGAGAATATATGCATTTACAATTAATGAAAAAATCGGGTGGCTAAAAGTGACTATTTGTGATGAAAAGAATAATCGTCAGTGTAGACATTCACCAACGTGGCTTTTCCCAGAGTATAGCAACAACAAATGTTTGTTGCATGCAAATAATCTTTTGCAACGAACATCTATTTTCTATTGTATTGCATGTAGAACAAAAATATTTTCGATATTTTTCATTTTTCATGAAAAGAAGACAATCGAAAGTAGTATACATGTAATGCAAATGAAAAATAAATCATAACATGCAAGCAAAAACTTAGAACAACTTAAAAATTAAAATAATATATGAGGATATGCGATCAAACATGAAGAGCATTCATAGGCATCTTGTGGTGTCTCCCTAATATATATACTATGCGAGTCTATTACCACTCTTTCTCAATGGGTGAATGGTGTCGACCATAGGAACCCAAATTTCTTAAGTTTAGGTGTATCTATTCATCTTAAATTTTGAGACAATAATCACATTAGAAAATCAATCGAGAAAAGAGTGTACGTAGTACCCACTGTGTATTGACAGCTATCTTACCATACATGCACAAAATCAAGTCTTGCACGATTTTTGTAATTAGCTTAATTTTAGGACTTCATTTCAATTAGTCCACTTTCCTTTTTCTGTATTATTTCCTTACATAGCACATTGTACAACTATTTATCTGTAAAGCTCAATACGGAATATGTATGATTCAGACCAATATTTCTTCTTCCTTCTTCCTTCTTAACATGGTATCAGCCTAAAGAAACGATCCAACCATTCTGTCATGGCCGAGACCCATACCCCATCCATTCCCTCTTATCTTCTTCATCCCTCTGATTCTCCTAGTTTAATTCTCGTTAATAACCTTCTCACAGGAGACAATTACCCCAAATGGCAAAAGGCCATGACCCGAGTCCTCAATGCCAAGAATAAACTTGGCTTTATTGGTGGCACTCTCATCCCTCTTGAACCCACCAAACCCAAATACACTCAGTGGAACCAAACCAAGGATATGGTTCTTACCTGGATCTCAACTCCATCAGCCCTTTCCTTGCCAATTCCCTCGAATATCATACCGATCCCCGTGCTGTTTGGCTTGACCTTTTTTCCCCCTTTTTTCCATGGAAACAGTGCTCGTATATACCACCTCAAACGAGCTCTCTCCTCCCTGCACCAATCCACAAACTCTATTCATGATTATTTCAACCAAATAAAACAGCTATGGGATGAACTTAGTCATCTACAAACTGCCACTGACCTCAAAGCAATGCAACGACATGCTGATGATGAACAAGTTTTCCAATTTCTTCTTGGACTCAATGACTCATTTGCTCATCTTCGCACCCAAATTCTGGCCATGGACCCACTTCCCTCTCTCGGCAAAGTCTTCTCCATCTTGTTTCAAGAAGAGCAACAATGGCTCCTCAACCTTCAACCCACCTCTTCCGAAACCATGGCCATGTCTATTTGCACCTCAGCTCGCCCAAGACCCCATCTAAAATGCACTGCATGCGGCAAAGATGGCCACACCCGTGACCGTTGCTGGACCATCATCGGATACCCTCCAGGCCGAGAGCCTTGCACCACCAAACCGAAATCATCCATCCTTGGCCCACCCCCATCCGCTGCAAATACCATTGGCCCCTCCTCTTCCTCCACTGCAAATCTGGTTTCTTTTCCTCCGGAGCTCTATCAGAAGTTGCTCAACCTCCTAGCACCGTTGGCCACACCGATCGAACCATCCTCTGCATCCTTTGCTAGTAATCTCTTTTCCCCCTCTGATTTCAACTTCAATCGGCACCTCCATTGGATGGTGGACAGCGGTGCAAGCCACCACATCTGCCACCAACATGAAGCTCTTTCCGATTTACAACCTCTTGCTACTACCCATCATATTCGGCTCCCAACAGGACAAGATATTCCAGCCGAAGGGCTGGGTTCTTGCTGACTTTCCCCCTCTCTCATATTGCAAAATGTTTTTTATGTTCCCATTTTCTCCTTCAACTTACTTTCAATTTCCCAAATTGTCTTTCATAATTCTTGCCTTGTAACTTTTTCCTCTAATTCTTGTTTATTTCAGGACTCTCAATCGATGAAGCCGATTGGAATAGGTGATTTATGCAATGGGCTCTATGTGTATCGACCCGAACCTCCCGTCATTTTTGCTGCTCAATCTACTGCAAATAAGACCTTATGGCATCAACGTCTGAGTCATCCCTCTAGTTTTACTATTTCCAATATTTTTAATTCTCCTTGTACTCTTTCTGAATGTGATGTTTGTGCTCGTTCTAAACACACCAGATTACCTTTTTCCAATTATGCAAATAAAAGTGATTCTCGTTTTAATCGCATATTTTGTGATATTTAGGGTGGTTATCACACAGCCTCATTATGTGGCACTCATTATTTTCTCACCATTATTGACGATTTTTCTCGCACCACATGGATTTATCTTATGCGTTTTAAATCTGAGGCATACACTTATTTAATGTATTTTTTTCCCTTATCCAAAATCAGTTTAACACTACTGTCAAAATTATTAGAACTGATAATGGACAATAATTCATTTCCCATCAATTTCAAACCTACCTACACACACATGACATCATTCATGAACATACTTATGTCAAAACTCCCCAACAAAATGGTGTTGCGGAGCGTAAACACCGACTCCTTCTTAATGTTGCTCGTAGTCTTCATTTTCAAGCACACTTACCTTTCTCTTATTGGGGTGATTGTGTCCTCACCTCAGCCTACCTAATCAACCGCACCCCTACCCGTATTCTCAACAATAAATCACCTTTTGAAATTCTGTTCAATAAAATTTCCGACTATGATCATCTTCGTGTATTCGGTTGTCTTTGTTATGCACAAACCCTTCACGCTCACCGCGATAAATTTTCTTCTCGTGCCACTAAATGTGTATTCCTTGGCTACCCGAGCAAGCATAAAGCCTACAAATTATATAATCTCCAAACTCAGACCATCTTCTATTCCCGAGATGTCACCTTTCACGAACACATATTTCATTTCTAAGACCTTCCTGACCCTCCATCTCTTCTCGTCCCTATCGTTCCTCTTCCTGTCCCTGAATCTATCCTGACTCTTGATCCTCTAGCCTCTTTCGACTCTCCTGTCCCTCCTGATTCTCCGATTCCTGCGCACTTACCCAGCCCTCTCTCCCAGCTCCTCGTCCTCGCCAAACTATTACTCGACCTGCCTCTCTTCACGACTACATTTGTCCCACCTTACATATGGAGCCTATTACATCTACACCTGCTTCACCGACTTCAAGTACTGCTCATCCTTTGTCTGCTTTTCTTTCTTATTCCCGTTTTTCTCCCTCACATATTACTTATTTGACTGCTTTTACCTTATGTATTGAACCCTCTTACTATACCACTGCCATCCACCATCCTCACTGGCGTGAGGCCATGACAGCTGAGCTTCGTGCTTTAGAGGCCAATTCCACCTGGACTCTTGAGCATCTTCCTCCTGGTAAGAAACTCATTGGGTGCAAATGGGTTTTCAAAACTAAACTCAAAGTCGACGGATTCATCGAGAGATACAAATCTCGGCTCGTAGTCAAAGGATACACTCAGATTGAAGGCTTGGACTACCATGAGACCTTTGTCCCGGTCGCCAAAATGACCACGATCCGTTGCTTATTGGCAGTCGTAGCCACCAAATATTAGATTATTCATCAGCTCGACGTCAATAATGCCTTCTTGCATGGTGACCTTGATGAAGAAGTCTACATGACCCCACCACCCAGATATTGTCCTAAGGGGGAGACCCGTGTTTGTCGACTCCGCAAATCCCTTTATGGCCTCAAACAAGCTTCCCGAAACTGGTTTTTTAAACTAACCTGTGTGCTTCTTGATGCAGGTTTTCATTCGTCTCAAGCAGATCATTCTTTGTTCACTCTTACCACTTCCACTAGCATTATTCTTGTTCTTATTTACACAAATGACATACTGGTTGTTGGTAACGATCTCTCACAAATTGAGCTTTTCAAGAAAATTCTCTCCACACATTTCAAGACTAAGGACCTCGGTTCCCTGAAATACTTTCTTGGCCTTGAAGTTGCTCGCTCTCCCATTGGCATTTTTCTTAATCAACGCAAATATGCCCTCAACATTCTCTCTAATAGTGGGCAACTTGGTGCACGGACCGCTCCTTTTCCTATGGAACAACACTTGAAGCTTACTGCTCATGATGGCGACCTCCTCTCTGATCTTAGCCTTTATTGTCGTCTCGTTGGTCGTTTCATCTATCTGACCATCACTCAACCCGATTGTTTATGCAGTCAACAAACTTAGCCAATTCATGCATGCTCCTCGCGTTCCCCACATGAACGCCGCTTCCAGAGTTCTTCGCTACATCAAAGGCTGTCTGGGTCAGGGTATCTTCTTTCCTTCCTCCAACAGTATCCATGTTTCAGCTTATTAGGACTCTGATTGAGCCAGCTGCCCCATCACTCACTGCTCCACCACTGGTTATTTTATTCAGTTAGGCACCAGTCCGATCTCATGGCGCACCAAGAAACAGAATACCGTCTCTCGTTCTTCTGCTGAAGCTGAGTATCGTGCTATGGCCGTCACCACCTGTGAACTTACTTGGTTAAAACAGCTTCTCACTGACCTTGGTGTTCCACATCCCAAGCCTTTCACTCTCCATTGTGACAATCAATCTACACTCTACATTGCACACAATCCTGTGTTTCATGAGCGTACCAAATACATTGAAATTTATTGTCATATCATTCGTGACAAAATTCACTCGGGCCTCTTCAAATCTGTCCCAACTTCTTCAAATGAGCAACTTGCTAATATATTCACCAAACTTTTGGGACAGTAACTTTTTCATCATTTCTCGTGCAAGTTGAGCATTACGGATCTCCATGCGCCAACTTAAGGGGGAGTATTGACAGCTATCTTACCATACATGCACAAAATCAAGTCTTGCACGATTTTTGTAATTAGCTTAATTTTATGACTTCATTTCAATTAGTCCACTTTCCTTTTTATGTATTATTTCCTTACATAGCACATTGTACAACTATTTATCTGTAAAGCTCAATACGAAATATGTATGATTTAGACCAATATTTCTTCTTCCTTCTTCCTTCTTAACACTGTGATACCAATTGAGCATTCATGGATTTGTGCAGATCTCAAATAACAACTATACACAATTTTTAATCTCAAGACGCAAAAATCAATTAACAAATAATATTTAGATCAATCTACATATATTGGCAATCACAGATATTAAACCAAAAGTCTAATTAGAAAGTAGTAAAAACAATAAACACAAGATTTTGGTCATGAAAAGAAAACTTATGAAGAAGTACTCTTTTAAAAAAATTATCTCTAGTGCTTAGACACCACTTTTAAATCTATTGTAGAAGTTTAGTTCTTTACAACTAATTTAAAAGCACTTACAAACTCTTACAGTCTAAATCTTACTTGCAGCACTATGAGTGACTCACTTGATTTCTACATTTCAGAGCTCCAAACATATGGCCTAGCTATTCTACAGCTTCACTGCAAGTATTTATTTGATCTTTGCACCTCGATTAACAACTCCGGAAGAACCCTAAAGAAATTCAAGGGCGCCCTAATTCATCTCATAAAACCGGTTCAATAAGAGATGATTGCTCTAACCTTATAAACATATCTAAAATCTTATCCACAAGTAATGTGTGATTTATTTATCAACACCATCCCTCATGTGCAGGGCAGTAGTTTTTTCGGTTCTTGTCACGGGGCAAGTAGTGTGGGTCACATTTGTCCTATGGTAGGCTCTAATATAATGAAAAAATTTATGAGTCTAACTCATTTCATAAAACCGATTCAACAAGAGAGAATTGCTCAAACTTTATAAACATGCCCTAGACTTTGTCCATAGACAATGTATGATTTATTCCTCAATATTAACAACAAAAGAAAGTCTACTTATCAAAGAGAAATTGTCTTAAAGACTCAATATTGAATTTATAAGGATTTTCTCTCAATAATACAATGAGAATAAAGCTATGGCCACTCACTTAACTCTAAAAATCTTGTTTAATGAAGATTTTATATAGGTAGGGTTAATGATCAAGGGCACCTAACTTGGTTACCTTCTAATATTTGCTCGAACCAACGTTGTTGCCCACACATTGAGTGGACTTTTTGTATGAAATTCACTCGACCGAGACCTCTGCATGTATGTCTAGAGTATTTCATTCCCAAGCTGTTTTGATCCGGTAAATTACTGTGAGAATTTGAGTTGTACAACGTCACGAAGTTGTAGATCTTTGGGTTAGCATTCCATGCATCTTCACCGAGATTGCTTTTATTAGATGTCTGAATAAGAAAAACGAGTATTTGTGATAAATATTTTGCAATAAAAAAGACTATTTCTAACGAAAATGTACTTCTATTTTTCTTGTAGTGATAATTTTATAAAGATCTTAACAGACCAACCTAGATCTTGAAATCTTTTTAATTTTTTTTTTATCCATTTTCGGTCTAACACATTAATTTTACATTAATATATAGTATAAAAATATCATTTTTTTTCCTAAATATATAATTGCACGTTTCTGTATATAATTCATGTCAACTTTAAACGTTTTGTAAATATATATATAAGATTAGAAAACTCTATATATCTGATAGTGATATCACACAAACCCAGAACCACGATTTAATTAGTCGAGCACGCAAAAACCTAAAATAATAAATAATATTTGGCTGTGTATAAAGCTATAAGTCTATATATAAATGTCGTAAGCCGGCCAGCACTAAAAGCCTACAATGCACACGTGAAGATCACCATCACATTGCATGTCAAATGTCCATAGTATGATTAATAGATGCATGTAAGAAAAAAGGACAAATTAAATAAGAGAGAGATATGGATCATATGAGGATAAAATTTGAGATCAGTCATGATCGATCGATATATATGTACGTATGTACGAGTGAAAATAATAAGAAATGATATGAATCATATATATGATGAATCAATATATACTTGCTGAGACAAATATTTATTTATTTATTTCTAAGCAACAAATATTTATTAATTCTACGGACAGTACGCGTACGTAGTATTTTTTAGACAAGTTTTATTTCCGATGAAATTGGGCTATATATGAGTTCAGAGGCTAGCTGTATAGATATATAATATTATGAAGAATTTCATATTTTATTAAGAGAACTAATTTAAAAAATAATTAGTTTATAATCTCATTTTCATGCAATTTTTTTATATATATATATTACTTAGAATAATAAAAATGAACGTACTACTAGTCCTTAAAATTTCTCACCGGCTGGCCTCCTTCCTTTTTTTTTTTAATAATTTTAATTTATATTATATTTTAAAATTAATTCTATCATGATATATATGGTTTAAATTGCCAGAATTAGCAATCTCAGTTGGAGATCGGAATGTAGGTTTGCCTCCTGATCGAAGCAATTAAATTCTATCATAAAAATGTAGTGGTTAATTAATTGCTTCACGTTGAACTTAATTAATAACATGAATAATATATCCAAATCCTTAGCTCAATTGTTTTAAGTATTTTCTCCTGCGCGCATTGAATTGGCCTGAGGAAATGAATGCAGTTTTAATATTTCTTCGATCTCGATCCTGAAAAATGGATAAGGATTAATCTATCCTAATTTGCCTGTACTCTAAGTTGAAACCTGATCATTAAATGTCCAATATTTCTTCAGGGATCAATCTGATCGTGAATGTCTATTAATATTTCATTGCAGGGACGAAACTATAAAATTAAAGGATAGTGGCAGGGGGCCCTCCCGCCCGGCCGGCCTCAAGAACTTCAATGCAGAGGAATAGAGGATTGTTCACGAGGCAGTGCAGCTAAAGAATGCATGGCTCCGGCCAAATATGCAATTGCATAGGAGAAATTATCTGTACAAATTCTAAATAGATAAATTTTATATAAGTTCTTATAAAAACGTGGATCACACCTAAAAAAAAATGTTAAAAAACTATTCTTTATTAATAGGTCAACCCACTTTAACTTTTACAAATGATTTATATTAAACTTGTATATTGATGCTTATATATCTAGATTACTCGTTGCATATATATATATATATATATATGGGAAACTCTTTTGAAAAAAAAAAATATATATCTGCACTTGCTACCAGCCATGCATTCATTATATGCATCAAATACGTACGTGCATGCCCGTAAAAAACCAAACAAAAGCCAACAAACTGCGCGCATGCAGCTCATGACATCATTTGGCAAGAAAATTAATCTATTTTGCAGGGATTCTTGGCATGTTCTCCCTTGTAATTAACTAACCAGCTTTCATCATTAATATCGATCTTAGCTCGAAAAATAAACCATTTTTCCATATCCAGTTGTAATAATGGTTTTTTTAATGCACACTTGCCGCAAATATATATTTTTTAAATTCATCATGACCATGATCATAAGTAGCTAGCTAGTCGTGGCCGGTTGATGTAGAAATTAGAAAAGGTCAGTCTGCAAGACGTTGGACCCGATCAATGTTATAAAGTGGAGCTAAAAAGCATGCATGCTTGCTAGCTAGCTAGCTCTCTCTCCCTATATATATCTATATATAAATATTAATCTTTACGAAAAGTTTGAATATACTATATATATATATATAATTAAATGATTTATCAAATGCATGATCTATTGAGATCATCATAGGTACACCTAATGTGGCAAAGAGTAATACCAAATATAGGAATCAAAAGCCTAGCTTGGCCTGCTCTACTTTTTACCGATTCAACGTTATATATTTCTTTGCAGCAGTACTATGCCGACGATTTGACATTAATGTTACCACATTCCTTTTGTCTTTTTTATTTTTTATTCTTTTATTTTATTTTTTTATTTATTTTTATTTTTATTTTATTTATTTCGTTTAATTATGTGTACAGAAATGACGGACTGTTTGTCAGTGATTAATAATCTTCATGATTATCATTACATGCATGCATATATGCCTAAATACATGTAATTTGTATGTATGTAATTAAGGGTTTTAAATTGTGTTTATAGATGGTGTTCGTGTCGTATCAAGATATATATATTATATTATATAGATAAATCTAAATCCGATCTATTAAATTTATTGTGTCAAAAATATCAAATTTTAACAAGACCCATTAATATAACGAGTTATGTTGTGTCAACCCATTTCAATATGTTTATGTAAATAGATGAATAGACTTGAAATTAATTAATTTTACCTGATTATATTTAGTACAATTTTATATAAATATTAAAATCACGGTATCTATAAAAATTATAAAACTAAGTACTACAAGGTTAAAATTACAATCTAAATAATAAAAATATCAAAATTAAAATTTTAAAAATGTTATTTTTATGTATAAGGATATAATTGTAACTTTAACTTTATTAACATATCATAACGGGTTATAACATGTCAAAACAGATTGACTCGTTATCAACCTGTTAAACAATCGTGTCTTAACGGATCAGTCCATTTTATCCCAAACTCGTTAAAATTAAATCCAAATCTATTATATATTATTATGTCGTGTTTGTATTGGGTTAAAGGGTCGTATGACATATTGCCACCTCTATATAGAATTACCAGCATCCTATTTTATTACGAAAGTATGGTACTGCATGCATGCATGCATGCATGGAACCAGCTATTTCAAATTCATGACCATGATGATCATGGGTAGTGGCTGCCGGTTTCCGGCCAAACGGGGAGATGAATTTGTTTAAATACTACGTTCTCCATGACATGATATCAACATGTAAGTTCAACATGCATTAATTAACCAATCATGATGATGTGGACTTGACATGTGCATCCATCATGCATGATGCCTTTACGTGTTATGATGACTCCTCTATCATAAAAATTAATATGATGATCTATCTCTTAGAATATATATTTTCTTTCCCCAGCTTATATTTGGGATAGGCAACAACGTCATAAACAAGTCAAGAACTATCGAACGAGGAAAACAAGATATATATATATATATATATATATAATTAATTATTTGCCTTATAACCGAGGCCGGATGGCAGTTAGCATTAACAAATCTAGCTAGACAGCTTCTCGATGATATGTTTGAAAATCCGCCCCCTTTAGAAACTATTATATTAATATTAATTAGATCTAATTTCGGCCAAAAAATATTAATTATTAGCTTATAACAATATTAATTATCACCAAAAGCTTTGCAAGATAGCTTATTTTGAGTTTTGCCACTTATTATCACCTCATACAGTAGTACTATACATTACACTTATTTTTTTTTGGTTTTATTCCATTTAAACTAAATGAATTATTCTACTCATCATCCATACACATGCGCACATTTGATGAGAGAAAAAAATAAAAAAACTAAAAAATCATGTGTGGTGTGTGGTTTGGCCACGATAATACGTAGAATTTTTCATCTAATTAATATATTAAGAATTAATTTATTACAAATAATTAATTTTATCTCTTCTCATCAGCTTAATCTTTTAAAAAGTGGTGATTTTATGTAATATCATGATTCATATTAGAGATCCTGAATTCAAACATTGACTCTATACTTTACTCTACTTAATTAATATTAGAAATATCGATTTTATTATGCACAACCTTGCAAATCCAACAATGCTAGTAAAATTGTTTTTATGAATTCTGACTCTCGTACCCTGTATTTTCCACTCAAACTTTGTTTTCAAACACCGGCCTATTTAATTAGCTTGTAATCTTAGTGTATATTGTAGTACTCATTTTTCTCATTGGAACAATACGTCATGTCTCCTTCACGACAATATAAATTATTCGATCACTCTGATTTTCAGCAAGTAGTCGATAATGTTGAATGTTAATGGTTTGGTTCTAATTGGCTTCTACAATTTCCAGACAGTGCTACGTCCACTGGATTGGTTCTGTCTAGAAGAATTGAACACTCATGATTTGAGTAAGCTGGAAACAATGAACTGGTTCGCAACAGATTTTTCCACGGACTTGCTGCTAATCTAAAAAGTAAACTAGGTTTCCGATATTCCAAAGCCACGTACATTGAAAACAACCCGTCACTTATAATTAGATGACAAAGTACATGCATCAGTTGACCTTAAGGGAAAAAATAACAATAATTATTGAAAACTTGCCTCTTATATATAATAAGCAATCCACATGCCCTAATGACTCGCTAGGAAGAGACATAGTATGAACAAGTCGTTATTCTTTTGCAAGAATCTGACCGCACTGAGATTAATTAATGTTAAAAATAGGAAATGGCCGCTTATAATTTTATTATATGTTTCTGTTTCGAACAGCAAGTTGTATGTCTTTGATGTTATATATTTCACTGAACCGTAGGCAGAAGTTGCTTGCTTTCGAGCTGAGTCGACATATCCTAGCTCTTTAATGTCTCAATGTGGCTTTATTGCTACAAAAAATTTCCGGCAATTTTATTGAATAATAGCTAGCTAGGAATCAGATGATCAATTATAATTAAATCTTCTAGCACGTACTCGTGTGCGTATGTGTATGTCATGTATGTGTGTGTGTATATATATATATATAGAGAGAGAGAGAGAGAGAGAGAGAGAGAGAGAGAGAGAGAGAGAGAGAGTACTCTATCTATCTTAGCAAGTACGTATTTGCTAAGATAGAGAATTAACTCTCTATAACCATAGGCAGATTTGAATCATGTGGTCTATTATAAGCTTGTATAATAGATCACACGATTCAAATCTGCCTCCAAATTAATCTCTAGCTAGCTACCAGCTGTATACTCATGGTTCTAAACATTTATATATTTCTTGTTAATGCAGGATTCATATGGAGATCACATGGAGTAAAAATATAAATGATCTCAGATGAGGTTAATTTGTAAATATATATATATATATATATATGCTGATCTTTAAGCGAGCTTTTCCCAAACTCACTACAAGAAAAATGGCCTTTTGCGATCAATTTATTGCAACAAAAAGACTATTAGCAACCAATTTCCCTTTTTCTTATAGTGACTTCGCATCATGATGCAGAGCCACTGTGCCGGCCGGCCATCAGTTGAATTTTAGTCAAGAGCGAGCTAGCTAGCTATAGCTATAGCTAGCTCTTCTTAAGAAATTACAAAACTAGATAGATCTCCCGATTGAGATCGAGACCTACGCACTGTTTGGTTATTCAAAACATCTCATTTCATATCATCTCATTTTATCATTATAATTTTCATAAATTTGTACATAAAATATAATAATTAATTCAACATTTTCAAATTAAAAAAAAAACATTAAAAAATTATATTAACAATATTTTATTTAATTTTTTAAAAAAATTACATCTCATCTTATCTCATCTGTATAACCAAACGAATTCTAATTCGATCGAGTGAACTTGCACAACTCACATCTTACTGTGACCTCCACTCGAAAGAACTTACCATACTTTTTAGTTCTACTTTTCTTAGACGACTCAACTTCTGATCGTTATGCACCGCATCATAAACTTAAGCTCAACACAGACATTAATTTTCAGGTTCCAGCTCATGCAAGTATATACATAAAGGGCAGCAATTATTTTTGTCATCAATACTCCCTTCCTCTAGCTCCATCCAAGATTTCAAAATGATCATCATCATCATATATATACACGTCATATATATATACATCATATATATATATATATATATATATATATATAAATATATTTATATATATAAAGGATTTTGAAATACTAAGTATATATATACTGTGTATATGTCATTTTTCACGTACGACTTCATGACTGTGTATTTTATTGGCCGGTGATTGCTGGCCAGTATTTATTTTTAACATTGAATACAATATTACAATATCTTCTTGACGCAAACTTACATGATATAAAAACTTTAGTCAATCCCTTCACGTTTCTGAAATAAGAAAGAGGTTTTAATTGCCTGTCTTGGGTCTCGATCGAGAACTCTATTTACCTATAAAATGAAAGTCTTCTGCAGGAAAAGGACTTGGTCCATGGTATCATATATACTATCATGTGATTATTATATATTCTTATTCAACAAAAAAAGAAAAAAAAAATGTGATTAATATTAATCTTATTCCATCGACTGTCCTTGCATGTGGTTGAGCTTATAATAAGAGGCAACCTTGCAAACGTTTTCCCAATGAACCATCGAACTTTGGTTCACGCTATCAGATAGCCTTTTTCTGTAATAATTCAAAAGATTGACGGACATGGAGGCCGGGGATGATCGGAAACTTGTTTCAAACTGGCCTAATGTTCAATTCGTACCTGAATCGTATGTGCACCCTCCAGAAAAAAGACCTGGGAAGCTCGTCGTTCAACCGTGCAAAACAATTCCTGTTGTTGATTTTGAGGGTCATGATCAAACCCAGATCATTCAGCATATTGTGAAAGCTACCGAGGAGTTTGGATTTTTCCAGGTTCAAGCTGCTTTTTCTCTATCTTCCTTTTTAAGTTTTTCACTGATCCGATCTTCTGTTAGATTCTCTGAAAATTTGGCATAACGTTTCTAAAAGTTATTGGACAAGGAAGTCAGCTTTTAGCTAGCTAGCGCGCAGTTTTCAAATCCTTGATTCCTATTTCAAGGGTTACAAATGATTCCGATGATAAGGGGATGATTTGTATGATATATGAACTCGCGCGCGCATCCACACATATATATGCATAATCTTTTGTATCCATGTTTAATAATCGTTACCAAGTAAAATTTACATTTCCTATCCAAAAAATGTAAAACAGATCATCAACCATGGAGTTTCCAAGAAATTAATGGACGATGCAATGGGGGTTTTCAAAGAATTCCATGGCATGTCTTGGAAGGACAAGACAAGTCAACGTTCCAAGGACCCCAATAAAAGCTGCAGATTCTACACGAGCAGTGAAAAGTACACAACTGAGGAGGCTCACGTCTGGAGGGATGCACTGACACACCCTTGCCATCCTTTCGAGGAATACATGCAATTTTGGCCTGCAAAGCCAACTAGATACAGGTAAAGGAAGCATTAATCTTGCATATAAGTGGTAGCTACTATTATCCGACCCGCACAGGAGATATGCAAAAGTATATATAAATTTGATCTTTCGAACTTCAGATTTTGCATGCAACGATCGAAGACTTTGTTTTGCAGTATTAATTATATATAATCAACTGATCATGCTAGATGTTTTTTGCATGAATTACAATATCCAGGAAGGTTGTTGGGGAGTATGTTCAAGAACTGAGAAAGTTGGGGGATCAAATCTTGGAGCTGCTTTGTCAAGGATTGGGACTTAGTACCAGTTATTTCAGCCGGGGACTTGTTGAAAATCCTGTACTGTTGGTTAATCACTATCCCCCATGCCCAGACCCAAGTTTGACTCTGGGATTAGTCAAACACAGAGACCCTAGCCTCATCACCATACTACTTCAAGAAGAAATTAATGGACTTCAAGTCTTCAAAGATGGTGAATGGATTGGTGTTGACCCTCTTCCTCATGCCTTTGTAGTTAACGGAGGTTATGTGTTACAGGTATTTATATCTCCATATATATGTATATATGATTCAGGCCTAATTACAACTTCTTTCATATATATATATATATATATATATATCATGCATGTTTGCCCTTAATTTCATGGAGATAATCTATTTTTTCCTGTTTCGGGTTAATTATATATACGTTTTTTCCACAATAAACTCCTATATATATATATATATATATATTATGATTTGATCATGATCCTAAGTTATCATATTTGATTTTCACTCTCTAAAACTATATATCGCCAATTATCTATTAATATTGGCACCCTTTTGTACTCCAAATCTGATTGTAAAGATGGTGAAAAGTAGACGATCATGATGTGATACAATCAGCTTAAAACGTATTTGACCTTTCGTTTTAATTTCTTTTTATCTCCTTTATTTAATTTTATGATATTCACTTCTTTGTTTGGGTCCATATGTTTAATTAATAATATACCTAAACTCAACCAACAACAATAATTCAAAATAAAGAATATTTGAATCATGTGTTGTTTCCATCCTTTAGTTTCAGCCATGCATAACGAATAATATAACATGATTTCTTCTCTCTCTCAATCCGCTGGATCAGTATCATAGACCGCCCCTAGCTATGGGCTACTCAATGGTAGATGGTCTCAACATCTCCCTCAAACTAATACTTTTGGTTAATTTAGGTAGGATTTGATGTCATCTCAGGTCTCTTAATTGTTCGAGGATAATTGATTTTATCATAATATCATCAGTTCATGAGCAATTAAGACCCATCACTATATATACCATCTCTTTAATGCCGGGGAATTTAAATGTTTTCAATCTTGTTGGTAATTAATTAAAGGCTTTCACTATCTCTGAGTTGGTAGATGATCACCAATGGGAAGCTCAAAGGTGCTGAACATCGAGCAGTCACAAATTCAAGCGTTTCTCGAACATCCGCTGCCTTCTTCATTTATCCTAGCAAGGACAGCATTATAGAACCTGCGCAGGCCCTGATAAATGCATGCAATCCCCCACAGTACAGATCCATGAAATTTGAAGATTTTCAGAAAAACTTCTTGGCTAGATCTGGCAATGCTGAAGCAGTGATGCAGTTTATAAGCTCCATGCATGACTAATAATGAAGCAAGCCAGAGATCAAGCTAGAAGATGCCATGTATATTCTCTTTGGCGCTAGGCCGGCATGCATATATGCAAATAAAGTTGTAGCAAATTAAGTGCGTTTTCTGAATAACACCACCTCATGAGTTGGCTAATACAATCTTGCTAAGTTACACATGAGAGATGATGGCATGATCAATAAGAGTTGTGATGAATGGCTCTGTGACTGCGATATCCACAAGTTAAAAATAATATAAAATTATCCAATTTTATTCATTCTCTAATTCTCTCCAAAAAAAATATTTGCTGTGTTGTTACTAAATCCTTTGGCATCTGGGAATCCATATTAGAAACGTACAATTAATATTTGCAGACATTTTTTTCCTTTTCTTTTTAGCCTATCGAGGCAAGCTGGTGATTTCGTAAAGAAGAAGAAGGATATAATATTCTGACCAAAACGAAATAACTACAAGAAAAGTTTGTTAATTTATATATAGCTAGTGAGATATATGTACACAAAATTCTACTACAAGATTTGAGATCGACACTTACATGATATTCGCCATCTCTTCCAATGGTATCAGCTCATCATGAATCAGACCTTCTAGGAAAAAAAAAAAAAAAACAGATCAAGACCTCCGAGAAGAATTACTGGGAGGTCTGCATTAAAAGAAAAAAAGAATGCAGAAGAATTCTCTTTTTACGGTGGAAAGAAGTAATTAAATGAATAAAATGCTCGCAAGCTTGGCTTTATAGTCAGCCATGCACATGCATTATAATAGTTCGTTTCATAATTAACAAGATAAAATTCTCAGAAAAGTTGCTATTGTTTTGCAGAAACATTAGTGCAGATCTCTGCTGTTCGTCACTTAAATTTGTACGTTACATACAGCTTCGCCCAAAATATAATACATACATATATATAAGTATGTATGTATGTATATGTATATACAAACACATACATGTGTATATATATATACAGATTAGGTTGAGTTTTGATCAGACAAGCAACATGACGAAGATCATCTGCGGAGTGGATGTATTATATATCGATTGGTGTATATATATATATATATATATCTAGCTAGCTAGTTTGTAAAAGTACGTACGTACGTACAACATGATTTTCACCATGAATCAACAACTGTTAATGGTAATGAAGGATAAAGAAAAGGACTGAGCATCACATATACTGCTTGGCCACTAGGTAGATTATGGCAGCCAAAAAGGTGATTAGGACATAAACCAAACAAGCTAATAATTAGTTAAAAACAAAGGCAAGAACCCAGTGGACGGTGAATAGGGCATAAGAGCCAAACAAGTTACCAATTAATTGCAAGATAAAGGTGTAAATGAGGATAAAATATACATTGTCAAGCAAAGAAGAAATCCACTAGATTCAGTATCTTATCAATCTAAAAAGAGGAAACATTTTTTTTTAAAAAAAAATGTGATATTATTTGTTAAAGGGAAGCGTGAATAATTGGTAGGTGAAATGGACCATCTACAAACAAATAATATATATATATATATATATATAATGGCCATCGGCCTAAAAAAACCAACCCTATGTACGTATAGTCGCACATGCTAATTTGTGATTAATCAAATTAATTAAAAAAACATAGATTTAATTAACTCCTTTAATTTGTAAAAAAAAAATATTTTTGTTCATGTACATACGATATACGGTACTGGAGTTTACTCTACAAGATTACCCGACATTAAAAATAAAATAAAAAATTATATGCTCCAGACAGATAATCTTTTTTTTGCTTCCCTAAAACTCCAAACATAGGTCGTCCTAATTAATTACATCTAAGGCGCACGCATATATATATATATATATAGAGAGAGAGAGAGAGAGAGAGCTAGGAATTTGATCTCTTTTTCATTATAAGTGTGGGAGTCCCAGGTAGCAAAGTATATACCGAAGTAGCTAGCTAGGGTACGTTGTTAATTTCTAAGTGCATCCGGAGAGTAGGGGCCGGCCGGCCCCCTCCCTCTCTTCTTCACTTGTCCAAAACTAACAAATTAGTAAAAAGGGATTAAATTAGGGTACCCTTTCTTTCTTTCTTTCTTTCAACAGAGAATTGGAATTTCAATGATAATCATTGCCGACATCATTGACATTCTTCCCTATTTCAAGCTATGACATGTCTTAATTAAAAGTCTATATGAAAGCCAATAACACCACTCACAACGTTGTCCGAATTCTAAAGTTCCTTTCCTTTCCTTCCAGAAAATCCATCCATCTCTGTTGCTGCATCACTTCTTTTTCTCTTCCATTATCTACAGAGATAAAACATAACAAGATCGATCAAAGATGCAGTAATATTATCTCTATCCTATATATATATATATATATATATATATATCTGTTATTAATGTAACATATTTCGATTCGGATATATATTAATTTCTGCTTAAAGAAATTCAGGTTTTGCTTTACATAATAATATCAGAACTGCTAGATGCAATCGGTACATGTAAGCGGGATGTAAATGGTTGTACGGAATGAATAAAAAAAAGTTATAAAAATAATTTTTTTTCATGTGTGTCCCATATTAATTCACTTTTTTCAAAGTGACTATACGCCGCTTGCACAACCACGACTGCAAATATCATTTCTCTAATAATATTACAATACACCCATCAAGCCCAATGATCAAGAGTTGATCTTTAAGCTCATAATATCTGAAAGAGAAATGATATTTACAGTCGTGATTGTGCAAGCGGCGTGCAGTCACTTTGAAAAAATGAATTAATATGGGACCCACATGAAAAAAAAACTAACTTTTTAATCGTGGATCTCACTGTTTTTCAAAACGATTGCACGGCGTTTGTAATTTCATGACTATATGCAACATTGTTGTATATGAAAATATGCATATTAGGAAGTAGCTAGCTAGGATGACGTGGGCTGTTTTTGGGCCTCTGTTTTTGCCCAATAATGCCAGCTTGGAGAATAATAGGACTGGTTAAAAAGCAAAATAACGATTGATAAGATAGAATTACAATGCCATTTTTTTTCTTTGTATTTTTCAGAAACAAAACATACAAGCTAGCAGCTTCTAGATAATATAAATCTTTTATGAAAACATGAAATTGTTTGTGAAACCAATTGAAGCAATGCTCCCTTTTTTTTATGAAGACATATTGAAACTAGGAACATCATGAAATTCTTATTTTGTGAAAACATTAAATGTCATATATATATATATATGAACTTTATGTGGTTAAAAAAAAAATGGATGCATTAAAGTTTTGTTACGTACAAGTAAAATTGTGTATTAATCTATGTATCAATACTGATTCTTTTATATTTAAAATTTAAATTAGTATTATTTTTAATAAAATTTATTTTTTGACCCATCACGTTAAATTGGTACGCATAATTATCATTACAATTAGATTTTTCCTTCTAAGTTTCCCTTTAGATTTCTAGAGCTTCTTAGCAATCATATCCGTCAAAAGCAGAGTACTGCTCGTGTTACCAGCAGTAGTTGATGTGCTGCATCCACTTAATACTAATTTATGCAAATACTGAAAAATCATGCAGGGATTTGTTGGGGGGGGGGGGGGGGGGGGCCAATATTCTTTCTTTCTTAGATTCTTCTCAAAAGAGCCACATGCAAGCAAGCTAGTCGTAGATGTTGATTCATAGTATCCGGTTCAGTATGAGCTCTTAGCCTAATACCCAAGAGATCAGATGTCATATATCAGAATTGGTAGTTGCATGAGCAATCCTAAGAGTGGGCTAGCTGCATGCTTTACTGAATGACCGTAGCCAATTGATTGCTGAGTTGCGTCAAGTAATTATTGGAAGCGACATCCAATGTAATGTTGTGCTGCTACAACTGGTATAGCTTCGCAATCGTTAATTTAGATAAGGATATAAGTTATATAACTAGAATCGGCCGGATTGGTTTGACATTTTGGAGATCAGATAAGCACTAGAAGCGCACAGATTTTTGTACTGGCACGTGTATCACTACATGTTGGTAGGCGCGCAAGGAATGACGGTGGCCGTATTTGGGAAAGCAGAGGCCGCTGAGTTGGACGATGCAACGTGAGTCACTTTGTAGGCCCTAGAGACCTGCATGGTTGTGCGTGAGATTGAAGATCAGCGGCTTCTAATTCCTTTGGCGTCGACACATGACTTACAGTACTCATGTAAGTCGGAGGTGGTCTTGGCACAACATGTCAGGTTTTATCTTTACTAAATTCAGAAAAACAAGGAGGATATTGAGAAAAAGAAAAACTTTCCATTTCAGAAGGGGCACTGGAAGAAGAAAGAAGGAAGCTCTTCCCAACCCTGACGGGTGAAAATAAGAGATTGGAGTTTTTGCTGGCTAAACTTGTCTTGTAAACAAAAGTCTTCCATTTTACTTTTACAAACATCTAAAGTTCTAAACTCAAAGCCCCACCCCAAAAGAAGGGGCCGGGGGGTGATAAAACAATATTAAATTATTACAAGGCTCAAGAAAGTTTCATTGAATTTGGATACCCTTGCCGATACTGTAGAGGTCATAGGCACACCCAAGAGCTTGTTAGGTCTCCCAATTTCATTTATGAGATTATTATTGATTGTAAAAGATCTCCAAATAAATAGACCGACTTATCTTGGGCTCAATGGATTTGGCACAACTCTCTTCCTAAGAAAATAGCCATTCTGACGTGGAAGGCTTACAATAATTGTCTGAGTGTTGATGAAAAAATCAAGTCAGTTGGCATTCCTTTGATTTTTAAGTGTGATTGTTTCCATATGGGTCATATTGAGGGGTTGAATCACGTGCTTTGCACTGGTGATTTCGCTTGACGTATCTGGTGTATGGCTGCCAATCAGGTTGGTGTGCAAATGGGTGTTTTCCGGACTTGAAAGAAATAGATTAACTTTTGGTTTCATCAGGCAGGTAAGTCCTCTCAACTTTGCATTATTTTTGGTATTCTTCATTCTATTATTTCTTGGCAACTCTGGAATAGGCGATGCAAAGCTCGGTATGATAATAAGGCAAAATCAGTTGCTTCAGTTTGGCAGGCTATTAAACATTGGATCCATAAGCTCATGAACTGGAATATGAAAGTTTCTTATGTTTTTAATAAAGATGTTGATATTTTGAATAGATTGGATATTCCTGCGGTTTATCCTAAGCCTAAGATTGTTTGTGCGGTGAGATGGTCAAAACCCTCGTAGGGTTGGGTGAAACTTAACACTAATGGCAGTAGTTTGGGAAATCCTGGGTCAGCGGGTGCTAGGGATATTATTCGTGATAGCTTTGGTAGGCTTCGGGCAGCGTTTTCTATTTTTCTAGGCCAGGGTTCTAATAATTTTGCTGAAATGAGAAGTTTGTTGGAGGGATTTAGGAGGTGTGTTTAGTTAGGCTTTCCTCGGGTTCAGATTGAGACAGATTCTCAGCTTCTAGTTAATTGGATTACTAAAGGTGAGTGTAGTATTTGGTATCTTGAGGATTTTTGGGATGAATTATTTGCTTATTTATCTTGCATGGAGTACCGTGTGAAGCATGTTTATCGCGAGGGTAATGCTGTGGCGGATTTTCTAGCCAAGAGAGGCTCTAGGGGTGTTGAGTCGGATTGGTACACGGATAATGATCACATGCCGAATCAGTTACGAGGTCTTCTTAGAATTGACAGAATTGGTCTTCCTTATTTGCGCATTTCATTGATTTTGTCCCAAGTTCGTTTGCTATTCTCATATATTATAATTTGTGTCTTTAATTGTATGTGTTTTGTTTTTGCAGGTTGGTTTGGTATTATGGGTTTACTAGTTGAGTTTTTATTCCTTTTTTTGGACCCTTTGTAATTTGTTGGCTTTATAGTTTTGAATTTTTTTTATGACTGAGATTTGTTTTTTGCTTTTATTTGTAATTCTTAGGAATCTGAGATGTAACTACGGTTTTCCTCCACCATAAGTGAGGGCTATCAATAAAATTGGAATACCGTCCTCTTCTTAAATTAAAAAAAAAATAAAAAAAATAAAAAAAAGACCGACTCAATGAATAAAACATAAACAAGTAATACTTCAATATGTTTTCAAGCTCCCTCATGTACCTTTTTGCCAACATTTATGTCTTCAAGTCAAACCCAAGGCCTTGTCTCAACAGCTCTCATCTCCATGCATGTCTATTCAACTAAGGAAGCACATGTGCGTGTTCCTCATTCATCCCATGTTTTCAATGGGCTTCTTTATTTTTTTATTCAAATCAATCTTTCACTGAAATTTCTAGCCCCCCCTCTCCTCTCCTTTTCTTCCACTTTTGTCATTTTCCCCATGTCTCTCTGAATATAAAATACTGTATCAGATTGACTAGTGTGAGTCGTTCTCTTCAAGATTTGAGTAGAATCGTTAGTCAAACCGATATATCCCTTCTCCATTTGTGCTCCACACTTCTGAAAGCTCTCGTTCAAATCATCTGCAATTATGGCACCAAACCAGAATCACTTCTACAGCATTGGATCTCAGGCTCTAAAACCCATTAAAACCCAGGCAAACTCAATTTATCAACCTGCCCTGCCTACTTCAGAATCTGCTTTTCCTATATTAGCCATTGCTGTTCTATGCATCATGACCACAGCTTTGTTGCTAGTTAGCTACTACATCGTTGTGACCAAGTGCTGCTCAAACTGGCACCAAGCTAATCTGCTGAGATGGTTTTCTACATTGAGAGCAAGAGAAAGTGAAGATCCCTTTATAGCTCTCTCTCCATCAATGTGGAATCGTGGGCTTGATGAGTCTGTCATTCGTGAAATCCCAATGTTTCCATTCAGAAGGGAAGGGGAGGCAAGAGGTGTCTGTTGTGTGGTTTGTCTGAATGAGTTTCAAGAAGAGGATATGCTAAGGGTTCTTCCCAAATGCAGCCATACATTCCACTTGGATTGCATCGATATATGGCTTCAAAGCAATGCAAATTGCCCTCTATGCAGATCAAGCATTTCAGGCACAAACAGGTATCGGATTGATCATATTATTGCACCAAGCTCTTCACCACAAAACTCTCAACTCTTGTCCAATAGCATCATGAGTAGTGATGAAGACTTTGTGGTAATTGAATTGGGGGGAGAAGATGAAGTTGCATTCCCACAAAGGCAACAAGAAAGAAATGATTCACTAGAAGTTCCAGTGCAGCCCAGGAATAATTCACCAAGGAAGTTGGAAAAGAAGCCTGGAAACTTAAAACCAAGAAAGTTCCACCATGTTTCGATCATGGGAGATGAATGCATTGATACAAGAAAGAAAGATGATCAATTTTCTATTCAACCCATCAGAAGATCTTTCTCAATGGATTCTGCAGCTGATCAACAGCTGTACTTAACTGTTCAAGAAATCACTCTACAAAATAGGGATCACAGTCTCGAAGTTAGTACAAGCGAAGCTTGCGACAGCAGAGGTCGAAGATCATTCTTCCCATTTAGACATGGCCGAGGATCCAGAAAAGCAATTCTTCCCATTGAATCCGAGCTTTAATGTGAGATTAGTTTTTTTTATTTGTATCAATTTCGGGTTTCATTTTTTGTTTTGGAGTGGAATTACTTGAAGTTTGAACGGTCAATTGGATGTTCACAGAAGTATAATAGACAAGTGCAAGAGAAACTCAAGATGAATATCATATAATACAAAAACGACACAAATTAGACAAAGTCTGGACTGCTGAAGGGTAGTAAGCATGGGCTAGAGAATGATTGCTTTCTTTATCCTTTCTCGAATGAAAATGACTGTTGTAATTCTCCCATTAATGGAAGCCAGGGTAGAGGGGACCCACTGGAATGAATAACCATAAGTGAAAGCGTGAGAAAGGTCTCCTTGGAAATGATCTCCAATACCTTATCCTGGAAGCAAATATCTGTGTTGATGAACGGCACAGCTTTTTTCTTTTGTTTTCTTTTCTTTTAGCCTTTTGTTGCAAGTCTCCGATAATTTTGGCTAGACATCTTCACTGTTTTCAATCAGATGCCTTCTTCCTGGGACAAGAAAGACAATGAAAAGAGAGTCAAATCTCAATCTAATACAGGCAGAAGAATCAGATTTCCTCACAAATCCTCACATGCATGTTGGTTTGGTTGGTCTTGATCTCTAGTTTCTATATGGAGACGTTGGCCATTGAGATTTTTCATCTCAAACACAAAATTCTCATCTCATTATTATAATTTTCTCAAATTTTCATACAAAATATAATAAACAATTCAATTTTTTTTTAACTTTTTCAAATATCAAAATAATAATAATATTGAAATATAATATTTTAATATTTAATTTTAAAACTCAAAATTTTCATCTGAAAAATCTCAGTGGCCAAGCAAAACTGAAGAATTTCATCAAATAAGGTCATGTTCGTCTGAGCTAAAAGTTCTGATGACAAATTGTTAGAATATAATTTAAATAATTAAATTGACTTCTTTCTAGTAACTTAAATTTTAAAATAAAAGACAATTTTGCATGGTACCACTTTCTCATGTTTCTCATAAATGACATTCAAAACTCAATGGTTATCGTGTTTCATTCCTATGTTTCTCATTGCTGAAGGACAACATCATGACCAGAAACTAGGTCCAGTGGATGTGAACATCATAATAACATTTCCAGTGAAATACAGATCATAACAAAAACATGATACCCTACATTTCAAGAATAAATAATCAGAGACAATCACTGCCTCGCGAGCATGATTGCAGCTTGCTTGACAAACAATCCATTGCTGCCATAGCTGACAGTGACACAGAACCAGTGAGAATGTAGCACAAGTATGACACGAGTTGCAAATCCATTACTCAATGAGTAGCTTTCTTAAACGGGCTATGCAATGTCGCAGATAGCCTTTGGTAAGACACTTGTCTGCAAGAATTAGGTTTTATTCCTAAATGAGATCCTTCTAGATGCTTTTGAATGATCTCCTAAATCTGTCGAGTGTGCAGCACAAAACATGTCCTGAATTCCCAAAGCTAGTAGTTTGTCAAGGATGGACAGACATCAACAGGTTCTCAAATGCCCAAGACAATGTTGGACATTTCCAAACCTCAAATCAAGATACAGGTCAATTCATAAACGAATATGGTCTCTTTGTATCTAGTTTTTCTATTTGTATCTAGCTTTTACATTTTCAGGACTCTGGTCTCTTTGGACCTCTGTCACCTTCCCGCTCAAGCTTGAGGCCTATTGAGAAAATAAACCATGATGGCATGATGAATTATATACAATAAAGAATACAGAGTTTCCTTTACACAGAACGCCCATCACAAACAGAGTAATGGAAACCCATGTACATTCCAATTATCTGATCACTCGAAGCTTGTAGACACTTGATTTATTCTGGGAGTTTCTGGAGGTCTGCTATATATATATATCGTCGAAATGAAGATTTAATTCTCCCACCTCTATGTCATCCATGTAAGTGGTTTGGGCTAATTTGCGGTTATTTCTCCAGTCCAAGTGTTGTTCTTGCTCCTCCAAGCTTCTATCTGAAAGATTGTCATAATAATTCTCCGAACTGTGGTGAGTGAAAGCAGGAGGCTCCAGAAAACTTGTCTGGGGCTGCCCATCATATGGCCCACTTCTGGCCCACCATTGGCTCCTGGTAGTGGTTGGGTGTGCCAAATTACTGGAAGCATGATGCTGTAGTATGCTATCCCGGAAGAAGGGAGTTGATGTTGAAGCCCCAAGATGGGACTGAGCTCGATCCTCGTAATGGTCACCCCAGTACTCTTCATATCTTGGTTCATTTTTTGTCAAGTTGGATGGCATCCAATAATCTCCAGGATGCTGCTCATCAGTTGCTTCGAAGTCCCGTGGACTGTCTCTCGAGTGACCAGCAACGTGGTTCAGTCGTGAGGTATAATACCAATCAAGAAGATAGGGATGATTCTTTTGATCTGCATCAGTTAGCCATAGAGAACCCAACTGGTAGCCAGTTCCAGGACTTTTATGCGTGAGCTCCCTGGATAAAAACCCACGTCTGTCTCCACGACCTCTGACAACGGGGCTCCCTCGCCACTTTCTAGGAGAAAATGTCTGCCTGGCCCCCTGTCCTTGCAGATTTTGTTCCCTGAAAGTCCTAAGATTCGACAGGAACTGCTTTCCTTGGGTGTTTGGTTCCCACAAAGGGTAGTTACTTTGAAAGCTGCAACCAGAATAGGATCATCAAAAATTGAGATGTAGGAAATAGTTTCTCCAAAGCCACTTTAGCTACGTTGTCCAAAACTACTTCACAAAGCACCATGGCACCTATAACATCACAAACAACACACTTCCCTTCAAGTTGTGATATAAAATGATTATTGCATCCCCACTCATCATACTCCTTAATGAAATTTGAACAATCATTCAATTTATACCCAATTAATCATAATGAAATTTGAAAAACAGAGCAAGATAAGGAAGAGGAGATAGAGACTTGAAGGACTGATAGTTGCAGAACTGGCGCTTGCAGCCTTGCTGAGGTTTCTTTCAGTTCTAAAATATTATGATAATACTACTATAAAGCTAAAGAAATTGAAACTGCACAGACAAAACTCTAGGCGTTTTTTCACAATTAAAATAATATAGAAGATAAGGTGTCGTGACCAGAATTCGATCAACTCTACCAGAAATATAGCAAAAGTACCTCAAAAATGATTTCTCCATCTTTCCCTGAGAACTCCTCTCAGTGCGATGTGCATTATATGGTGAACCATAATTGCTATTGCCATGTTTTTGAAAGTCAAAGACGCTGAAACTGCCAAAAGTTCAAGAGTTAAAATAACAATAAATCTTATTAATGTAGAGAGAGAGAGAGTCACACTAGGGCTTCATATGTGTGGTGCCAGAATAGCAAATCAAAACAAAGAAGACTAACCTGCAGACATGACCAACACCTTCAACATTCACTGTGAAATCTACAATGAACTGCAAAATGTCATCCACACGCTGCAAAATAAACGTAGTCAGTTCAAAACATGAAATGCCCAAAAACTAGAAATTATGATGCAGAGGAATAAAAAAATTGACAGGAGTCGAAAATTACAACAAACCAAACCTTTGGGACAACAAATATAAGTAAATATGGAGTGAGGAAAATTGAGGCCATCTCCTCAAGTAGCATCATTCCAGTATACTGCATCAGGAAAAAAATCATGAGCACAAAAGTAGTTAAAACCTTCACTACCCTGTCGCCCCGCAGGGCGGGGGTGAAGAAGCTTTGGGAATTTGGTGGTCACTGGTCATATTGTAAGAGTGGTAGTTTAAGACCATAAAGTGTGATCTTCCCCAGACTTAATTTGCCAAACTTTCCGGCAGAGTCAGTTCACATAAAGCTTATAAGCACCAAATTTGCATTTACCCAAATTGACACAAGATAAGGGATGGGAGAGAGAATGGGCAGTGGCTAATAGATGTGATCAAATTCAGGCAAACAACTGAGAACCCTTACACTTCACCTTACTGTAACCTTGTCAACACAACATTCTGGTTAAGGGTATGGCCATCATATCCAACAATTGGGGTATCTATCAAACTTGGCACCATATCCAAGTCCACGTAAACAAACAATTCATCCAGCACTTTTCCTTGTGCCTATTTGGCTTTCGATAATTCAGCTAATGCACCCTTTTGTAATTATAAGCAACAATAAGTTTCTGGAGTTTCTTAGCTAACTCATGCCAGAACTACCTCAATGAAAACATAAAAAATAGTCAAATACCTGAAATAGAGTTTCAAACTCAATGCGAACCGTCTCTGTATTTTCTTTGCCACGCCATCTCTTTGGCATATAATGTGTATGTTGGACAACCATAGACATTGCACCCTCAGGATCAAGAACTAGAACCTCATCTGTAACAGCAGCCCGGCTAATAGCTGTTATAGTTCCGAAAACAGCAGCATACCAAAACAAGTTGCGTCCAAATATCTGATGGTTTAAAAAATGACAAAACAAAATTATCCTCAATATACAAACGGTTTGATATGCCATCAAAGTAAGCTATGAAAGAATTTATTTACATGGCCTTCTAGTAGTGACTCTTCCAGAAATGCAATGATGATAAGGATTGCAGCAAAACCACCAGATACAAAGGAGATGAACTTTGCAATAATAGAAATAATAGGAGAAGGGAATTGCTTGAGATAATTAGAAGCATGATCCACACTGCTATTGATCCTGTGCTTAAACAAATGATCCACCTGTCCCACAAAAACAGATACTACTTTTAAATCTAATGCATAATAAACAAAGAGGATTACATATAAAATACAAATATTATATGTAGGAGGAGCCAAAGTGGTTTGAACTTATTCATGATAAGATCAACTACCCCCAACTCCTGTTCTGAGTCAACACAATCTTGCCTATGTGGCAGAGTCAATTTTACCTTGTAAGCCTCCAAATTATCCCATAAATTGGTCCCATTTAACTCCTATCATTTTCTCCGTTCTATTTTTTATTTTTATTATTTTTTACTGTTGACCAGGTGATCCACACCTGTGTTGAACTATCTGACCCCAAGTTACAGGTATTAGAATAACTTGAACATATCATCTTTGCAAGCTTTGTAATATAGCCAGTAGTACCAACAAAAATTCTTGCAGAAAAGAATTGCTCAGTTTATTCAAATCAAAAATAATATGAAGAAACAATGAAACTGTAGTAATGAAACATTCTTTTGAACTGAATGAAATTATGCTGCTCGGTCATCTATTGTGCACCTTAGTTCCACAGTCTGTTTACTCTTTTTTCTTCCTCAATCGTTGTGATATCCATGTGAAGTGTACATATTGATATTAGCAAGACTACCTTCACACTTTTTTTCCTTTTAATGGCAATGGGCCCTTCAGACCCAACCCTACAAAATAAACCCCAATCCTGTGCACCGCACCCTCGGAAGTTTCCCTACACGGAACCGGTTAAATCGCTAGCTTTTCACTAGAGGGTGTGGCCCCAAAGGATTGTTTGCACCCATGAGGTGTTAAACCTTGGACCTTGACGGGAGTGATACCCCAAGACCAAGGCCTTCACCACTTGGGCCACTCTCCAACTTGGGTGCCAATGATGTGGCATCACTTATTGGCACCACATCTCTCATTGATTACAGATTACATAGCTTACAGATTACATCCGAAACACTTCAGTTTAATTCAAATTACAAAAGAGGTTTGGTGTAACTTTCCAAAATTCAGAGATATAGAATTAGGCCTCATCACAAGGATATAAATTGTAATTTATCCAATATCATTCTGATCGCTAATAATTTCCCTACATTGTAGCATTGTTTTCTTTAACCAAAGTCTTTAATATGCAACGGTAAAAAAAAAAAAAAAAAAAAAAGGTAATAGACAGATAGAACAAGCATACTGAATGGTGATTACAGTTATAAAGATAGAACCGATGAATCAATAGGCAACCCTATCAAGACATGGAAAATGCTTCCACTGGCTAAAAATCATACCCACATTTTGAGCACACAGCAGATACAGAAGCAGCATATATTATGAACCCAGGAAAAACTTTGGTTGAACTCCACAAAAAAGAGATAAAAATAGTAAGTACCTCATTATATTCCCTAAAAATCCACTTTGACAAAGTTGACCACCTTTGAGATGATGCAGTGCTTGGGTGATTATAGAACTGTTCAGCATGCCTCAGAAAGAGATACACCAGCATGAATATGACAAGAAAAGGAGAAAGAAGAAGCATTGCAAGCCCAACTACCATAAGCCTCTTCTTTAATGTTGCAGGATTAGATACGAAGTCCCTTTTAACACAGAAGTTTCTGTAGAAGTAGCACAGTAGATCAGAAAATCATCAACAATCGTGGAGGGAGATCATAAATCATGTCATGCACCTTTGACAAATGAAACCACAATGTATGTTTGTAAAACTCTTGATTTTTTTCTACAATGTGGAACGTCACCAAGGCAAGACCCTTTGGACCTACCTGTGAGAAGTAAACCCCAGATACACAACCCAACAAGCCAGAACTATGCATCATGTAATCCAGAGAAACTCATTCAGAATCAAACCCAGGATGCCTGAGTCTACAGCTCATCCCAAGCCCACCTCTTGACCAAGGGTACAGAGTTGGCAAATTCTTGAAATTAATGCATGATGCAATATTACTCATCAAATGGTACCAAAGAAAAATAACAAATATGTAACAACTCCCAAAAGGGGGAAATACTTTCTTCCGCATATTGTAGAAGATAATTAATGCAAACATGCCTTATATGTTAGCATGAAGCTTGAATGCGTGTTATGTAATATGTTCCAGAAACAAAATATATCTAGTTACTCATGAAAAATTCAATGTACCGATCAAACATGCTCTGCAGAATGCACCAATTTAAGGTCCACTCAAGGGTCTTTGTCAGTATCAGACGATGTTGCATTCCGTTTGAGACAAATTTGGCAGTCGGTCCAGCACCTGGGACCCACTGAGAGATGGGGAAAGCAAGCACCCCCTTGTTGAGCATTCCAATCAAGTAGTTCTCTTTGCGCATCAACCGCATCACAACATCATGAGCAGAAAGATCCTTAATCACACAGAGCTGTTGTGAACTTTGCAGCTGAACAACCTTCTCAAGTATTGTCGCCCATGGCATGGTCTGAATTTCATTATCTGTAACATGGAGACTGCAAGAAGAGAACATCCTTGACATTGTTATTTAATGATAAAATTGTACTAAAACATAAGAACTAAGTAAAAGATAAAACGTTGCATTCAACACCATCAAAATTTGTATAATTAGAATTATTCTGAAGCTTACTTGTTGTAATAAAAGTGACGAACCCCCAGAGTATCCTTTAATTGAGCGAAGAACCTCAAAAAACAAAAGATCCAATAAATAGAAAAAATTCCTAAATACCCAACAATTATAGCTTTGGTCAGTGTTAACGGGGTTAATGGATGCTGATGAAGAGCATCATTAGCAAGATCACAGGGCTTAATCCCAGATTCAACTGCATCCATCCCACACTTGGCATTACGAAGACCATTCCAGTCAACATATAATAAGAAAAATCCTGAGAAACAAATGGTGAATCCAAGGCTTAGAAGCTCAACTATCCATTTTATAATGATGCACCAAAGCCCTTTCTCACAATAGTAGCCGTATAGCCTTTCAAAGAACAGGTCCAAATCAGCAATTGGTTCCACATTCAAAGTATCACCATTAAGAAGCCCCGAAGGGCTCTCACTACTAGGACTTGGTGGTACCTTTCCGTAATCCGACAATTCAATCTCAGGAGGCACATCCTTAAGCAAACCTGTGGTTAAAGATGATTCACCACGCCATTTTGATTTGAGTGTACTAAGGGTATTGGCACCCTTTGGCCCACCAAACATCATTCACAAAGACTGACAGGTAAATACAGCCAATCCATTCCACAAACCACGTACAAGCATTAAGGAAAGGTTCTGTAAAAAAGAAGAAAATAACATTAGCCCTTTTAGTATTCTTTCATGAATGATTACATTAAAAAGTAAAACTTGTGTCAAGATTCGCAAATGGGTACGCTAGGAAGTACAAAAATTACAACTTTACTACAAGAAAATACCAATACACTCAAGATTTATTCTCTTGGTACTTTTAAGCACAATTAGCAAGAAGAAGCAAACTTCGGACCAAGAAGGGAAACAGCTTATAGATTATAGCAGCTACAAGAACTTCCGTTAAAAAAAATAAAAGCTCAATATCAAATCGCATAAATAAGATCCAATGCAACAAATATTACTGAATTTGCAGTAGGCGACGTATTACCTGCGACCGGCAATAGGAATGAGAAATCAAAAGAACAGGGCGATAAATGAACCAAATTCACCGAATTTAGTTGATAACCAGCAAAGAATTGGGGCGACAAACCGTCAGAATCAACGAAATTAAGAGGATAGACCGAGAGGGTTTGAGTTTAACTTCAGAAGCCGAAGCAGTACGGTGTTGCATCGAAACAGATGGGAAACCCAACTAGAAAGGAAGGAGAGAGAGGGAGAGAGAGAGAGGTGTTTGGTTGCGTGGAAGACACAGGAATTTTCCCGATTTCTTTAATGATTATCGGAGCGCAAGGTGGCTGTTGCCTGTTGGTAACTTGGTGTGCTTCAGGCGTCTAGCTTGGGTTTCTCTCTTTCTAAAATTCTGACTCGTTAAAGAGACGTGAGTTATTAAATAAATATTTTCAAACTTTTTTAATTGTTCAGAGGAGAAAACTATCTATTACAAACCCAAATCATTTTGGTGATCTTTTCACTTACGTACGGTTTAGATATTAGATTTGGTCTTACATAACAATTAAAAATAATCAAAATTTGTTATAATATTATTATTATTTTAAATTTTAAAAAAATAAATTATTTATTATATTTAGTATGAAAATTTAAAAATATTATAATGATAAAATAAAATAAAATGAGATAAAAAAAATTTTACTATCTAAACAAAACTTTATTTTTTTAAAACATTTTCACTATCTAAATATAATCTTATTTTTTTGTCTTCTAATTCTCGCATCGCCCTTAATAATTTATAAATAGAAAGATATACAAATCTTTTTTAAATTATAATATATCTTAAAAATAAATTTACTCTTCAAAGTTATTTTCTAGAAATTTTAAACAAATATAGGTAGATTTTATGAGTTTATATATTACAATTCTGTAAAATGATTAGAAAATTGAGATTTTTATTTTGGAGATTAGAAATTGAAGGAAAAAAAAAAAAAATGTGTTCAGAAAATTGAGATAAGAGTATGGGCCTGAAACTAAATTTTTGGGCGGTGGGCGGTAGAGATCAGATTTGTTGCCATAATAACTACCCTCATGTTGGTTTCAGTCGGGCCCAACATTTCACTTTTAGGTAAAACCAGAAAGTTGCCCAGCCCCCAACTATTACAAATCTCACTCAAAAACTACTCCATCATGAAACCCTACAAAACACTTCAAATTATAAAATTTGAAAAGAATAATGTTAAATATAGTTATTTATAAACATGTCATTTATAAATAGATGTATCTCATTTTATAATCTGCTCATCATCCAATCGGTCATTCCTATATTACACATTATGATGTGGTGAACTCGGTCTGGTCGCTATGTCACGATCTGAGAAGAGGAAACCTTCAAGTCCGAGTCTCTCACCCCCTTTAGTGCCATCTCTCTCTCTCTCACTAACCCCTCTCTCTCTCACCCCATAAACTCTAGTGCCCCCTCACTCTTACCCTCAAGTGCTCTCTCTCTCTCTCTCTCTCTCTCTCTCTCTCTTACGTACTAACACACATTGCAAATTTTTACAATATGCCCCTTGTAAACTCTAGACGGTGTTAGGTTCTCTAGCCAATTTGAGTCTACATTGCAAAGAAACCCTGATTGCATCCAAATCTGCTGCCCTGATTGGATCTAGATTTGCTTCCACATGTCATGGTAACACAAGTTAGAAATTTTTCTAGCATACACTAATTTGCTGAAGGGTTTTTTTTTTTTTTTTTTCAAGGTTATGTGTAATTTTCTTTATGAAGGTTGTGATCTACTAATTTTTGCATGAATGTTTGAGTTTCTTGTTTTATGTCCATCAATTGTTTGACGAAATTATTGAGCCAAATGGATTTTGTATGGAGGCTTTTAATACACTCATTTGTGCCCTTGATATTGTGTTGTTGGTTGATTTGAATACACTGATATGAATTTTGTATGGAGGTTCTTAATACACTGGTTTGTGCCCGTTATATTGTTTAGTTGGCTTATTTGAATACACTAATTTTTTATGGAGCTTCTTAATACACTGATTTGTGCCCATGATATTGTGTAGTTGGTTGATTTGAATATACTAATTTGAATTTTATATGGAGCTTCTTAATATACTAATTTATGCCCATGATATTGTTTAGTTGGCTGATTTGAATACAGTAATTTGAATCTTGTACGGAGGTTCTTAATAGAGGAAATCGTGCAGTTGGCTTCTTTGCAAGATTTTGAATATACTAGTACTATATATGGTCTCTCCGTACACATGCAAAACTCCAGTTGTCGTTAACCTTGCAACGTTGACAGCATTGTAGTTACTACGGTAGAACAAATGGCTCTATCTAGAGAGTTAGTGGTATAGTCTAAAAGGATTGTGCTTGTGAACGAGGGAGTTAATATGTGTATCTCTGAGTAGGGATGGAAGGAAAAGTACGAGGTGTTGGTGTGTCACAACAGAGTGTTGTGGTTTGTGAGTGTATTGGAGGAGTGCTTGAGAGGGGGGAGAAAGGATGTGTATTCAGTGATAAGGGAGGGTTATAGAAGCTTTGTTGCCTAACATTGTGCGAACAATCATGGGTGTTACTTGTCGATTGCAGAGTATGGGCAGGTGGGAAGAAGATATCTACTTTGTTTTCCCAAGGTGCAGGTGGCTGGGGATGGAGAAGCCTAAAGGAGCTTGCTGCGGAGATAACCTAGACCAAGGAGCAGGTTGGCAACGTCGCAGGGGCTCAAGTGAACAGAAGGGCAATGGAGGGGAAACCTTTCAATCGTTCGTACATGGAGGCTCTCACGACGGCAAGACCAAGTCACGACGAGAACAAGTCATGCATAAGTTACGTTGATGGGGTGGTGCTTGGAGCCCCTCAACCTGTACAGGGTTCAGGGTATGGCAGGCTTGGGTTGGGCAGGAGACATGAGTGAGTAGCAGGGGTATGTTGGAGTTGCAGGGACAACTGAGGAAATTGCATAAGGAGATGGAGGAGTTACGTAAACATGTCGGCCTGAGAAAGGAAATAAGTGAGAGAGGGAAGGAAGAAAAAGGAGAAAGGGTTATGGACCCTGGGCTTCATGACCATGGTGGGCCACATGGGGTTACGAAGGTTGGGCCCTAGCCCCAACTCGTTTGCGCTATGAATGAATTAGAGAGGGCCCTGATTGTAGATAAGGCCCGGCCCAAAGTAAGCTCTACAGCCTCTTCGAGTGGATGCCTGGGAACTAGGCTTGGGTCATCCTAGCCCAGTTTGTTTTCAAATAAGCTGCCCAGCTTGTCCTTATGCCCGTCGACCCAGCTTAATGACTCGATACTCAGCAACGGAGCTTTGACAGCTCCTGAGATCGTGCCGTGCTCGTCGTCGACAGACTGGGCAGAGGTGATCCCACAGATATCGCTGACTGTGGTAGTGGGAAACTCTGGTGATGTGCCGGCAGCCCTGGGTGAACAGTACTCACTGTAGAAGCAAAGTTTGTCAATGATGGCGAGTTTGGATGGCTCATTCCCACTATGTAAAGGTCAGACGATGTCGATTTTGGTAGGAGACAAGGACGCAGGCAGATTGGACCTCTCTGTCCAACCATTTAGTGAATTTAAGAGGAAGGAAGAGGAGAGGGAGGTGCTCGACGACCTTACATATTCAGTGGATGGTGAATTTGTGCTCCCTGACGTATTTGGACAGGTAGGATTGGATGACATCTTTCTGGAAGATGATTTTCACATAAATCAGTTAAGTAGGCTGGAGGAGCCTACCCCATTGAATTTATGTTTTCCACCACAACCTAATGTTTCGGATTGGGTTTTTCATAAGGTGAAATAAATCCAGAAATTTGTGAGGATTGAGTACGACGGATATGAGGAGCAGTTCTTGGCCTTGTTCACAGAAATTGAAGAGGGGCACAAACAAAAAAATAAGGGAGAATCAAAGAAGCACCGGGAACTCAAAAGACTAACTTGATCGATGAATATGGAGGACAGCGCTAGTAGAGGAATGGTGAAAGGGAAGGGGCAGACCTTTCCTCAATGAGACCAAAATTTGTATCGTGGAACGTCCATGGGCTTAACGCTATTGGTAAGTGTCTGTGGATTAGAAACATGATTCAGGAATGGAAGGTGGATATCCTATGTTTGCAAGAAACTAAATTGAAATTTATTGATAGGAGAATTGTGCGAAGTTTATGGAACGGGGTCCATGTAGATTGGGTTTTCTTGGCCTCTAATGGGGTTGTGGTGATGTGAGATAGACATGTGGTGGAAAGGGTAGAGGATTTTATTGGAAATTACACGGTGGCATGCTCGTTTAAGAGTGTAGCCGATAACTTTCTGTGGGCTTTTGCATGTGTTTATGGCGCCAACTTAGACACGAACATAAGTTTGTTATGGGATAAACTTGCTGGGATTCATAACTGGTGAGAACTCCCTTGGTGTATAGGGGGAGACTTCAATGTTGTGAGATTCCCAAATGAAACTTCGGGAAGTAGAAAATTATGGCTAGCAATAGAGGCGTTCTCGGAGTGTATCTTTGACTTGAACTTGTGGATTTGCCTTTAGGCAGCAATACCGCTACTTGGTCTAATAATCAGTCATGGTCTCGACTAGACTGGTTCCTAATTTTACTAGAGTGGGAAAGGCACTTCCTGGAGGTCTGGCAGAAGCGTATGCCCCATATTGGTTCGGACCATTGGCTTATTTTGCTTGATTGTAGAGGTGTTCGTAAGAGTCATCGGCCGTTTAAATTTGAGAATATGAGGTTGAAATCGAAAGGGTTTGTGGATAGGATTAAACAGTGGTGGTCTTCTTATCAGTTCCAAGGTACTCCTAGTTTCATTTTTGTGTAAAAATTGAAAACTCTCAAAAGAGATCTAAAAGTATGGAACTTGGAGTCGTTCAGAACAACTCACTCAGGTAGAACAAGAGAGGAAGGTTGAGCTCGTTGCAGAAGTTGAGAGGTTGATTCCACTAGAAGAGATGTTTTGGCGTAAAAAATCCAGGACATTGTGGTTGAGGGAAGGGGATCAGAGCATGAGTTTCTTCCATAGAATTGCAAACCCGCATAGGAGAAATAATAATATTGAAATGTTGAAAGTGGATGGTGTGGAGTGCAGAGATGAGCAGGTAATCTACAATCATGTTGTGGAATTTTATGAGAACTTACTAGAGGAGCAGGTGGGATGGCAGCCCCCACTGAATGGGATGGATTTTGACACCATCGGTTTGAGTGACCTGTCACGCTTGGAAAGGGACTTCGAGGAGAGAGAGGTTCACGAAGTAGTGAGGAAAATGGCTAAGAACAATGCACCAAGACCGAATGGCTTCTCAATGGGTTTCTTTCAAAACTGTTGGGAAGTTATTAAGAAGTACCTAATGAAGGTCTTTCAGGAGTTTTTCAAGGCTAGAAAGTTTGAAAAAAGTCTTAACACCACGTTCCTCACATTGATTCCTAAGAAGGTGGGGGCAACGGAGATTAAGGAGTTTCAACCTATTAGTCTAGTGAATGAGGTGTATAAGATAATCTCCAAGGTACTTACGAACAAATTGAGTGAGGTGATAGGGAAGATTGTTATGCAACCTCAAAATGCTTTCGTTAAAGAAAGGCAGATTTTGGATGAGGTGTTAATTGCTAATAAATGTCTTGATAGTCGATTGAAAGCTGGGAAAACAGGGATCAGGTGCAAACTCGATATGGAAAATGCATATGACCATGTCAACTGTGATTTCCTCCTTCATTTACTTAGGAGGTGTGGTTTTGGGGAGCGATTGAGGGTCTAGATCTATTGGTGCATATCTTGGGCAAAGTTCTATGTGTTGGTAAATGGAGTATTAGTGGGTTTCTTCCAAAGCTCACGTGGATTAAGACAAGGGGACCCGTTGTCACCCTTGTTGTTTGTCATAGTCATGGAAGTTCTAAGTAAGATGCTTTCGGCATTGGTTGTGAACGGTTTTTATAGACAGTTTCCTGATATGAACCTTGGATAAGCGTATTATTAATATTTCTCATGTACTGTTTGCAGATGATACATTAATTATGTGCGAAACCGACCAAAATCAGGTGCAAGTTCTAAAGGCCTTACTCTTTTGCTTTAAGGCAATTTCTGGTTTGAAGGTAAATATGGAAAAATCAAAATTGGTGCCAATTGGGCTAGTTCCTAATATTGTCCACTTGGCAAGAACTTTGGGGGTGTAAGACAACTTTCTTCCCTATGACTAACTTGGGACTTCCATTAGGGAGTGCCTCGAGGGCTTCCTCGATATGGGATACAGTGACTGAAAAAATAGAGCGGCGATTGGCGGGGTGGAAGAGAAGGTACTTGTCAAAAGGTGGAATGATTACCTTGATAAAGAGTACACTATCTTACTTACCTACTTATTTTTTATCTTTATTCCTAATACTATAGTAAATGTGGCAGCCCGTATTGAGAAGTTTCAATAAGATTTCTTGTGGAGGGGTTTGGGGGATGAGTTCAAGTTCTACTTGGTTAAGTGGAAGCGGGTGTATCATTCTATTCTGGGGGGAAGTCTAGGGGTTAGAAATCTAAAAATATTCAATCGGGCATTATTAGGCAAATGGTTATGGAGATTTGCCAGGAAACCAGACTCTATATGGGAATTGATTATTGAGAAAAAATATGGTGGCTTATAGGGGGATTGATGCACTAGAGAAGATAGAGGGGCCTATGGAGTAGGGTTGTAGAAACACATTAGAAGAGGTTGAGGGGGTATTTAACCATTTTGTTACGCTTCAGATGGGTGTAGGATCCAAGATAAAATTCTGGAGCGACATGTGGTGTGGCAATAGGGCATTAAAGATTTATATCATTATCTCTTCCAAATGGTGAGTACTAAGGAAGTCTCAGTGGCAGATGTTATGAAGATATCCAGGAGATGGATTAGTTGGAATATTAATTTCAGTAGGGCAATATAGGACTGGGAGATAAGTAACATTGCAAACTTCTATAGTTTCATATATTCCATAAGACTAAACAGCCAACAAGAGAATGTCATGTGGTGGACTCTAGCAAGAAAATGTATTTTTTCCGTTCGTTTTTTCTATAAGGCCCTCACCCCAGAGTCCAATACTCAATTCCCTTGGAGAAAGATCTGGAGCTACAAGGTACCTCCCAAAGCCTCATTTTTTTTTTGGACCGCCTCCTTGGGTATGATTTTTACCACTAATAATCTAAGGAAAAGATGGATCATTATCGCAGACTGGTGTTGCATATGCAAAGGAGGGGGAGAGTCGGTAGATCATCTCCTATTGCATTGTGATATAGCAAGGGTTCTCTGGAATGAGGTTTTCGCTCGTTTGGCGATGGCCTGGGTGATGCCAAAAACCGTGGAGGCAGCGTTGGCTAGTTGGCCAAGCATAAGAGGCAGACAACAAATTAAAACTATGTGAAAGATGATCCATATTTGCATTATATAGTGTTTGTGGCGGGAGCGTAATGAGCGGACTTTCAAAGACAGGAAAGATCGTTGGAGGAGCTTAAACTTTTATTTTTTAGAACTCTTTGTAGATGGGCCATATGTAACAGCCCGCTAGAAATTTAATTGTGAAATTTCTATTAGTTTTAGGAATCTCGTGAAGACCCCATAAGTTTTCACGAATCGACTAATCGCATAAGTTTTAGCCTGTCAACATAGTTAGTGTTATCACTCACTTTGGTGCCAGAAATGCGATTTTAATTATTTGAGATAGTTAGAAGTGTCAGAATACATTATAGTCTACACCACCAGGCTTAATTCAAATGTTATTTTATGATTTTGGTGACTTTAGTTTGATGATTTAAAGCATGGTTGATATTAGGATGATATTGTGAATATGTTAGAAGTAAGATTTGATTTTTGAAATTCTTGGAGATGTTTTGATTTAAGGTCAAAACTTGTGATTCAAGTGCTTGGATTTTTTTACAAAAAAAGTTTGGTGTTGATTATTAGCTTTTTCTAAATGAATGTTTTAAGTATAGTTTTGAACTTAGGATTGGAAGATGTTTGTTGCAAAACTTTGGTTTAAGCATGAGTTTTGAAATTGGAAGGAATTGCAACAAAAATCAAGAGAAATGACCTATGGATGTTTCGGCCATAGTGTATCTTCCATAGTTGTGATTAGTTTTAAATTTTTCTAAATTGATAAATGAATTGAGGATAAAATTTACATGAGGCATGTAAATTTTGGTGACTTTTGGATTTAGTATGCAAAATCCTTAAGTTATGGGTAAAACGGTCATTTTCCTACATGCAGAGAGTAAAATAGAAATTTTACTCTTTAAGTTAGTATTTTCCATATTTCAATTTATTAGTGATTTAGTACTAACTTTTAGAATCACTAATTACAGTTCCTCGTGATCGCACTTAAGGTTTTATAAGAAACGCGGAGATCGAGGTAAGTTAGCTTTTAACTTACTAGCAGTCTACTGTGTATGTGTGCTAAGCAAAGGAACTACAGTGTATGTATGTGTGTTATAATATATGTCATGCCATGTCAAGTTATCACGTAATTATTTGTTATACAAAATTTATTCTATCATCAGTTTTTATCTGTTACATAATATATTCTATCATGTATTATTGTACATTACAAATACATCATGCTAAGTATGCTATCTATTACATGTATGTCAAGTCATGTAATATTCACTGTTGCAAGTATGTCATGTTAAATATGTTGTCTATTATATGTTATGTCATGTTACGAAATATTTCTATCTTAAGTTGGTCATGTATTTCAAGTTATGTTCAAGTCACGTTATGTTACGTCAGGGCTTCAGTCCTTTCGTATTCCAGTCACATTTCATCTTGATTACTTATGTATGGGGTCACAGCAATTGTGATGCATACACTACGTGAGACACAGCAATTGTGACACGTAGAATACATGGGACCACAACAACTGTGGAGTGTGTATTTAAGCAGTTAAAGAATAAGTTTCCGTAGAATACATAGGACCACAACAACTGTGGAGTATGTATTTTTCATGTTAAGTCAAATTTGTGTAGAATACATCGGGCTACAACAACTGTGGAGTATGTATTTACACGTAGAATACATGGGGCCACAACAACTGTGGAGTATGTATTTTTCATGTTAAGTCAAGTTTGTATAGAATACATGGGGCCACAACAACTATGGAGTATGTATTTTTCATGTTAAGTCAAGTTTCAGAACAAGTTCATGATAAGTCAAGTTTCATATCACGTTCATGTTAAGTCAAGTTTCAGAACAAATTCATGATAAGTTAAGTTTCATATCATGTTCATGTTAATTCAAGTTTCAGAGCAAGTTCATGCTAAGTCAAGTTTCAAATCAAGTTCATGTCAAGTCAAGTTCAGTTCATGTTTCAATTTAAGTTATGTCAATTATGCTATGTTGTACGCTAAGTTATGCTTTAATTACTTATGAATTTGATTATGCATTTATGCTTTTACTGTCATCCATGCATCATTAGCTTGTGTGGAAGTTTTTTGTTAACTAACTGAGATTTGTAATCAAATCTCACTTTGGTAGTCCCAACTACCATTTCTCCCGAATGGTAGATCTTGTTACAGGACCTGAAGGAGAATCAGGAGCTGATAAACTAGACACAGTTGACTAAGCGACGGTGCGACATCAATGTTAATATAGTAATTAACGTAAATTACTACTTGTACGATTGAGTTGCATCTCTAGTACTTTTTGGATCATAACCATTTTGAACTAGTGTTGTGATCTTAGTTGTTCAATGGGTTTTTATATATGAAGTATGTTTTAAGCATTTGGGATATTTTCAATTTGGTGCATAGTATTGCTAAAAAAAAAATTTATCCGCTGCAAATATTACATATTGTTATATGCATGTTAGGAACATTGCATCTTATATGTCATGAACGGGGCAGGTAACCTTGTGTTGCATGTCTCGACGCTTCAAATGTCCGTCTAATCCCAAACGGAATTTGAGGGCGTCACACCATAGCTGTAGATTTTAATGGCATAGGCCTTCAAGATTTTCTTACCTCTAATGTATCTACCTAGGTGGGGCATCAGAGTTATAATTCAGGTTTTGCTATTCTTTGATCAATATAATTGTTTATTTATATAAAAAAAAAAAAAGATTTTGAAATGACAAATATACTCATTTTGTTACCCGAGTTTCTATATGACAAAGATACTTATTGTGTAGTTGGCTTTTTGGCAAAATTCTTCATTTATTAACCAACAAAGAAACCCATAAAAAATATCCAGGAAAAATAAAATATAGTGATATTCTAGGTCAGTTTTCCTATGATTTTGATGAGGTTTGTAAAACTTTTACATTCGTGATATTATTTTAATAGTTCTGCTAGGTACCACCGTGGTGAGAAATCACAGGGGAATCGGCTGCCATGTCAGCTAATATATTATTAAAAAAACAAATAGATGAAAGGAAATAAGAAAACATGATGAAAAAAACAGAAACCGTTGAAATCCTCAGGAGATAGCTTTGCAGATGGGAAAAAGTTCAGAAGATTTTCTTCCACTTTACCCCGCTTCACTGTAGAAATCAAATCATCAAGACTATTATCAATCAGATATTCCTTAAAGAAATCTATAGTAATAAAAAAAAGAACTAGCCCTTTGGCCACAAGGTTATCCTTAAGTAGTGGCCGAAACACAGTCTCTGGTGGAAGACCAGATAGCTTTTGAGAGAAAGTAAATGTTGTGAAAATACCAACTTCTTCGTTTCATTCTCCTTAAAAAGCTCTAAGAACTGCAGGAATCTTCGCATGAAATTTTCAAGGTTTTTGTATGAGAAATGGCTTTCACCTTAAAATTTTTTGTATGTAGATTATAAAACGTAAATAGCTTCACACTTAGCATCACAGTTTATTTTAAGAAGAATTTTTCTTTTAATTTTTTACTCTTTTTATCTGTCCGATGAAAATAAATCTCAACCTCAAAACTAGAAGCTCGTTTCTCGTTGTTGCCACTCAGCTCAGCAGGTTCCCTTTTCCCTCTCTCCTATCCCTTTGTGTTTTTCAATTTTGGATCTGGGAGATTCAAAATTGGAATCGAAGGCATTCTTGCCGATTCTTTAGAAGTGCTTTCTTTTCAGATTCTGAGATATTTCTTAATTTGATTTTTTTTTAGAAATTTCTAATTTTTTGGGAGCTTTGGAAGGTAGATTTTTTACGGTATTTGGGGAAGATGAAGGAACTTCTGTGCTTGAGGAGCATGTTTATTTGAAAGTTAGAAATGAGAAGACTGAAGACGCTAATAAGAAGATGAAGGAATGCTGAACTGTTTTGAAAAAAAAATGAAACGGTGCTGTTTTATTTAGTGCCACATGGGATACGGTTACCCAGCAGTTTCCCCAACTAGTTACATCTAGCATTTTTTCTATTTTTAATTTTTATAGTCAAAGAAATGATTCCTATATCATAAATTTCTAAGGTGTACCTTATTATATGTAAAAATAAGTACAAGTTACATCATGTCATAAACATAGAGAGAGAAACTTGGGAACAAACTCGAGGAGTATAAAAATGTATTGATAAGCATTTTGCTTGTTTTCAACATGGACATTTTGCTTGTACTGATTTAGTTTAATAGAAGTCTAGAAGTCCAGTTTGAAAAAAAACTTACTAACTTTTTTAGCATGGACATTTTGCTTGTTTTCACTGTCATTTATAATTCTCATGTAGACTACCTATGGCATTGAGTCAATTATCATCATGTGTAATTGATGCATTTCAAATGAAATCATCAACTTGTTGGTGGGGAAAAGCAAATTAAAGACTTCTCAAACTAACAAAAATCTTGGAAGAGAAATTTATACTTGCCTGAAGTATAGCATAGTAAAGCAAATTTTAATTTATCATATTTTTGTATTGCTTTTGAATGCATGTACAAATTTGTCATATTTAACGTTTGAAACTCTTGAATTGTATACAGAGAGAAGCAAGATGTCAATTCTTTATATAGGCAAATATACTTCAATTAGTAAATGAGAAAACTCTAACAAGAGATAATATAGTTCGAAAAGGTGAGGATGATTTATTGCTACAAGAGTATAAAGCTAAAAAAAAGATATAAACTAATAGAGAGAGCATTAGTTTCACAAGCAAGAGGACGAACTTCGAAAGTGGATTATAAAGAACATGGTTGCACGTATATTATTGTGTCTAATCTGTATGTTATCTATTATTATAGTTTTTCGTTGGTTCAGACTATAGATACATCGTGTTATTGTTAATTGTAAATGGATGATTCGAATTGTAACTATAATGCTATATTCTTTATGAATATCATTATGACAACTTATAGGTGTTAAATGTTTGTTTTTATGAGAATGGTAATGGATTTGTTAAATTGATGTTAAATTGTTGTTTGTGTTCAAATTGGAGAATGTTAAATTACTGTTTTTGTGATAATGGCAATGGATGTTAAATGTTTGTTTTTGTGAGAATGGTACCATTAGACCCCATAACGCACTAACCCATTTTTCTTATCTCATATTTTTTGTAAATGTTTCAAACACCTAATCCTATTTGCATACCACCTCATTTTTATTCTTCTATTCCCTTTGCAGCAAGCATACATTTGTGAATTTTTGCTTCATCTCATTTAACTTTAAGGAGGTGAATATTGAAATTGAATGTAACAAAAGAACATTTGTGGATCCAAAAAGACTTACAACCATAACAGCTTGGATCACTTAGAGAAACAAATGTACGAATACACAATTAGCTAAAAACTAATACTTCATAACAATTAGTTAAACACCATAGCTTCACCCAAAAGGAAGCAAACAGATTGAATGAAACAAAAATACATGACAATACAAATCCCTTGGCTAAAAGCCACCAGTGCTCTCGACTCTAACCAAAGGATGCCAACTCAAATTACAAACATGGTGACTGATTTGCACTAAATCTCATGGGTAGTCATGACGTATTCTAAAATGCAAACAGCTTCTCCATTGCTAAGGACCTCTTTTCATCACAAAGAGCCTCACATCTCTATCAGTTATACAAGATCATTACCAACACATCTTTGTGGACAACACAAGGTGATCAATAGTTAATAATTACGTCTAGTAAAACAAAACTAAAATTCGAGGGTATCTAGACCTGGGAGAATAAGAGTCCATGCGATTTCTACGGCAATGTACAAATATTTATAAAGTTATAAATATATATATATACACTTAATCTATGTGTTAATCTATTATATATAGTTGCCATGTAGATGTGTGATCTGCTATTGTCCTTTAAATAGAACAAAACGTCCTAGGTAAATAACATTGAGATAACCATGACTAGGATGCATGAATTATAGCTCCATTTTTTTTTCAATCAAGAGTGCATTAATTGAAATCATGAATATAAGATAAGGGGTGCATGTGATTGATGTCTCAATTGTAAACCTATTAAAAATTAAAAATGTGGTACATAAAATAAAAGAAAAAGGGAAAAATGGCCGCACACCTCCTAATTGCCCGGTGGCTTTGGTTGTGTGACAATATACTACATAGGATTGAAATAAAAAAAATCATCAATACTAGCACCAAGTTGATTTTTGGGACCTCAGCATATTGTGATTCCTCATTAAATATTTTCTTGCAAGTCTAAATTTACAAAAGAAAAATGCACATTTATTAAAAAGGAATATTTATGCATTCCAATATTTATACAATTACTTGTTGAAAACTTACTGCTTGTTTCTTCTTTCTCTTAGATGTAACCTTTTCTATAGTCAAAACCTTTATGTTTGTTGGGGATCTCCTTTTTTCTAGGAGAACGTGGGGGGTTAATATTTTCTTATTTTTGTCGGTGACTATGTTCTCTTTGACCCTGGTTGAACCAGACTCAAGTTTTAATCTTGCAAATAGGGGTGAGAAACGGTAAGTTTGGATCGGAGAAACAAACTGGATCTGATCGGATCGGACCAAGACTGAGACCGGTCAGTCTCGATCCATGTTTTAGAGGACCGAAATGTTTTGGTCTGGTCTTGGTCTAGAGTTTTTCCACTACAGATTGGATCGGACCGAATCGAATGAAAAATAAAAATAAAAGTATATTATATATATATTATTTATATAATAATTGTACAATTTATTATGTAATTTTCATCTAACCTATCACTATTAACAATATAAAATAACAAATTAATATTCTATCAATTAACTAATACATAATATCAATTAACTAATTATATAATAATTATATAAATTAATAATGTAATTTTCATCTAATTTATTATTATTGATCATATAAAATATTTTTTATTAAATTAGTTACATAATCCATATTAATAAGTCACTTAATTTTTATTTAATATTTTAATTAATATTTTTTATTAATCAATTTTTTCAAAAAAAAAGAAAGAAGAAAAAAAAAGAAAATTAAATTAGACCGACTATATGTTAGACTCAGTTTAAAATTAGACTAAACTGATTGAGCTGAATCTTGCACAAAAGGGGGACCTTAAAATTATTGTATATTACGCACATCAATTTACTATAAATTCAATGAATAACATATATCTAAAAATTATATGAATATTACACGGTTATCAATACTTTTTTCTTCTTACTTTATACACATATACATAGTTTTTCTCTTTACTAATATTTAGAATACTTATATATTGAGAAAAGTTTCATTTTATCATTAACTTTTTACATATCTATATACACATTAACTTTTTTTAAATTTAAATTTCAAATTTTAAGTTTTTACCATTTGTAGAATTAATTTTTTCCACCGGGATAAAGGTAACCTCTGACTGAGACTAGTTTACACTAGCCGGCTTCCCAAACAGACCCCAAGAAAACTGCGCGAACAAACGGATCTTTTTGGCGGGAACCCACGTGTCAAGCAACGAGGGCATTGTTCGTACATCTTTCAACTGCAAAAACCCTAGTGCGCTCCATGGCTTCTGTGCAATCCTCACCCAAAATCTCCATTCCTTCTGTCTGTCTCTCTCTCTCTCTCTCTCTCTCTCTCTCTCTGATACCAAATGAACCGCTCGGAAGCTTCTTCAATTCCCTTCAAGTCCAAGAAGCCCCTTCTTCAGTCGAAGTCCCCCAACACTAACCAACTGAGCTCCAAAACCCCAGAGAAACCCACTCAGCTCCCCCGCCGCTCCTCTCGGAACCGTGGTGTTGCGCTTTCGATAAATGAAGTCCGGAGGGTTGCCGAGAGCCTCCACGACACGGATCCACCCGACCTATCTGGCCTCCAGCCAAAGTCCGCCAGGAGGCAGATCGAATCCTGGCCAGCCGAAAGCCCAACCCGTAAGCCGAAGAAATCTTCCGGAGGGCCCTTCAAGCTACCGGAAAAGTAAGAGATTTCAATATTATTTTATTTAATGTGACTTGAGTCTTGAGTTATATAATTTGGCTATTTTTTTGTAAAAAAGCTTGGGTTTTTCCTCTCTTATGGCAGATTTGAGATTCTTGCCGAGTTTTTTGATAGCTTGGATAGTTCGATTCGATTGTTGCGGTTGAAGGGTTCGGCGACAAACTTTACGAATATCTGCCCGAAGATTGAGTGTTTAACTGATAGGTATTGTATTTTATGTATTTGTTTATAGGTATTTTTAATTGCTCTTTATTTTTTATGATATCATTGCTAAGTTGCTGGGGTTTTGGTTTGGTTTCTGAGAAAAATGTAATTTAGGTATAAAAGATTCTAGATTCTTGTGTCGTACCTTCGATTGGTCTTTCCAGAAAGTTTATTCATGTAGCCAATGCGTGGATCTGGGAAACAAGCGGGGAAAGTAGAAAAGAAGTTCGAAAATATTAAAAGAATCCTAATTTCTTAAGTAATTCCGCATTTGTTTTCTTCTCAGATCTAAAGGACCGTTTGATTTCCAAAAGTAGTCAAATGGACCCTTACATTGATTACCCTTTTCTCTTCAAGATTAATGAATCCATTTTCTTTAAATGTTTTTAGGAGGTTTTCGTATAGTCACTTGGCTCAGTTGAAGTTTATATTACGCGATGCATTTGAAATAAAGAGGGTACTTGTGTTTGATGAGCGGACGAGTTGTATGAAGCCAGATCTTCATATTTCTATCAATATTGATGCAATAGAAGATAATGCAAAGTTGAAATCTGATAGCCGGAATATGTATTTGAGGAAGGTCTTCCGAGCACGGCTGGCAGATTTTTCAAAATCTCATCCTGAGGTATACATGGTGTACGCTTTCTTTGTTACCTACTCTGGATCTGTGCTTAGTTGAATGCTATAATTTATTTGTAGTCACATCTTGTATGATATTTCAATTGTCTGCTTTTATATGCAAGCATAATATTTCTTTTAATGCTCTAGTTACCATGTCTTCCTAATCAACTGCAAATGATGCCATGATATGTAATGAGAAGTGCAATATTATTTTCCGTAATATACAAAACTATAGATATATATGACCACTTTCCCTTGAAATTCTTGCTGTCGGATAATTGTACTTCAAATTGTTTACTCTAGTCATATCTATAAATGAGTTAGAAGCCATTTACTGTACATTTCATTTAAACGTTTTGTCTGCCACCATGTCAACTAAATGAGAATGGGACTTAAAACAGGTAGATGTTACTTGCTAGGAATCTCATTTTTGGGTTTTAGGATACCCCCTCCATTATGATCTAGCTAATGAGAATGGGACTTAAGGCAGGTATATGTTCTATGCTTGTTGCTTTTGAAAAAAAAATTCTATTTTTGCTATTCTGATTTCTTATTTTCAATGGAATGAAGATTGAAAATGAAGTTTACAGTGAAGGCACTCCTGAAGTCTCCCTCATTATGGACGTTTTTTTTTTTTCTCAAATTTTTTTGGCTAAATAAAAAGGGTAGAGGGTGAACCTGAGGTGGCTTCCTTATCTGGGTGTGACCATGGTAGCACCCTACCCAATGGGACTTGATTGTGGATGTTTTACCCTCATGTGACTGTCACTTTGGCATTCAAAACTAGTTAATGCAATTAACAACAGGTTTTTGGGATGAGAATGTGGTCAGTTTTCTCTGACATGCCTTATGTGTGAAGTATTTTATTATATTTTTAAGAATGTTTTAGATTGAATTGTTATTTTGGAATACCATGTAATCGGGAAGACTTTTCTTCTGCATCCAGGTTGATGAAATTCCAGAGGAGATTTTGCCAGAACCATTCAATCGTACAAAGACAGAAATTCACTCAAACATGAGAGAAGTACCCACCTCATCATTTCCTATTAGGACATCAATTGATGTGCTAACAGCTCAGCAACCTGCAGTATCAAAAACCTGTATTCGTGGTGATGAAATTTCAGGAGTAGAGCAAGATGTGAATTCAAACATTAAAGAAACTCCCAACTTGGCTTTGTCTGTGGATACATCTGTTGAAGCACTTAGAAAACAACAAACAGCAGTAGCATCACATCTCCCTCAATCCTTCCGTAAGAGCTTTTCTCGGAAAGTCACATGCAATGAAGCAGAGAACACATCTCCAAACTTATTGAAGACTTCCTTCCAACCTTCAGTTCTTCCAGTTCCGGAGTTGCTCCTTTACAGAAGTTCCACCAAAGAGGAAACGGCTGGTGCTGGTCCATCCCTGGAAAAATTGTCAATTGACCCCGCCAGCAATGGAAAAAATGTAGCATTTTGTGCTGCTTCTGCTCATTTCATACCATCCTGTCCACCTGCAACCCCAAGCAAATTGTTAGATGCCATGAATAATGGGAATGGTTCTCCCACAGAAATTTCGAACATAGACTCAACTCCTGCAAAACTTGCTTTTACTCCAGTCAGGTTGATGAATGTGACACCCACATTGCAACCACCAAAGAGACGTTGTATGAGCCCAGAGGATGACTGTACCAGCTCCCCGCAAAAGTTAGTTAGGCGTCTGCCCCGTTCCAGGTCGTTGAAATTTGATACTCCTGAAAAAAATGAGAACTCTGAAGATAAAATAGATGATGTGGGAGGTGTTTCAGTTGATTCTGATATCTTTGATATTCTTCCTGAGAATCTTCTGCAATCGGTAAGCCCTTTTGGAAATTTGCTACTTTTTCATTTTTACCATGCATGCTTCTAAGTTTACAGTCTGGGTTCTTTTTAATCTATCAGTGTTATTTAACTGCTATTAACCTACGTATAATTTCTATTTTATGTTCTTTTTGATTCCAATAGAAATTGATAAGATTTCCATTGTGTTTGCTTGCTATGAGTATGGATTAATTTAAAATAGATAAAGAACGAGTTGTGTCAGCCAGAATGTCGTGGACAATTGGAAAGTGACTTTTGTACAAGGATAGGGTTAGTGTATTTCAAATCGAAACTTTTTCTGCATACAGCCGCACTCTTTGTATTTATGCGAAACCCCTATTGTTTAGCAACATGGAATTGATACTCGTATCTTAACGACCTGTAAGAGATGGACTTATTGATCCCAATTAACTTCTCATTGTTCTGATCGTGCGATTTGAACTGAGAGGTAGCTGTGTTTTGTCTGTGCAGATAAGAGAGAAAGAGAGGATCACAATGGAGGAACAAAATCCAGCCATCTCCCTTGCAAAGAGGAGGCGAAAAATGATTGCTAGCCTCCCTAAGCTTTTTAACATGATTCACTTCTTATTTCAGTCCACGAAGCAGTCTGTTATTACAAAAGAGGAGCTTATACACAAGATAATCACAAGCCATTGTGATATTGTTGACAGAAGTAAGCATTTGTGTGTAAGACACAATTCCCCTTTCTGGTAGCTTTTGGTAATCCCATTGATTTTTGTTCGCAGGAGAAGTTGAAGAGAAGCTGAGCCTCCTGCTAGAACTGGTTCCTGAATGGATTTCAGAAAAACTGGCATCTGGAGGGGATTTGCTTTTCTGGTGAGCTTTTTAATATAAATGTTGAAGATGTGGGAATACATTGCAATTGTAAAGTATAAGAAATAGATATTCAAATAAATTATTTATTGTACAAGCGGCAATTTATTTTTCAAGGGATGTAACATCTTCTCTATTTTGCAGTATAAACAAGGGATCAAGTCCTGAATTAATACGAGCACGGCTTGAAGAATCAAAGTGACCAAGAAGACGCCATTCTTTCTAGGAAAACTACTGTAACAAGCATGTTGAGGGATGTCTTGAGTTGAGTTGTTACGAGGGGCTATTTATTTGTAAATGCATTGAGTCTAATTCTCCCATGTTATCCGATGCTCTAAAGGAAATTGATTTTTGGAAGACTCGGGGTCAAGATATTAATTAGACGGCAAGATTATTAAAAGGTTGCTTTTGTAGAGATGGCCCTTTGGCTTAATTTAATATATGACAAGAGTTCTTTTGTAAGGTGCATCAAGCATGCCACAGAAGCGGCCGTTTGAATTTGGAAATTTATAATTCCTATAGGTTGGATCAAGTTTCGAAGGCTTTGGGTTCTGGGGTATGCACCCCTGGGTTTAAGGTTGAAATTTCCAAAGGTTCAAATAATTTCTAGGTGTCATTAGATTAGGGGACTGTATTTTTGAATTATTGTACTTGTGAAAAACTTAGGACTGTCTACGGAAATTAGTTGGGATGCTGTTCCCATCACTACGGCTTAAAGCTGTTGATGGCTTTAGACTTTTTGTCTCAGATCTGCCACGTGGCTTTAGATACTCAAATATTTTAGAGTTTCACCATTCGGAAGTAGTGAAACAGAGCTTGTAAATTCATCACATGTGAATTTATTACTATTTTGAAAAAAAAAAAAAAACACCAAAACAAAACAAAACAGAGCTATTTTGCGACCTTTTTGCTCAATAGGCCCTCACTTGCTACTTGCTATTTGCTATATAGCTTGCTCATTCGCTAGCGTGCATCATGATGATACGTTCTCTTCCACCTTGGAATGCCTCAGGACCCTTTAGGCATTGTAATCTTTTCCAGGAGAAGCAAGCCTTCAGGGGATTTCCCTTTCTGATGTTTCGCTTTGTATCTTGGGCGGCTCCTTTAGCTCTTCATCAGTCGAAAGGGATTTCTCTTGCGACTTGATGGGATATTGATCACCTTCTTTACCCCATAAAACAACGTATAGACCAAGGATAACAATGGATCCTCCCAGAATTCTGAAGGGGGCATAGAATGAATTCAGAGACTATCTAAATCTGTGTGTGCGGCTCCTGAAAGTGGACACCTGAAAGTGGACATAAATCCGTGATTATATTGATGATTATACCTGCCCGTGTGCAGTCTTTTGCCAAGAAGAAAGTACTCTTGAAGCCCAACAAACAGTGTTCCAAGGGGATTAAACATGGTCACAAAAACTGGCCCTTTTTGCTTTGTGCACCATAGTTGAGTGACGGTTGCTAGACCTGCGCATACAACTCCCTGCCATTTATCATACAAAACTTAAACAAACATGATTTAGAATCAACTGCAACTAATATCAGAATTCATTCATTTTCTACTTACAGCGTACACGATGGACCAGAAGTCTATGTCAAATGCAATGGACCACGCCGCTGGTTTGTGTAGTATGATTACGGTGAAAACAGCTGATTGTGCTGCACCGATGAAGTTTATCCATGTAGTTAGTGACAATTGCGCAGGATACTTCTTCAATGTGATTCCCTACATGGTTTACAAATATACACACCATCATCTTTCATGTCATATGCCAGAGAAAGATGTTCTCAATTAGGCGATTTTCGATGTGCAAATTATCTTTATGATTATTTTTCTTGGGCACAAGTACTGGGTCTTAGAAAGTTTGCTTCCTAAATTTAAGTACCCAAAAAGTTTGTTAGTCTCATACAACTATACAAGTACTTGCATAGCAACTGGCTCTCCAAATCCATCACTCTTCATAAATAGCAGTTCACAAATAAAAGATTTTGATTATTCTTTATGTATATTTGCTTGTAAGTAAATGAGTTTCTATCCCTTGCTATGAACTGTTGCGTAGCAGCATATGTAATCTGAACTTGCAACATTTAGCAGAAAGGTTTGAATAGTTATGGATATACCTGCATAATGAACCAAGCAGACCACGTCAAGCAACTTACAACAGTTAGTATTGGTCCTTTAATCCAGTTCTCTTGGACATATTTGGTTCTGATTATGTGGATAGGAGCACTCTTCCAACTTCGAACTTCGGCTCCTTTATACAAAGTGGTGACCAACACCCCAGCCAAGCATATCGCGGTTCCCAGGACTTTTGCCATCCCACGGGGGTTCCTAATATCAACAGTCTCCAACCTGCACAAAAGCACTCAAAGGTTTTCATGATGTCTACCAAGTATTCATCAAGAAAAGAGTGAGATGTTCAAAGTATTATTTAGCCCCACCTGAGTGCAACTGCAATTACGAAGGTCATGGATGGGATGGTGTTGACTATGGACGTGACAAAGGTAGAAGATGTGTACTTCAAACTTGCGAAGTACATGTTTAAGGTTAAGCTAACCCTGTTTTATATCAAAAATAAAAAATGTAAACTGTAAGTGCTTCTTATTTGAGCAAACAGTACTAATCACTAAACTCTCTCATGCATGTTCGGTTTACATACCCTAGTAAAGAAAGCAGAAACATCTCCAAAAACAAAGCTAATGTCATCTTTGGCCTTACTTTCCTGCAGAAAAGAAAATGAAAAATCAAATCATACTGAAACCCTCAAGGAATGAATAATTTCCAATATCGGTTGGTCTGCTACAGGCTTGAAGATAATCAATAACTGTTGGAAAATTTATTTGCCGCACCTTTCAAGAAAATATGCAAAAGGAAGCATCACCAAACCACCCAAAATATGTCGATAAGTTACAAAGATATGAGGATTCATCCCATGGTTGAAGGAAGCGTCTGCGAAGATATACAGAAGCGTATAACCAATCTGTACCAGAACCAATAGAATGTGTGGCTTAAATCTCCTGAAGTTCATCCTCAATTTGTCTGCTGCTGGTGCCATTGCTCTTGAGAATGTCTTATCTTTTCCGCCTCTCTGTTTATAATGGAAGCACAAAATGCATCTATGCCCATGGATGTGGACTTAAAGAGTTGATCTTTACTGATCATGCTCACAAGTTGGAGGAATCGTGTTCTTGTCCAAGTTCCAAAACTAAATAAATTGACACCTGGATTGAAGAAATCTGGCGTACGAAATGAAAAGATCACATTAGTGTTTTATGCCTTGTGTCAATGGTCATCCAAATGCTCTTTTTAGTCATAATATAACTAAAACCCATGAAAACCATCTACATCATACTCTCCAAAGCAGATAAAAGATTTTGGATTTACAAATAAAAGGGTTGGGCTGGGTCATTACAAATGGTGTTTCTAAAAGGTGCATTACAAAAATAGAAAAAAAAAAAAAAATTGATTTTTTAGTTCAATTTTGGCTAATTAAAGTACTGCGACTACTCTAATGCCATAGCTCTCATGAATCATGACTTAAAATGGTTAGTCAAGTAATGCATATAAAAATGTCGCATATAATTAAATCACATAAATTTAAAACGGTAAATTAAAAGTATCTTAAAGACATAATTTTCATTTAATAATAATAAAATGGAAAATGAGTTATGTCATTATAAGGTATTTGCACTACACACCATCTATATATTATAATTTATTATTCACATGATATAATTTGATATATGAAATTTAAATTTTAAAATTTATCTTTCAAACCACATTATACCATGTGAATGGTGTGTGGTGTAAATGCCTATGAATAGATCAGATATATATATATATATATATAGATGATGATGTGATTTTATGAGAGCAAGACTTATGTTTTAATATATAGATTAATGTAGGGAATATATTATATATAGACGATGATGTGATTTTATGAGAGCAAGGCTTATGTTTTAATATATAGATTAATGTAGGGAATATATTATATATACACGATAGATATATATATATATATATATATATAGATATATATCATCACTAATAACAGTTTTAACATATAAATCAAATTAAAAGAATAATATATATTCTTAATTTAGTGCTTGATGAACATATCGTTATGCAAATTATATATAATTGCATGGGGTGCGCATCTGATAATTTTCATGGGTTTCAGCAAATTTGGAACATCTTTTAATTAATTTCCTCGTGGCAGATGAAACAGGCATGCAAAAGTAGTTCCAATTCGAACCGATCGAACAACACGTTTATGAGCATCGGAATATTGTTCCTGTAGCTTGTTCTTTCCCTCCCCTACATGTACATGCTTTGGAACAGAAGAGTACTGGATTGATACCGGCCCTTTTTCGATCTTTGTGGTATATGAGAATATTGTCTTCATTATACCATTCTCTTTTAATTGAAGGCCACATGATCATGAGAAAGTCGGTCACGCTGTGGCTAACCTTTCTAATATTACGTATACACAGTGGACTGAAACCATAGAAATTAAGTCTATAATTAATTACTACGTCGACCTTATTTCTTTCCACTTTTTGAATTTGAGAGTCCCAAGACATATTAATTTCTTAAACAGTGTACGTGAGGCCTTAGAATCAATCAACTAGCTAGGGTAAGTAGTAATGCATTTGGCTTGGCATCTCAACCCAACTTATATATATCTTGATCAAACAATAGTCCTGATCTTTGATTTGTCTTCTACAAGCCTATGTGTTCCGTATGTACTGATAATTCTTTAAGATAACAAAATATATTTATAATCGTGAATTATACAACTATTAAGTAATTATTTAAAAAATAAATAAATAAAATTTAAAATTTATATAAAAAATTTAATTTTTTAATAATAAATTATATTTAATTTTTAAATAATTATATAATATTTACCTACTTTACGATTATATATAAAATATATTGAAAAATCTAAATTCTTCAAAACGTGGGCCGGTTAGAAATTTGGAAATCTAGAGTCTCTTCATCCGATCGCGCGACCCGATCTAGAACTGGGGTGGCTATAAAGGTACTAGAAGTACGGTTTTGGCCAGAAGTTGGAATGTTCCCCTGCGGGTCTCTTGGACTTGGTCAGCAAAGTACCTGTGATCCTGTGGGTGGCCTATGCTTGCTTGGCACACAACCTCCTCCTTTACCCATAAAAGCTACAACTGGCCGGTCTGAGCTTTTTCTAGAGCAAATATAATCTCTAAATTTGGTGATGTTTCGATAATAAGTTGATAAGAGATAAATTAAAATTAAATATTAAATAAATTATTATATGTTAAAATATTATTTTTTAATATTATTATTAGTTTAATATTTAAAAATATTAAGATATAAAATAAATAATTGAATTTATATTTTCTTATCGGTTTAAGTTTTTAAAGTAAATAGTAATTTTACATGATATCAGAATAGAGGTCTTGAGTTTAAATTATGATTCTACACTATACTCTATTTAATTAAATATTCTACTTGTTAGACCATCCATTGATAAAGAGTTTAATACACACGTGAAGGGGAATGTTAAAATATAAATTAAATAATTAAATCTACATCTTCTCATTAATTTAAACTTTTGGGACAAGTAGTGATTTTATAAAAAAATTAAATTATTTATTATATTTTATGTAAAAATTTAAAAAAATTATAATGAATAAATGAGATGAGTTGAGATTAACTCTAAATCTAAGCGGAGCCAGCAAGGACCAAGTCAAAGCTTACGAGGTTATGGACTGTTAAGCCTTCTTATCGGTGGTGTTGGAACTGTAGGAAGATGACATTATTCCGAGCTGTTTGGTACTAGCTAGCTCTGGGAAGACCCAGCTTATAATAGCTAGCTAGCATTCTTTGCAGCATGCAGGCACTATCGATCGGTGTCGACTCCATTTTATACATCATGCAAAAGGTTGGAATTCATGTAGGGCCATCATGTCCTTTGATTTGGTGAGGCTTGTTTTGGGTTCTTAAATATTTATTGGAAAGCAAGAGATCATCATCATGATTCATGATCACGTCTACCTTCGTAAAAGTAGATGATGATCAATTAGATCCAAATCTTCATAGGTCTATTAGATTTTTTTACCTTAATTAGTTATATGGGACACACACACACACACACACACACATATATATATATATGAGAAATGATTTGTGCAGTCGGGAAATGCAGTCGGCGTGCAATCGGCTGTTGTAAAAAAATTAATACAGGACCTACATGAAAAAAAAAAATTATTTTTATAGCTTTTTATAATTCATGCAGGTCTCCCTGAATATAAAATAATTTTTTTATAATTTTTTTTTATTCATTCCGTACAGCCGACTGCACGCCGACTGCGTTTCCCGACTGCGTGTAGCAAAGCCCTATATATATATATATAATATTACAAGTACTGCTAGATCTATTAATCCATATGTATGGATCGATGGTGTTCTTAAGCTAATTATATTAATGGTTGATAAGATCTTATTTATTAATTATATATCGAAGTTCCATTTCTTCTCTTTGAACATTAATATTACAAACTTTATTAATTCTCATATAACCTATTTAACCATCACAGTCTCATATTTAAGTACTTTTAGTGTCAATAGAAATTGCATGCAGATTGATAGGCTCAAAACTGGCCTGCCGATAATTAGTTGACGCATGTAGCAGGGTTGTCGACAAGTTGCTGCTTGTCTCATGCCAATGATTGGGTTGATACGAGTAATGTTATACATTATGTTCTCATTTTATTTTTATTCTATTAAATAAGATGTGGCACATCATTCATCATCATTAGATGATAAAGAAGCATGCAATAAATAATTATTTAATGATGATAAATGTGTCACATTTTATTTAATAAGATGAAAACGGGATAGTTGTATAGTGTATAAAATTTTCCTTGCAAGAATAATAAAAAAAGGAATAGGTTCTCAAGGACCCCAACTCCCAATCTCACCTCCCAAGAAGCTAGAGTTTGCTTAGGATAAAAACAGACATTAATGGCTCTTGTATATATTGTAATCCTTGAAAAAGAATTACAACGTATTGATTAGGCCGAAATATATAGACTAGACAGACTCCAACATTAACGCTGATACACGTAAAAGAAACTAATAATGATATACGACCTTCGTGATCAATGGCCCATATATCATACGTTGATCGAGTTAAGGGTATGCTATGGAAGGAGTACTTGGAGCCACAACGTTACCAGCAGGCATGTCCCTCTCGATCCTCTGGTTGTTTGTTGAGGCCGGAGCGAGGGTGGGACTTGTGGGAGGGCCGCTGTTGGGAGCAGTTTTAAGGGGTTTGAGGGATGAGGGCGCCGACGGAGGGACATATCCTTTCTCTAGTGAGCCCAGCAGAAGCGGGGCTACATTCTGAGAACTAGCTGCAAAAATCAGCTTTCGGACTTTAATGTAATTCACCTGATTTGCAGCTACTGGAGGGACAGAGGCGTCTAGCGTCGTAAGGAGGAGCACCATTGGTAACAATACAAGAAACATTGCGCCAAGAAGAAGAAGAAGGAGGAGGAGGAGGAGGAGGAAGAGGAGGTGCAGTAGGAGCAAGAGCATTCGGAGGAATTATATAGGAGGAGGAGGTGTCACGGTCTGATCTCATGATGATTGAGTGTCACATTTTTATTACTTTTGGCACCAAGCACGATGAATATCCTATTTCGCAACGTTTTTAGGAGTCGTGTTCAACAAGAAGTTGTACGTAGTATGTATGGACTATGCACAACTCGTCCTTTTTAATTTTTTCTTTAATTTGTTTTTCCATCGTCAATAGGTCCTCCGTTATCGTTACATTTTATGTCTCCTTATCTGAGATCTCGACCGCACGTACATATCTACGTTAGGTTTGAGCACTTTTATTATTTTCTGGGGAAGAACGGATGGTGTAAATGCATGCATTGCAATAGTACTCATGATGTTCTCGCAAATCCGGAATAGATCGATATAGGTTTTTTTTAGATCAATTATTGTTTGAATTCTAGAGCCTAAAGTGATCAGAATCATGATATTATATATCCTTGTATCTCTCACTCTATATATGTTAAAGATCAGTTTGGACAAAAACTTAAAAATCATAGAATTAAACGTTATAGGCTAATGCTACATGGTTAAAATTTCATGGGAGAGATCGTCTGGGAGGTCTGGACTATTTAATTATTATAATTTTTTAAAATTTTTAAATAAAATATAATAAACATTTAACATTTTAAAATTTTAAAATAACGTTTTATTTTATAATATTTTATTAAATTTTTAATTTTTATTTTAACTTATTTCATCTCCAAGAGATTGCAATTAAGATTGGAAAGAACGTTCAATGGGTAGGAACCACCAAAGTCCTGCATGCTGATTTTACTGTACAATTGAATGATTGTTTTAGGGAAATGCCTCCCACGTCAGGTGGCCACCCACCGATTTATTTATTTATTTATTTATTACTTAATAGTTAAATAAATACTTTTTAATAAATTTGTAATTTTTTTAAAAAATTATTTAATAAATTTAAAGTAACAAAAATAAAAAATAAAATTTTTTTATAGCATGCACCGCCCATTGTTTTATTTAAGCTACATCTTTTATGATATGTCCTATGCCAATTTGAAAATATGGTTGAGCAATGCTATACAACCTTCTTATTTCTTCACATTATTTTTTGGCAAATTTTTCAAAATTTTTAATATTTTTTTAATTTATTTTCTAAGTTTATTCTTCTTAAATTAATTCAATTTTTTTATTAATTATTTATATATTAAATTTTTGATAAAAGAAAAATATGGTATGTAAAAGTTGAATATGACTACATGTTGCATCGATTTTCGCAACTTTTATTTCTGTGGGAATTTGAAGGCAGTCCGAAGAAGAAAGGGTGTCAAAGGCCTAGTCATTCCATTTTCGCAACTTTTGACTGTTATGTGTAAACTTGGAGACTACTCAACCGTGGCTTCCCTTTGTCGAATGAGATATATAAAATATGAGAAAGATATAGTTATAAGTATAATTATGTATTAATTTATATATTAATATAATGTGATTAGTTAAAAAATAAATTTTATTAAAAATAGTGTTAATTTAAATTTTAAATATGAATAAATCAGTATTGGTATATAAATTAGTGCGCGACTATGTTTGTATGTAGCAAAACTTGTTGTCAAATTACCTAAACTAAAGCAAAAGCAGCGGTCAAAATGTTTCTCTGTTTAGCAGAGTACCATTCCTATTTCCTGGCTCAACTCTTTTGGACGATCAATGTAGGAAGGAAGGAACTTTGGACCTCATGAAATCTTATTGGAATACGTAAAATATTAATCTTTGACAGCTAATTTATCATTAAAGTGAGCTCGTGGCCTTGTAAATTCTAGATTTTGAATGAATGGGGAGATATATATCGATGCACATGTCAGCCACGTTGGTTTAGATTGAGCAGGGATTTCATGTTTCTTCAAAGCAAAAGTTGGCAGGCAGTGATGAGAAGAGAAAATTGAAGATGGGTCCGATGGAGAGAGAATTTTCAAGATTGTTATGCCTTACTTATCAAAGTGAAGGCAAAGCAAAACCTTGAAATAATTAATATGGTGAATTAATAAGGCACTTCTCATGCTCTACATATGACGTCATTACAAAAAAAATGGGTTATTTTTTTGTTGGAAATAATCTTTTTTGTTATAAAATTTTAGTCTCAAAAACTCGTTTATCTTATAACGCGTGATCGGATATTTTGTGTGGCCTAAGAAATCAAACAGCGTTAAGTATCCTTCCCATTACGCCACTTTTTACGTCATCTAGTTCATATATATATATATATACACACACATATAAGTTTTCAATGATATTTTGATCTTTACATTTATTTTTATTCATAGGATCAAGTTCGTCTAGATCAAGCTTCATTTCTCTTTCTTCTTCTTCTTCTTCTTCTTCTTCTTCTTCTTCTTTTGTCTTTTAATTATATAATAACATCGGCTCGATGTCTTTACAATTATTGACCACCGGCTATATATTTACAAAAAGATAAAGAATATTTAAAAGAAAAATAAAGAAAAAGAGAGACAACGTTGTACTGATCACACATGTATAATATATGCTTCATCAAAATCATCACGGTTATAGAGATATAATAAGATATAACAGATCTGGAAATTAAAGTTCCATTGAAAAAAGCTGGAGCTTTAAAAATCAATGAGGCACCATCAAGTATTTTTTATCCTGAAATTGTTGAAAATGCTTCCTTAACTCCACCATTATCCTCACAAGAAACGGGTGCCAAACAACCAGTTGTGAAGCATAAATAATTCTAAATAGTGAGCAAAGCAAAATAGAGGAAAGTAGAAAACCATTTATTACGCAATCGGGGGGTCTCACCCTTTTTTGTTCTTTGTCTGTGAGCAAAACTCAAGGAATCACATGGCAGGGAACCACAATAGAGAAAAATCCATATAAGATGTATACGTACGTATTTGTATTCCCTCAACTAGTATACACGTACTTGATCGTCAATTGCAACGCAAATCCGAGGTGCCCAAACGTGCTGGTGGCAAGAGAACAATGCCCAGATGTAACAATGTCGGAGATGTGTCGGTGTAGAGTTGTGCCGATGGCGGAGACGAGAAGGGCTGAGTATCATGTGAGAGGCTTCTTGCGCCAGACTAAGCGGGACAAATGAGCAGACGAAAGCCTGGAGTCTAATCCTTAAAGCAACTCAATTTACAAAACTACCCTCCAGGTCAGCACGACGAAGGGTGCGCATGAATGACTACTCGTAGCAGAATTGATATTTAAAATAAAGTATAATAACATTCTAAAAAAATAGATCTATTATTGTAAGCACTACCAGGAACAAGAAAGATATACTTGAAGAAATATATGACACAAAAGATATACTTGAAGGCTTCAATTCATTGAAAGAAACAGGGCAGTTTTATCAATGGCTACTGAAAATAGGGCTTGAACTACAGCCTGACGAACTGAAAACACGTAGGCTCAATCAAATTTGAAGAGTATCTGACCAAACAGGTCAACTAATTCTCTGTGATACAACTATGATGGACATAGCTACTACAAAGTCAAGGATTTCACCTTCTATAAAGAGAGTTACCTTCATATTATATATATAATTGCATGTAAAGGGCAGAAACTCATATCAACACTGATACTAATAAATGAAAACCAATTCCTGCCAAATAGGGAAAAATAGAGGACTGGTCATGTTTAGAATGTTTAATGTTAGCAATGGTTAGAATGTACGTTATGAAAAATACCTGTACCAAAACTGTCGATTTCACCTACCAGCCCGTAAAAATCTTGAAAATTGCTCTGAATGCATTTGATCACTTGAGAATGAAGCACTAATTAATAAAAATCTGTTATCAATCTATACAAGACTAAAGCGCTGCACCATAGCACCTATTTGTTGGTTCGTGAATGAGGGGTATTATGTTGTTGAACAATCTTATTTGAAGAGCAACTGCCAGTTCTGCAAATAGCAAGTTGGCAACTGGCGCGCAATAACTATGACCTGAAGAAAAAGAGTATATGCCAAATTTCCAGAGGAAGCTAATTTGTCTGGTCATGACAAGCACAATAAGCAAGCAATTAAAGGTGCTTGCCTGAGCCCAAGCCCCACAGAGAAAAAAAACAAAAAAACTCCTTTGTGTACCACCATTCTTACACATCAAAATTCCAATAATTTATGATACACAAACTCTTTTAAAGTACTTAAATTTGCAATCACCCCTTAAATATCAATTCGGGTAATTCAAGCTAATTTTGTAAGCTTTATTTTTTAAAATGGAAGACAAAAATATAAATCAATAATTTGATTTTACTGAATTTAAGGTCTAGAAAACAAACATTTATATTAAAAAATAGTTATAGTCGTAAATGTGTAAATATTATATAATTATTTTAAAATAAATAAGTAAATATAAAATTTATAAAAAAATTAATTTTTTTATAATAAATTTTACTTTTTTTCGAAATGATGGAAGAATTACTGGATCCATATTTTACAGGCTGTGAAGTGATCACAGTAAGGAATCCTAAGCATGGTTTTAAATACCGTACCGTACTGGCTAGTACGGCTGGAATATTCCGTACCGGTCACCGGTCCGATACAGGTATTGTACCTGTTTCGTACTGGTCTGAATATCGGCCGTACCGGTCGATATTTTGGCCTGTACCGACCTACGTACCGGCCCTTACCGGCCGGTATTTCGGCCTTCTATTTTTTTTTTTTTTTTCAAACTACAAGTTTATTTTTTGACCCCAAATTTATACCAAACTATTTATAATTTATATATATATGTATTTATATATAAATTATTCATATATAAACTATTATTTTAGAATATAATTTATTTATTTATATTTATACATATAATTTATTTATATATCGATTATTCCGAAACGGTATACGAAACGATACCGATATCAAAATACTTCGTTCCAATACCTTAACCGATACGCTATCCGATACGGTATTCAAAACATTGATCCCAAGCCTCAACGTTCCTTTCTCCTAATATAATAAAATAAAATACAAAAAAAAGACAATTCCTAGAAAAATAAAATCACACTCGCTCTCCGAGTCTATCCCGATTCCCTACTCCCTCTTCCTCTCTCTCTCTCTCTGCGCTTCTAGGAGACGATGAAAACACAGTAGCCAAAGATACTTCCCTGCGCGAATATAAAGCCGGTTTAGCCAATCCTTGGGAGAGGAAGTAGATTTTTTTCGAATGGGTTGCTTTCTTGCTTGTTTTGGTTCCTCTAAAGATGGGAGGAAACTAGGTAAACAGAGCCGGAACAAGAAGATACGATGATGCAAAAGCAAAAATTGTGGCAATGACCCTCATCCAAAATCTATGGGATGAATGGACAAGAAGCAGAACCGACAACTCTGGCCTCCACTTCTCCCGTCAATTCTGGCCAAGACATCTCCTTACCCTGACAAAATCACACCAGCGTACTGTAGAACAAACAAATTGTGTAGAAACGAACCAACGAGAACCAAATTTGGTCCTCAAAGGACCAAACAAACCATTGCCGAACGAGGAACTGCGAAATAGAAGTAGAGAGAGAAGGGCGTTGGGGACTAGATCTCACGATGGATCTTGCTGTGTCGGTGACGCCGACACTGTTTGTGGTGGTCCGAGGTGGAACCAGAGGCTGGATTTGTTGCAGACGGTGGTTGGCAGCTCAATGCGTCTTCCTTACGGTGACTGTTAAGCCTTCTTATCGTTGGTGTTGGAATTGTACATGAGGAAGATGACATTGTTCTGAGCTGTTTGGATCTAGGCTCTAGCTCTGGGAAGACCCAGCTTATAATAGCTAGCTAGCATTCCCTGCAGCATGCAGGCCCTCGATCTGTGTTGACTCAATTTTATACATCATGCAAAAGGTCGGCATTCATGTACGGCCATCATGTCCTTTGATTTGGTGAGGCTTGTACTGCTAGATCTATTCCGTATGTATGGATTGATGGTGTTCGAAAAATGCTAAAGCCAGGCGTACTTGGGGGAGGCCCCATGTAAAGGGATATGCTCAACAATGAGGAAATAGTTCATTGGTGTTCCCATCTGAGCTAAAAATTAAAGATAACAATCACATCTGCTCTATTTTCATAGCATTTGAGAGATTTCACAAGTCCCACCTTCTCATCACAGATTTCACAAGTCCCCCACCCCATCCTTTGACAAATTTCCCAAGTCACACAGCCCCAAACTCAAGCACAGATGAACAAAAGAAAAAGCTTTGGTAGCAGCCGACGGACCTACACCGATTTGAGAGAGACGAAAGAGCGGGAGAGATATGAGAGAAATCAAATAGGTTCTGTGTTTTACTTTCTTCCTCCGTTCGTTAGCTTTGGTTTTTTTTTAGTAATATAAATCCTCGTCAGCAGATGCCAACGTGCACATACAAACAAGTTCTGCCTGTATGTAGCAGAATTGCAAGCTCGCTCGTCTCAGGCCAACGATTGGGTTGATTTATTCGTTCTCAAGTCCCTTACCTATTTCAAAAAAAAAAAAAAAGACGAATGGGTTCTCGTGGAGATCCCCCAACCCCCAATCTCACCTCCCCCAAGAAGCTAGAGTTTGCTTAGAAAAAAAACAGACATTAATGGCTCTTGTATATATTGTAATCCTTGAAACAGAATTACAACCCATTAATTTGGCCGAAATATATAAGACATCAACATTAAAGCAGACACACTTAAAAGAAACTAATAATGATATACGACCTTCGTGATCAATGGCTCCATCATAGGACGATCGAGTTAAGGGTATGCTATGGAAGGAGTAGAATCCATAACGTTACCAGCAGGCATGTCCCTCTTGATCCTCTGGTTGTTTGTTGAAGCCGGAGCGAGGGTGGGACTTGTGGGAGGGCCGCCGCTGGGAGCAGTTTTGAGTGAGTTGACAGAAGTGTCACCCGCTATGGCTTGTTCACTACCGATAGTTCCGGGGCCGGAGGGGATGAGTTTGTCAGGCGCCGACGGAGGGACATATCCTTTCTCCAGTGAGCCCAGCAGAAGCGGGGCTGCATTCTGAGCACCAGCTGCGAAGATCAGCTTTCTGCCGCTGTTTGTTGAACCGGATATAACGAAGACCTGATTTGCAGCTATTACTGGAGGGACATTGTTACCAGCAGGCATGTCCCTCTTGATCATCTGGTTGTTTGTTGAAGCCGGAGTGAGGGTGGGACTTGTGGGAGGGCCGCCGTTGGGAGCAGTTTTGAGTGAGTTGACAGAAGTGTCACCCAGTACTATGGCGTGTTCGTTACCCATAGTTCTGGGGCTGAAGGGTATGAGTCTGCCAGGGGCCGACGGAGGGACATAGCCTTTTTCCAGTGAGCCCAGCAGAAGCGGGGCAGCATTCTGAGAACCAGCTGCGAAGATCAGCTTTCGCCCGATGATTGTTGAACCGGATATATGGACGACTTGATTTGCAGCCATTACTGGAGGGACATACGAATCCAGCGTCGTAAGGAGGAGCACCATTGTTAACGATACAGGAAACATTGCGCAAGGTTACACCAATAAAGAAGAAGAAGAAGATGAAGAAGAAGGCGGTGCAGTACGAAGGAGTGGGATCGAGGCATGATATATAGTTGAGCAGAGGAGCTGTTTCTTAATTGAATGCCTTTCGAAAATGCCAAAATGAAAAGGGAGTTGCGAGTTTTCGTGGGGTTTATTTTGGTCAAGGAAATTTAGTATAATGACTTTATTCTAATTAAATTCCTTACGATGATGTCGTAATTTTATTGTTGGCTGTTTATGACTTTTTAAATTTTAAAATAATAATAATATTAAAAAATAATATTTTATTTAACTCTCATCTTAATCTATTTTATCTCAATTCATTATTAAATTTTATTATAATTAGTTTGGAGTTGATGAATATGAAGTTCGTACCATGCAATGATTTTTAGAGAGGGAAACATTAAGATCAGATCGTTTCCAAGATAGCTTTAATTTAGATTATAGTTTTAACTTGCAACAACCTAGCTAGCTAGCTATATATTCCAGATCAATACAGCGTCATATTAATTCACGTACGCATGGCATGGCAGCATCCCAAGCATTTGGTTGTGTCCAGAATTTGCAGCATGAAAGATTGAAGATTGCATTGCGCCCTTGAAATATCGAGTAACCATTGTTATTTTGTTATCTCCTAATTATTAATGTGATATATGTAGACACGTTTGATGATAGTTGGATGAGAAAATTTTACATCCATACCAAGAATTTGAGTTTTGATGAGATAAGATAAGACTTGCAAATTAATGTTACGTGCCACTCCATTGTTATCTTGTATTAATGTTACGTAGTTGATGCATGGAGCCGACGGAAGGAAGGTTCTGGTTCCTCTGCAATCTGACTGAATTAGTCGAACCTGATCATCACTGGTACTTGGATAACCATACTTATTATTATCTATACATATTGGCCGAACCTGATCATGACTGGTGGAATAATCAAACCTATATATATATTATAAACTTTGAAATGCATTCAATTGTGGGCCTAGCCGATGTGAATTGTCAGTTCTAGCGCAAGGAATCCGTAAGAAAAAGCGAACAAAAAACCTAGTAACAGGGATTTGTCAATTGAAGGGCCAATCAATGGGTTCAAACTTAAGTGCATGCTCTCCCTTGAAGATCCACGCGTTTGGATGTTGAAAAGTAGCTGTCAAAATGTTACTGTTTAGCTTCTTTTTATTTTTATTTTTTATCAGTCATGATCTAGTTCATATATAGAGCATAAGTTTTCAATGATATTTTGATCTTTACATTTATTTTTATTCATAGGATCAAGTTTAATTAAATAATAATATTGGCTCGATGCCTTTACATTTATTGACCACCGGCTACTTACAAAAAGATAAAATATATTTAACAAAAATAAAGGAAAAAGAGAGATGATGCAGCTAATATCAGTAATATATAATATAGAAAAATGATAGTGTGATTATCAAATATATCCACTAAATGTATTAATTATCATATATTTTTATTTTTTTTAATAATTAAAGAATTAATTATTAGTAAATTTCTATTTCTTTTTATTTTTTTAAATGATTAAGAATATTTAAAAAGTAATTAAATAAAAAAAAAACACCTTATTTATTTTAATGTGCACATTTGATACATTTTCAAATAATATATGCATCAATCAAGAAATCCATCTGTTGCGCCTTCATGCCCTGGCGATATATATTTCAGATTTTGGATGAGTGGCTGTGGCGCGATCGAGATCAATAAAACGTTGAACAAGGCCCGAGAGAAAGAATATTCTTGTAAAAAGATGATGCAGACGTGTAAAAAGATTATGCAGACGTTAAACAAGGATCGATCGGACTGAAAAGTCCAAAACTCTTTTATAAACCCAACTCAACCCCTATTTTCTCACCCGTGCACGGCTCAGCCCACTCTCTCTCCCTCGAACCACATTCCAGAGCCTTCTTCTCATCCTTCCAGCTCTTTCCATTTCTTCACTTCTTCTCTCCGTGTCATGCCTACCCCACCACGATACGGAATGATTTTCTCCTCCCCCAACCTTATTAACACCAACAAAATCATTCAAAAGAGTGTAAAAAGTAATCTTTTTTTTTTTAAAAAAAATATATATTTGGTTTTAAAAAATAAAATTATACCATCATTATTGGTGCAGATACGAAATTTTTTGCAATTTTAGATATCTTTATTATAGGATCAACAAAACTTATTAAAGCTCATCCAAAATTATTTCCAATTATTTCTTCCAATAAGGCATCATTCGTGTTCTCCTGAGAATTTGAATTAGTAATCAAATTAAACCATCAAAACAAATGAGAATACATTTATAGCGAAAAAGGCAATATAAAATTTATAGTGCATTTAAATAAGAAATGAAATCAAATTTTTTTAACTAAGCTGTTTACCATGTAGGCAATGCAACAACAAATGGAAGAAGAGGCTCGATGGTAAAAACACTTGTTGGTCTTGATGACAAGGATAAGCCTATACTATAGACATGTACGAAAAAATATACAAATACAGGATGGATAATTAACAAGAATGTTTATATTAACAGGAAGTACCATTATAAGAAAAAATTCTGATTTGCATTCCAAGAATGATGGGCTTTGCCAGAATAAGGTTATAAATTTCGTGACACTCATCGTAAACAAGTCGATTCCACATTATTAAACATCGGAGTTTTAGACTAATAAAATTGTAAATGATGTTAAATTTATAATAATAAAAGTACTATAAGATATTAACTTAGAAATTTTATCAATGCGAGGTGATATATGTTCATACCTTGGATCAATCAAATATATTTCTTGGACCAAATATATTTTCAGATTTTCCTCATTTATTTTTATTCAAATATTGGTCCAATCTTAATGCTCTTCCTGAACTCACTTGCCAGCCACATTTATCAATGGGCCGGATTACTCAAGAAATATGTGGGTCGAACCTATACTAAATTAAATATTGCAGCTTGACGTACGTACGCAAAATTGGCCCGTTGATTTTGTTAAGCTTTAGGCAGGCCGCACGCTTAGCTTGGAGGGCTTATCTCATCTTCATAGGGTTTTAATATTTTTATTTTGGGCTTCTTGATGCCTTTACAAAGTAAATATATAATTTCATGTACTATAGATTTAGCGTGTAATTATATATATATATATATATATATATATATGTATCCTTTACCAATTATAAAAGATGCAGTGTGAATTGTGGAAGTTTTTGTTGTAAACCTGTGGTGCCTGCTCATGTAAGTTGATCGCTTGACATGTACAGTAGAAAGAGGTAGCATGCAAAGGTCAACAACATTTGCCCATTCTTTGAAGATGAGTGTTAAGGAATCGAATCTCTGTACGTAGGACAGCCTGCATGACAACCTCGATTATTAAAAAAAACAAAACCAATTAAATGCGCAAACTATATATCAATATTAGCAATGATCAATAGTTATTAATTAGTTGTTACAATAGTTTATTATTTCAGATTTGATGTATCATGTTATACGCACTTAATATCGAGGTCCCATTGTGGCGAAAAAACATTACTTGATTGATCAAGGATTTTGGGAGAAACAAATATTGCATGATTTCATGGACCGGAGGACGTGGCCGGCCAATGAATTCTTCGAGCTGATCACGGCCGAGTACGATAAACAGTGTTAGGCCACCAGCGCATTACTGGAGATGATCATGATCATCATCCTTTGAAGTAACTCGATGTAATTTTGGTTGAAGATCTTCTCATTAGAAATATAATATCCCTTTCCAAATATTTACCTTAAATATCTTTTGACTCTTAACTATTTTTAAGATCACTATTAATTCTGCAGCCGGATTTGGTGGAAATACGAGGATCAGACGTGGCCCGAATATATATTTTACTTGCGATGAAAAAATTGACGTGCATGACAGTTTTTGATTCGGGGATAAATAAATTGTGAAACGAGTAACACTAGCAATTATAATCAAACATATTAACCGAATAAGTCCAGACTACTCCTTTTATTTTAACACAAGCAGTAAGCGATAATTCATTTGGGTTTTCGATCCGAATCCAACGAAAAGATCGAAGGAAAAAGATCACACACATGCATGCACGTGCATGCATTACATGTTGGGAAAGGAGAATGCGAGATTAATAGTAAAGAAAAATAGAGAAAAACAATAACACTCCTGAGTTTCACTCCAGCGATAGATCGAGCGAACAACAAGGGAACTCTCGGATTGTCTCCGCTCGAGGATAGAACCAGGCTCCACACTCAACACACATGACCTCAGGTTATTCGGTAGCTAATTTACACATACATTATCTAAAGATAATGCTGTGCGCATTCGTGAGACTTGATAGAAATTAAGCATAAGCAGCACTACTTTATTAGGAGCAGCTAGAGCATAATTTATAAGTTACTTCCCCTTCCCGCACACACCTTTCACTGGAATATAAGGGCAAGCATTAGGAGCAGAGGGTGGCACCGGACCTTTTCCGAGCAGAACTTTAGTAGCATTAATATTCAGAGTGAGCCCTCCTGCATTCTGATCTCCTTTTAAGTGCCTTGGGGCATAAACAGGTTTGGCGGTGACAATTAACAACATAAATAACATAATTCTGCACAACTTACTGAAGAACATAATTGCCTTGCCAACTTCCATTAATATTGCTGGTGTTTCAGTCTAACGAAAGATCGAAAACGTTAGGGCGTGGTTTATAGAACCTTTGAGTTCTCAGAAAGTTAAGACCGAGGGGCTTTTATAGGTGGATGCCAACATTCCTTGATCAACTTCTGGATTTCATAATGATTTTCAGAGAGTGGAATACATGAGTTGAAAGTGTGCTGTCAAAATGTCTTGTCATTGCGGTAGCTGGGTACGTAGAATAATGACGACGTACATTAAACTAGTTAAATCGAATGGCTGCTCTCTCTCTCTCTCTCATTCTCTCTCTCTCTCATGTGTAATGGCTTCAGTACTTTGAGGCAAATTAAAGCCATTCCTGATGATCGCCATGCACTCATGTACATGAACACCATCGATGATGATATTTCAAACTCCTATGCAACCATAAATATAGCACAAACAATTAAAAGTAGATCCAATATATCTTACTTCACGATTGGCATTAACGCAAAAAACTAAATGTATGCTAGCTAGTTGGTGAATATATATCTTTGATTAATTTGAATTCTGCGGGTCATCATTAGAGAACATTAATAAAATGACAGAACTTCTGTGAATTTTGATTGCTGTTCTACTAGTTAAGGGTTCGAGGTTCAGCACTACGGATTTTGGGGGAGATTCTGTAGTACCATTTTGTTAATAAAATAAAACAACTTATGTGGTACTGATAATTAATTGTCGCAGTTTTACTTTTAGAGTACTAGTACTATTGCGTTATTATAAGCTGATTACTAGTGCTAGGCTGACCGCTGGTGTGCCGCTAGCATAAAGTTGGATTTTTATTTTTTTTTCATATTTTTTAACATATTTAAATATTTTAAAAAATAAAAAATACACTAATACATTAAAAGTGACATTTTTAATCATTAAATAAAAAAATTAAAAAAAGAAAAATATATGAAGAATCAAAATAAAGAGACACGATATAGTAACATTTTCCATTCACTACAACAGAAATCACCTTTTCCCGAGAACAATTTGGTCCCAATTACTTCCATTTCCTGCCAGAATAATATATTTCTGGCATATTCATGTCCTAGCATGGTCACCAGAAATAACTGGCCCAAGATGCTATTACTTCTTGCGAGACTTTGCAATGTCCGAAATTATGACTATTTCTGGCATCACCGAATCGTCAGAAAAGATGACTTTCTCCCAGCAATTTAACACCAGAAATATTATATTCTGATGTGTTAGTATATTGGAAACTAGTATTTCCAAGGAGTGTAACCAGCCGGAAATAGAAGTTTCCTACGACATGTAGGCCATCTCAGATAAGTTATTCTGGTAATTTTGTCTTCTCGGAATAGTAATTCCCGCATTATAAAGTTACCGGAAATAGCAATTTTCCGTGTTATTCGTCACACAAGATGATCATTTGGGACAAAATAATTCCTCGGAAATATGATATACCTATATATGTACTGGTAAGAAAAGCTGATAAATAGTAATGAAAGCGACTATTTCCGGCATAGTATCGGTTTGCCAGAATAACTCAATTTGGACATAAATTGAGCTTCACAGCTTTTGGTTAATACCTAAAGATTAATGTTGATCGAATTTATGTATTTTGAATTCTATTGTAGTGATTTCTTACATTGTTGAGAAATTAGCTAGACATCAATTCAAAATAATACATGTATATTTCAGAGGTACTCAGTTTGAAATCACTATGTCGTCGGCCTGAGATTCACCCACCCTTATATATTCAATAACCAGTTTGCATTAATGCTAGTCGATCGGTAACTTGCCCAGACAATAAAATACCTGAACGTGAATGCCCAAAACCAAGTTGCATGGTCTATTGGGATAAGAAACCTTCTTATATATTGAATATATAAGAAAAGCATATGGTCTATTGGGATTTAGCATGTCACCAGCATTAATTTTTTTACAAAATATCTGAATATCGGTTAAAGCCATAGATACACAAAAGAAACTGCATGTATTTTATCCAACCACACTTGTGCAAACCATATAATGCATACAAGGACCATGTGCTTCATTCCCAATCTTTGCTGGAGCATTCTTCTTTTGCTGCATGCATGGAGCTTCATAACTCACCCTTGCCATCTTGTGTTTGAACATAGTAGATCTGCAAATGTCACATAGAAGGTTGTAAAAACAGATGTAATTCTAAATCCAAAGGTCAAATGCAATGTTTCATAAACCATAATATAATATAATATCACATTATCAACAATTGCATGCTTCCTATTACCTGGGGATATCCCAACTTACTCAACCCAATATTACACTGCTCTTACACTCTTGCCTAGATTAGTGTGAAAGTAGCCTATTTTTTGTCTTTGCATCTTATCTAGCACTGAAGATATAAACAGATTGAGTATTGCATATTCATCCTTCAGAATTTGGGGTACATAGGTTATCTAGATGTGTACCAACCTTTAGCAATATTCTTGTAACCTCTTATACAAAAATTCACTTATTGTTTACATGACTTCACCTAGACTATCAATGTTAGAAGATTAACTACAATATTCTTTGTTTGAAACACATATTCCTTATATGTCTTAACTTGACACCACATAGTTACATAGTCAAGCAAGTCTCTTTACATACAGCAGTGACATTCCCCATCATTCTATGATTGCTGAAAATTATCTCTACTATCAATTTCCAACTACTGCAATAGTATTTCTAACTACAAGTGAACCAGGAAGATATAGTAATCTGGATGTATTAATAACATTTACAATCTTCAACAGACCATGCAAGTAACACACCAGTGCTTACCACATTTATTGGCCGCCTAATGCATTAAGTAATAACCAGCATGCAATGAAATATAAATAACACATACCTGTTCCCTGCTCTAAAGGCCATGGGCTGGCATCTTTGACACTTCTCTTTAGGGAAAATAAACAAAAGTATGTATCCATCACTACTGGTACACAAAAATGTCCATACATCTTCATTACCACTCCAAAACCACCAACTCATAAAATTTCATTCAAAAGGATGCTCAACAAAAGGATGCTTCATGCATTTTCTATGCTACTCCAGCAAAGGTTCAAAATACCATCAAAAAATTCAACAAAAGTGTTGTGAAGGGGAGGATGCCTACGCATCTCCTGGAGTCTCCCGTTGAGACTCCCTTTGGGACTCTAATTCTGTAACACGTTCATTAAGCCTGTCACACTCTAAAAAACAAGCATTCATCTTTTGCAAATCATTCATAAATGTCTCAAATTTCTTCTTGAACAACTCTGCCTCAGCCTTGTTCTTCTCATTCTCCTCCCTAAGACGTTCAAACTCCCTATTGGATAGCAAGGATTGAGATGGTTCAGGTATAACTAAGTGTCCTAAACCTCTAGCATAGCCCGATCGGGACCCCAACACCTCCTTAAACACTGCATTGGCATTCTCATCATTGTTATCTTCTGGTTCCATCTCATTCATCCGCTCAAGCATCATATTCTACATTAGACACAAATCAGAAATCCATGTTTGAGAACTAAGCAATTACTGTCCTGACAAATTTCTATAAAACTGTCAAACTATATCATTATTATATATAGCCATTATAACTCACGTAGTTGTGCTCAGCAGCTTCAGTAATAAATCTACCCTTCTTTGTAGACCAATGCACCTCCCGATAGAAAGCAACATGATTTGGAGCTTGTTCCCGCTTCATGATTTTAACATCAGTTTAATAAGTAAAATATTCATAATGGAAACAGGAAGAAAAACACTATATGACTTTGTTAATTAAATGTATAACTTCACCTTTTCCTCCATTAGCCTAACAAATGACTTCCTGCCACCCGTGTGATTTATCCTTTGATTTTTCCTATTACTTTTGTTCCGCCTTGATAGGTTCTATCATTGACACAATGTAATTAATCCCAACGTCCAGGTACAAGAATTATTAGAAAAGCTGCTAATAAACTGTAAAGACTGAGAGTACAGTTTTCTTACCTGAAATTCCTCACTCCCCCATCTCTCACATAAAGCTTCCCACACAGCTTTGTCCACCATCTTTGTCCCTCCAGAAAGGGCTGCCTCATGTGTTTCATACTCTTTGTATTTGCAGTGTAATAGGTAGTGAAAATCATTATATTTCTGAGCAAGTGCCATTGCCACTGTCTCTCGATGGTTGCTTTTAAACCAATCCAATTCAAAATCAGCCTACATGTATCAACTCATTAGTGTCACTGAAAAATGCCAAATTAAAAAATTATGTCAGTATTTGCTGTAATCATATGCCAATGGTTTTACCCTGACACGATCTGTTAGCTCTTCCTTGTTCAGTTTATCAACACGAGTCCAGCTTGCATGACGCATGTCGGCATACAACTTCACAATCCATGTCACGCGTGTTGAAAATATCGTTGCATTTTCACATGATACTCCTCTTTGCCCATCCTTAATCTCCACCGCCACTTTCCCAAACTTCCGAATGCGATCAAATTGGGAACACCTTGCTGGTCCTCTTCCACGCTTCCGAGTGGGAGGAGCTTGCACAATGAAAGCAGAATTTGTTATTTATCACCTTATTACCACTTGCAAATGGACAATGTACCAATTCTATTTAATACACAGTTGGTACAATTCTGAAACTTGTGTATTAATCATCTTATATACCTTCAACTAGCGTGTTAGCAACTTCAGCCTCATTCACAGGATTTGTGTCCTCCTCTGGTGCGACACTTGGGCCTTGAGTGGATGCCTCTGAAAATGAAACAGACTCGTCCCTTAGAATGTGTGCTCGAGTTTGTGCCCCTTGGCCTCTACCATGTACTGATGTGCGATTGCCACCACGTCCATTACATGCATTCCTTGTTCCTCTCATTGTAGCTACATCATATAATAAATTGTTAATATCAGCTTTTCATCCATATCTAAAATGAAAGGCCAGATTGTATATTTCCATAAATTCCCTGAATCGTATATCTGGTATACCATACAACCATTTGACAGGACTAAAGTTATGCTATATATATATAACAGATATGGACACTACAGATGAGCATATACATAAAACTATTATTATAGCTATACACACTACATATGTTTGTTATAAACACTTACACTGTGAAAAACAGAAAATCCCAGTGACCTTTTCTCTTAAAATATCATCACATACATACTATATTTATGCCATTGCAATCTATTCTCAGCAACTTGCCTTCAAATGCCTCGTATTTCAAAAGCACCCCTATTCTTGAGATATTGATGGTGATAGGGACCAGACTTAGAAGGGGTGTCACACCATCGAATATTTGCACATTTCTAGATAATACAAACTTAGTCTTTTACAAATACATATTAGAACCTACTGGAACAAGTTATAATACTCATAAATCTATATCCTTTGACCCACCCAGCATATTTGGCAATTCCTGATACATATGTAAAGTTACTTGTAGCTGAGGGAAATAACAAATGCCAGTGTAAAAACTATTCTGTTATCGCACCATTGACAACAGATTTCTCAGGTTATTGAACCCCATCATATTCAGGCACAAATACAACCTCTGTTCTTTATTTATTTTTTTTTTAACTTTCAAAGCTTAAGAAGTAGAGGTAGTCAGTTTATAGAAACAACATTTGAACAATTTGCATGTAAAGAGTAAAAGGTAAGGAGGACTCACACAGGGCAATTCACAGTGGGAAGGCTTTAAACAACTGAATAGCTGGGGTCGGTTGCTGCTGCTATGTAGGTGTTGAGTTTCCCAGAGGACAGAAACTCGCATAGCCAAACTTCTCAATATGCCTCAACTTCCTCCATTGGTAATGGGCATTAGAGGGCAGCTTATATATCTCTTCAAAACCCAGGAACGTAACCATGATTTACATAAAGCAACTTAACTCAGGATGTTAACCAGAAGTATACCAAACTCAACCACTTTCTGACTTCACTCCTTGGAAAAGGTGCCCAAAATTTTAGATTTCCCACATATTGCAGGGTGCTTACCGCGCAATGACTTGCCTACAATCCATGGCTCTTATACATTTTTTTAATTTATTCCCATCGTGTATAGAGATTGCTGCTCGTGATAAAGTCACGTATGCTTTCAACATTTGGGGCTCATATCTTAGTCATTAGCCGTGTGCAATGCGTATGGGTTTGATTTCCCCAATTTATTATTACTTTAGTCTAATAACCACATGAATCTCCACTAACCAATTCATACCAAATAATTAATTGTGCTTTAAGCTAGTCAGTTCTTTTAGAATTTCCAATTTAAATTGAGACGATATATATAGTCCCATTCCAACAGATAGTGCTACTGTGCATTGTTTACATTGCCTCAAATATCTTTGCAAATCGTACCGTGACATCTAGAATGATTGAATTTCCTGTAAAGTCATTCCTCTTGCTCTCTCAATCACCAACAGTTCACTGAAGTGTCCAACTAAACTTAGCTTGTAGTAGCCAAACTTCAGTAGCCAATAAATTATCTCCTAATATAGAACCAGTAAAATATTTAACACTATAACAACAAGTACAATGTATAACCAGTAAATATATCACAAATACATTGTGAATGATGCAAATCCCAACCTTATAAGGTAAGTATGGAAGAGCTCCACCGCCACACAATTGAAGCTATATATAATAGCTTCTACTAACAGGAAATTTTAATACATATGAGAGTAAATTAGGCCTTGCATGGCTGCAAATCACTCCTCCATGACAAGTAGCCATGCTGCATTTTATATTCATACAAATTTACATCAATCCAAGTCATATATATATATATATAGTACTCTCAATTCATACTATGCATTGTGGACGTTTACTAACTAAAAACAACAATCCATAAACAAATACTCCTATATATATTTTGTACCATACAACAATTCATAAAATTTAACATTTCTCAGGTTATTAAGTACTCCTGCAGAAAGGTATTGGTATTGAATATTCATAGCTTCTTACATAGCAAATGATAAAGTGAAGTCGTCTTAAACAGTCTGAAACTTCAGTTGTCATTAAATACAACAGCAACAACAGAGCATATCCCTATTTTGGTCAATAATCAGGATGGGTTTTTGGTCTCAATTAAAACCTATTTATACATGCTTAAAACATGGATCAAAACCCTCCAGCATGCAGTAATGCTGTTATGTACTGAAGAGTACAAATGTTTGAACCTACTTGTTCATATAATCATAAATACTTGTTCTACCCCTACATTTCGCTCATAACCAGTAATTACCTACTGATCAGTACAAATTACTATAATAAATCGAGTTCAAAAGTAACTCTACATCACCACATTAGTAAATATATAGGGAAATTCACAAGTACATGCAATTAGACCAAACATTATTCAGAATCTGTTTCAGAATTCGATTGGGAGTCGTCCTCATTCTCAGACTCATAATGGTCAGTATTGGGATGATCGCCATAGTCGTCACCATCCACATCATCTTCAATAAAAGTTTGGTCGGCATTGTCGGGAGTAGAACGAGGTAGCGTAGTTGCCTCATTAACAACAATTACTTCTTCATCCTCTCGATGCAATGTGTTTCCCAAGCCAGTATCACTTTCATTGATCGGAAAATCTTCAGTACTAGCTTCTTCCTCTTGAAATGCATCACCTTCAGAGGAGTCCTCACCATCATCCAATGCAGTTTGGACGGGTGGAATGTCATAGACATTCCTATTGGTTATCTTTTGTACCACTTGCCAATTCCCCACCATACTATCATCTTTTAAATAAAATACTTGTGAGCACTGAGATGCAAGGGCGAAAGGCTCATCCTGATACCACTTTCTTGATGTATTCACACTTGTAAGGTGGTCCCCTACACGTATGCCGCGTCTATGATCACCAACATCCCACCAGTCACATTTAAACAAGTACACAAGATGCCACCCCATGTAGCGTAATTCAAGGATCTCTTTCAACACACCATAGAAATCAACTGGCATCGACTGATGTACCCCAGTAACAACCACCCCACTATTTTGGCTGCGTCGATGTTGTTCACGGTCTTTTATGTGAAACCGAATTCCATTCATGATGCATCCACTATATGATCCCACCCAAGGATCTGGTCCGCAAGCAAGAGCATAAAGTTCATCTGTAACTTCATCTGGATTCAAGATACGCAACTCTCGAATCTATTAACAACCATAGAGGCAATAGGTTAATAAAATACCACTCTGCAATAACTTACATCTATATTTATTGAGCGGAAATGTATATATGTTCAAGCAACATATATTCATAACTTACATGGTTCTTGAACCATTTCCCAAATTCGGTCTGGTGCCTACGATCAACATTGCTGGGGTCCTCTTCTTTAATCTTGTTATAGTGCTGACTACGAACATTGAAAATTTGGATAGAGTTAGTTTACAATGTGTTTCAAAAGATAAATACAACAGAGTATCTGGTTGAAAAGTTCTCGTGCCATACTTACTCTAGGTAATGCTATATCTCAGGACAATTGTTAAGTACATACCACTCAGCTTTTGCAAATAGCTGATCATCCAATCTATCAGTGGAGGACGAACCCATTGGTCTCACCTTTTGAAAAAATACACTCATACTACCCGGTGTATGGTCTGGACCGACATCCACATTTTGCTCTTCCCTAATAAAAGTCGTCTCAATGTCATGGAGATACATCGAACAAAATGTAAGGCACTCAACATGAATATAGGCCTCAGCAATTGAGCCTTCAGGTCTTACCATATTTTTTACATAACGCTTGAACTTCCCTAGATACCGTTCAAAAGGATACATCCACCTATACTGGACAGGTCCCGCAAGTAGGGGAGAGTATCGGACGGTCCGGACCGGCAAAACCGACCGGACCGGCAGTTTCGGTCCGAACCGAACCGAACCGGTAGAATGTCCGGTCGGTTTCGGTCCTATTTTCTCTGGACCGATAGGTTTCGGTTCAGTCCCGGTCCAGGGGGGTTTTGCCCCGGACCGGACCGAACCGAACCGAATGAATATTAATATATTTTATTATTTATATAATAATTATAATTATATATAATTATTTATAATTTTTATAATTGTATATAATTATTTATAATTGTATATAATCTATAATTATTTATAATTTTTATCTTACCTAATAGGCTAATATTTATCATACTAATTATTAATATATATAATTTTATACTAATACAATAATACTAATATAATAATATTTATACTAACTTACTAAGACTAAGACTAAATCACTAACCGTCTATATTAATAAATGACTACTAGTTATTAGTATTACATGATATTTACATCTAGTTATTAGTTATAATTTATAAACTTATAATAAATAAGTTAATAAATATTACTAATTTACTATATATTAATAGACTAATAGTATTACTATATTAGTATAATAGTCTATTAGTAATTTAGTATATAGTAAATTACTAATATATATAATAGTAATTATAGTATACTATTAGTTATATATATATTAAATTAATATATTTAAGTTATTATCTATTAGTACTAGTGTAACTACTAACTAGTGTTATTACATATTAATATTATTAGTTACTAGTTATTACATCTAGACTATCTAGTTATTAGACTATAGTAAATAAGTTAATAAATATTACTAATTTACTATATACTAAATTACTAATAGACTAATAGTATTAGTATAATAGTAAATTACTAAGTTAGTAAATTTCAAAAACAAAAAAAAACTCTCTAAGTTAGTAATAATTAACTAAATTAACAATTAACTAGTGATTTTTTTAATGATTTAATTAAATAATACACATTAAATAGTTTACCTAATTTTATTTTTACTAACTTAAATATATTTTTACCAACTTATTAATTTTTTTTTATTGTTTAGAATTAGATTTTAGAAGAATTTATATGGGTTGCGTGAAACGGCGCCGTTTCACGCAACCCATATATTTTTTTCTGAAATTATGTGCTGAAACGGCGCCGTTCCAGCACATAATTTCCCTTTCCCCCCCCCCTCCCCCCCGATTCCCTCCACTCCTCCTTCAGTCTTCACTCCACTTTCTCTCTCAACTCTCAAGTGAAAAACACGCTCGACGCTCACTTGATTCTACAGACCCTAGCCCTGTGCCGTGCGCATCCCCTCCTAGCCGTAACCCATTGCCGACGCTGTGCCGTAGCCCACTTGCCCCTCCGTCGCATCTCAAACGAGGTGCCTCTCTCTCTCTCTCTCTCTCTCTATTATTTTTATATCTTACCTATTAGTTATTATTTTTGTTAATTTGCTTGATAGTTGTGGATATTAGGCTTGTTTGTGTGCTGGATAGTTGTGGATTTTAGAGCATTGGCGACTTGTGCCCATTTCTGGAAAACAGATGGGTTCGCTCGAGCCTCGTGTACTTGCGCTCGAGCGAACCCAGGCAGAGTGGAGCGCTCGACGCTTGCTCGACTTTCAGCTCGAGTGAACTCAGGCAGAGTTGAGCGCTCGACTCTCGCTCGACATTCCACTCGAGCGAAATCAGGTAGAGTTGAGCGCTCGACTCTTGCTTGACATTCCGCTCGAGTGAACTCAGGCAGAGTTAAGCGCTCGACTCTCGCTCGACATTCCGCTCGAGCGAACTGAAAAATCTTATTTTTTTTATAAAATTATTATTATAAAAATAAATTTATATTATCATTTTGATGAATCAAATGGCTAATCCAATGTGGGATTATGGATAGAAAGGTCTTAGATTTATGGAAAACTTGTACTTTTCATCAATTTTTGAAGATGGCTTTGATGAAGCCAATGTGGATGCCTGGATGGATATTAGGGTTGTTTGTGTGCTGGATAGTGGTGGATATTAGGGTTGTTTCCAGGCTACGGACAGCCAATTGTTCTAGAAAAACTTATTACACTAATTGTTGGTTGTTTATTTTTCTAGATGGATTCGTCAACTTCAACCAATGAGGTGCAAGAGTCAATACAAAGCCCTGGTATGCCTCCGCCCCCACCCCCATCCAATGTAAGTGATAAATCTAACATTGGTGGGTCACAAAGTGGTAGAGTTAGGTCAATGGTTTGGGATCACTTTACAAGAATATCAAAAGGGGATCCCACTAAACCTAGGGCTGCATGTAATTACTGTGGTGCTTCGTATGCGTGTGATACAAAGATCAATGGTACAAAGTCTATGAAGCATCACATTGAGAAGCAATGTAAGAAAGGTCCATTTAAGAATACGGATAAGTCCCAGACGACTCTAGGTTGGAAAATGGAGGGAGGTAGTGGTGGTGGGGGACTTGTGCCCATTTCATTTAGTGTTGAGGCTTGCCGACAAGCCTTGACAGAGATGATTATTGTTGATGAGTTGCCATTTAGGTTTGTTGAATGGGAGGGTTTTAGAAAGTTTATGCTTGTGGTTTGCCCTAAGTGGGTAGGGATTCCATCCCGTTGGACGATTGCGAATGATTGTTTTAATTTGTTTATCAGTGAAAAAAATAAATTAAAAAGTGCTCTTCGAGGGCAACGAATTTCCCTCACCACGGATACATGGACATCCGTGCAAAATCTTAATTATATGTGTCTCACAGCACATTTTATTGATGATGACTGGAAGCTACATAAGAGGATTCTTTCCTTTTCTTTGGATGAAAATCACAAGGGTGATACACTTGGTAAGGGCATAGAGTTGTGTTTGCATGATTGGGGGCGACCGAAAATACTTGCTATCACTCTTGATAATGCAAGTTCTAATAATGGGGCCATTTCTTATTTGAAAAAAAAAACCAAGTATAGGAGGGATACGGTCTTGGAACATGAATTCTTGCATGTTCGATGTTGTGCACACATTCTAAATTTAATTGTGCGTGAGGGATTGAAAGAGTATGAGGAGTCTATTGCGAAGGTGAGGGGTGTTGTGAAGTATGTTAAATCCTCCCCTCAAAGGTGGGATACATTTAAGAAGTGTGTGGCATTGGAAGTGATTAAATGCAAAAGTCATGTTTGACTAGATGTACCGACTAGGTGGAACTCCACCTATCTTATGTTGGAGAGGGCTGGGAAATTTAGAAAAGCTTTTGATCGGTTGGAGGAAGAAGATATGTGCTTTTTAAGTAGTATTGGAGATGATGATGATGACGATGATGAAGGTGATGTGGTAACTAGAAGAAAGTCAAAGAAGTTAGGGCCTCCCAATGCATCCGATTGGGATAAGGTACGGTTGTTTGAGAAGTTTCTTGCATTATTTCATGATGCAACTTTACGCTTCTCGGGGGGTGAGTATGTAACTTGCAATACCTTTTTTTCGGAGTTGGTGAATATTAAAAATGTCATTAACATAGAGTGTGAAGAAGGAAGTCCCGTGGTGGGATTAATGGCCTCAAATATGAAGAGAAAGTTTGAAAAGTATTGGGAGAATATGGATAATCAGAATATGCTGTTGTACGTTGGGATTGTTCTTGATCCTCGTTACAAGATGCGATATCTTGACTTTGGGTTGAGAAAAATGTATGCATATGATCAATCAAAAATCATTGATATGAGTTGGAAGGTGAAAAATGCATTTATCCGCATGTATGAGGCATACATCCAAAATGAAGAAGGGAGTTCTCCTCAACGCACAAGTTCCCCACGTGAAGATGCGAGTCCTTCCACAACTCAGTCTACGAATAGACATGCTGCATTGATGGCCCAATTTAAGCAAGAGTTACAGTCAGAAGACTCTTTGGAAAGCAGGTCAGAGGTTGATAGATATCTAGCTGAAAAATGTGAGGATGAAGGTGATAATTTTGACCTACTAAATTGGTGGAAGGTGAATTCAGTTAGATATCGCATACTTTCAAAGGTTGCACGCGATGTACTTGCAATACCGGTATCTACTGTGGCCTCTGAATCTACATTCAGCACTGCGGGTCGTGTACTTGACCCTTTCCGAAGTAGTTTAAATCCGATGATGGTTGAGGCTCTCATATGCGCACAAAATTGGCTCCGTTCTTCCTCTACTCCAATAAGCCTTAGGACTTTAATGGATGAAGTGGAGGAATTTGAGAAGCAGATAGATATGGGTATGTAATCAATTAACTTTGATTTATTTTGTGGTATATTTTGTTTTATCTTCTATATTATTTTAACTTTATTTCATTTGTTTTGTATTAAATTTTTATGGATTGAAGGAGAACTTGTTGGGGAATTGGCTTATTCTGCAGAAGGATCAAATGAAATGGCTACCGAGTCTTAACCCAATGTTGATGTAAGACATGAATTCTGTTTAAAATCTATATTTTTTTTCCCAGTTTTATTTCTTTCTAGATGTGATTTGTTTGTAAAATCTGCTTCTCTATTATATTTGGACTTTAATACTTGAAAAATTCACAAGTTAAACTCAATAAACATCTTGTTTTATAGTGATTCTGTACATATCAAGGCCTTGTGTCATTAATCCTCTCCTAAAACCATCTTATCTAGGCCTTGTGTCATTAATTGCTGCACTTTGAAGAAGTGCATGGTAAAAAGACTCAGTTACAGTTTGTGTAAAAGGCTAACTAAAGGTTGATTTATTTTATGTTCACCAATATCATCTTGTTTTGTACCAACTCAAGTGATGCACCAACTGAGTTGATTTATTTTATAACAGACTAACCTAATGTTTAAAGGTTGATTTTTATTATGTTCACCAATAGGTTAACGCCTTGGTTTTTTACTTTTTTATCTGCAGATCTGTGAATCGTGATCTCAACCTTGATGGAGAAATTAATCGTGAGGAATTTGCTAATAGTCAGGGACTGATTAAACAATTACCTAATTGTATAATTTGTATTTTGTTTTGATGTAATTATGTTAACTTTTAGATGCTACTGTTGGTATTTTTTTATTTTTTACGTAATTTATGCTAGTGTTAGTCTGTTATAGTGCACTGTGCATAAGTGCTTTTGATGTAAATTATTAAATATAACTTCTAATCTTTGATAGTTCTTTTTTTTAAGACTTTTTAATTTTTAGTTTTTAAATATGCTTGCAGGTTTGAATTTTTTAAATATGCTTGCAGATTGCTTGGGAATGGATTTTTATTTTTCTGGCCTTTTAGAATGCAGATTGTAATCATTTGATGTACCATGTATCATATATGTAAAGTAAGATACATGAAAATCGATTTTTGCTATATTTTTCTCTTGTTAGAAGAGCTTTCTTTCCTTTTTTAGATATATGATAAATATTAAATAGTATATACTATAATTGATTGATCTTTAAATTGTTTGGAACGTATATAGAAATTTTTCTTCATTTGGTAGTAAAATATTTTATTCAAATTTATTGTATATAGATAATTTTTTTTAATGGTTATTTTTATTTTTCTTTCTAAGTATTTTTGGTATTTTGGGCTTCAAATTAGATAAATTATTAGTGGATTTTAACTGTTGGGCCGAAATTGATGTAAGAAAAAAATTGGGCCATTGGCCCATTTGGAGTCCGGTCGGACCGATTGGACCGACCGGAGAATGGGACCGGACTGCCCGGTTCCATTGAGATTCGGTCCGGTCCAGGGTAGGGAATCCCTGGACCGAATAGGTCTGGTCCGGTCCGGTTCGGTCCGGTCCATCAAACCCCCCGGAACCGGACCGGACCAGACCGATCTCCCCCCTACCCGCAAGCAATGCCTCTTGTGGCAAGTGAATAGCAAGATGCACCATTATATCGAAGAATGCAGGTGGGAATATCATTTCCAACTTGCAAAGAATAAGAGAGATATCAGTTTGTAGGTGGTGCAGAACATCAATGTTTAATGCTCGTGCACACAATTTCTTGAAGAATGAACTTAACTCAGTCAAAGCTTGCCGTACATCACTGGTTAAGTAGCCACTAATCACCACTGGCAGTAATCGTTGCATGAAAATATGAGAATCATGACTTTTCATGCCTAAGATCTTTGATTCACGTACATTAACACATCGGGCGATGTTCGCGGCAAAACCATCAGGGAACTTAACACTTGCTAACCACTCGCAGAAAGATCTCTTCTCTTTTTTATTTAGCATGTAACAAGCCAGTCTCATTGAACAACTATCGCCCTCTTGCTGTAAGTGTAATTCTTTCTGTATGCCTAGGTTGGCCAAATCCCGATGGGCATTGGCTGTGTCCTTGCTTTTTCCCTCGATATCCATCAAAGTTCCTAATACGCTATCGCATATGTTCTTCTCAATATGCATGACATCTAGGTTATGCCTCAATTCCAAGGATTTCCAATAAGGCAACTCAAAGAATACACTTTTTTTGGTCCAATTCAACTATTGGCTGTGCGTTTCCTCTTTTTTGATAACTTACCAAACTGTACATCTTGCAATTCTCTCAATTGTTCCAAGATAGCCTCTCCCGACAAATGTATAGGTGCTGGGCGATGGTCAGTACTACCATTAAATTCAGCTTTTTTAGATCTCCACCTGTGCCCTGGCAACAACCACCGCCGATGACCCATGTAGCAGTGCTTTCGCCCATGGACCAGCCACAATGAATCCGTACTACCATTACACGTAGGACATGCCAATTTCCCCTTTATGCTCCACCCAGAAAGATTAGCATACGCTGGGAAGTCATTAATGGTCCAGAGTAATGCTGCATGTAATCAAAACGATTGATCTGCAAATGCATCGTATGTATTGACACCCACTTCCCATAGAAACTTCAGTTCTTCAATTAAAGGGCGTAGATACACGTCGATATCGTTGCCTGGTGCTTTTGGGCCAGGAATTAGCAACGAAAGCATGAGGTATGGATCTTTCATGCATAACCAAGGGAGCAAGTTATATGCTACAAGAATCACTGGCCATATACTGTAGGGTTTAGCTATATTGTTAAATGGATTAAACCCATCACTCGCTAACCCAATTCTCACATTACGAGGATCTGAAGCAAACTGAGGGTACTGCACGTCAAAATCTTTCCATACCTTCGAATCTGCAGGGTGCCTCATCACATTATAATCGTTGACGCGTTCAGTAGAATGCCATCTCATTGCCCCGGCAGTCTTATTAGAAACAAATAGTCTTTGCAGCCTTGGGACCAACGGGAAATGTCTGAGCACTTTGTGTGGAATTTTCTTTTGCTTAGTACTACTTAACACCCATCTCGGAGTGTTGCATTTTGGGCACTTCTCTTTATCAGAATGTTCCTTCCAAAATAAGACACAATCATTCAAACAAGCATCTATCTTTGTGTAATTAAACCCCAGGCCACGTTCCAATCGGCATGCATCATTGTATGAGTTAGGGAGAAGAGCGTCAGGAAATGCAGATTTCAGGAGCTTGATGACCATGTTAAAGGATTTAACACTCCAACCACCAACAGTCTTTATATGAAGCAACTTTACGATAAAAGAAAGCTTTGAAAACGTCGAGCATGATGGATAAAGTGGACTCCGTGCATCTTTTAACAATTCTGAAAAGGTTGCTGAAGAACCACCAGGTGTGACACCATCAATACCAGGTATATGCAAACCTCCGGACTGATCCATAGAAGCTCCAGCCTGAATGTCATCCAGCAGCTCATCCATATCATCAATATAGGCATCATTGCCGCTGACATCATCACCTTCTTCTGAAGAATTAACATCCAACACTTCCTCTTCACCGTGAAAAATCCAATCCTTATAAGAAGGATCAATCCCTATAATAAATAAATGCTCCTCGACTGTGGTTATTGGCTGGAAGAGCATGTTACGACATCTACGGCACGGACACCTAATGTCAATGCCCCCTTGTGCATGCTCCTTAGCCATATTCATGAAATGGCTAACCCCCATTGCATACTCGTTAGACATAAATCTATCTTCAATACTCATCCACGCCTTGTCCATCTAAACATGAGGTGAGAAAAGATAGTGTGAAAGCTAAGCAGTGTATATTGGTAATAGAAATCCAGTAATCAGGAAAATGATAATTAAACCAATAGGATGCATTTATAGAGAAGCTGTGTGACATATACACAGCTGTGCAGGGTACACACATTCCGAGAGAGAGAGAGAGAGAGAGAGAGAGAGAGAGAGAGAGAGAGAGAGAGAGAGAGAGAGAGAGAGAGAGAGAGAGAGAGAGAGAGAAGTGGTAGGACCTCAATGGTAACATGCATTTGAGGTCTTACGAGTCCTTCAATACATTACTGAAGAAGCATAAGGAATTGGGAACATGTTGTCACATTGAAAATAGTTTGAAAAACGAACAGGGGATTGGGTGACAAATACCATATGTTAACCTATGTACAGTAGACATTACTAGTGTATTCCTCTCATTGAGAAGCTTGTATTCTCAGCCTGTTAGGAAATGTTATTCTGTTGGAGTAGAGCTGAAGATATATCTTGAGGATAATTCTCATAACCTACTGAATAGTCTGTGCATAACTAAGGAAAAAATGTTATACTTATCTATAATAACAGAAAAGGGACTAGGTTCTGAGTGGCCAAACCGATAATATTCTAGGTACGAAACCACCAAACCTGCTAAGCATAAGTCCCTACCTCCCGAAAATTAAGGACCATAATATAATATATATCAGGGAGTCTCATGTGGTACTCCGGTGAACCAAGGAAAGTAAAAAATTTTCTGACAGTGTTGAATATGCTTGAGTAGGTGAAGATTGAGTAGGTCACGTAGTTGATGCCCAATAAACTTGTGAAGCTATGATTCATAAACTGTAGTCATCAAGGAACCCTTTAATACAAAACCTTATTCTCACGTGATTTGGTTAATGGGTACAAACCAAAGTAGACTTAAAATAGCAATAAAAGTAAGTAGGGGAAAGCCAACATTTAACAATTTCATTCAACTAAACTGCCTACATGCAAGAAAACAATAGATACACAGGGCAAAATTGTTAATACTCTAAAAATTCCAGGCAAATCCCAACCCAACATAATATCTGGATGTATTAAATCCCCACAGTCCATCAAGGTTCATCTACTTTAGTCTAATATTTCTATTAATGTATTAATATCTTAAACTGTAAGTGCATAATCATATAGTTAATTAATAATAGGTTATTGTAGTATCTGATCCAGAGTGGGCTAAATGAAATATTTTGTCAAATCTATAGGGATTAAGTCCAACCTGCCACACTTAGAAGAATTCAGCAACCCAAAGATGTTTAAAGTTCCCATTTGACCAAAACCTCTAAAACACAATAGTTCGCATAACAAATAAACCAGCAGTATGTAATTGACAAAACACATGCACCTAGCTTTTCTCGAGTAACTTCATATTCAAACACTTAGTATGGATAAGTATATATATATGAAGTAGGGGTATCTACAGTTGTCCTCAAATTTAGTAGAGTTCCAAAACATAATAGAAAATAATTTCAATTGAGCATGAAACCGAACCATGTCTACCAACAAGTTCAGCAAATCCAAAGCAGAAGCAAGAAATTTTTAATCCAAAAGCGATGCATCAAGAGATTTTCGTGTACTATCTCTAAAGGAATTAAAACAGAATTTAGATATGGAATTAAGGTTTCACCTTCTGATTCTTTAGGACTGACCTTGGAGCTTTTTAACCAACAGAGGTGTTGTGGCCTGCTCGTTGGAATGATGACATGAGATAAATGTATTCTATATACACATATCAGTCCAGGTTAAATCTCTAAAAAAACACTCAACTAAATATTTAAAACAGTTATATATGAGAAACTCAAATCCTCATTGTTGGAATCATACCACGAATGAGGAATACTTGCAAGCAGATTAATAGATCAGAGGTACTCATGACAAATGCGTTGAAGGGTACTAATCACATACCAACCTATAACTATCGGGTACCAAAGGCAAAACAAAGTCAATTAAATACAGCCTAGCAAGATGTGGGTGTAGTTGTACACATGAATGAAAGCATATCTCAAACCACAAATGAAAACATTGCACTCAAAGGTTACAATGATGATGTGAATGGAGCATGAAAAAAATCAAATTTTCTCATAATTTATATATTGTCAATTACAAAGTGATCAGAAATCCCAGAAATTTTTTCCAATGATGGTTCAGACTCTGTTTTTCATTTGGGGACAGTAAATGAAAATTTGGCATCAACAATGGATTCCGGGAAAACTGATCTTACAGAAAAGTAGCAATGTTCACCAGGCAAATCTAGGCAAATTTAACACGAAATTGGAAGACGAACAGGGGACACGAACTCACATAACAAGAAATTGTTACCTAGATTTGCCCCAGAAGCCGAGTCATGGACAGTCTATTGAATGATTTTCGGGCATAGGTTTTGCTTAATGCCCTCCACTACGTCCTCACTAGTGAGACTCAGCAACTGGATGAGAGGCCGGGAACATCTGGTTTGGCCTCAGGTGGTTCGATTTTTTCCATCGAATGAGGGGGCTTGAGTGGGGCAACTGGATCCGGATGTCGATAGAAATCGATCCGGGAGGAGTTCTCGAATGGAAGGATTTATGGACAAAATAGATGGTTGCCGTGAGTAGCCGGCGGTGAAGTTGGTGGTGGCCGGACGATAGGCTAGGGCATATTCAAGTTTGCTGGACTTTGGCCTTCGCGGGAGTGAAAAGCTTTCTGCGGGAGATAAAAGGCAGAGGAGAGAGAGTAGACAAAAAGGCATGAAATGATTCTGTGGCAGAGGTTTTTTGCCGCGGAAAACCCAATTCTCGCCACAATAACACATTACTAATATTATTTATTGAGACAGTTTAAAAAATGCCAGAATTATTTGCATATTCTGATACATTGTTGACATGCCAGAAATGGGATGTCAGTAGAGGTAAAACACTACTATTTCCAGCATAATCTTTGTCATTGGAAAAAAATTTGGCTGGAAAAGCCACATTCTGTTGTAGTGATTATAAGATTCTCCACCAAGTATTAGGCACATTAAACTATTGATCTAGTGGCCACCTACCTAATTCCAATAAGAACATGGACGACCACCTACATGAGCTTAGAAATTAGCAGCTAAGAAGTAACCCGCCTGCTGTTACATGCTGGTCCACAGAGACGTAAACTGTAAAAGTGCTAGAAGTTGATGATCAAAATGATCATGATAGTCATCTCTTGTTACCTAGCCAGCTAACGACTATATATATATATATATCTGAATTCATAATTACCTCATGATTTACTCACTAACTCACCTGATCATCGAAATCATGTTACGTACCTAAACATGAGCCATCTGAATTACCCGATTAATCAGTATCCTGAGTGAAAGATATGCGTGAAAAAGAGTACTTATAATAAATTAGTATTGTGTCGTACTGTCATTTCATGCGTTGTGCGTACAAATAATGGCCAGCCTCACTACAACAAAATTGAGATTTAGTGACGCTTTAGAATTGGTGACAGTCCTCAAACTATCACAAAAAATCAGTTTTTGTGATGGTTTATACAAACCGTCACTAAATCTAGATGAGAATTCGTATGATGTTCGAACGTAAGCAAATTTACGTTCGAACGTTACATGAACGTTCGAACGTTAAAGATTTTTACGTGCAAACGTAATATTTTTTGGTGCCAACGTTCGAACGTTAATCCGTGACGTTCGAACGTTAGTGGGTGAAGTTCGAACGTTAGATAGAGTATTTGATAAATATGACTATAATTTAAATTTTATGTAATTTTTAAATAAAATAATGCATCATTTGTGAAATTACAAATTTAAAGATTGAAATTTGAAACGCAATGATTTAATATTAAAATTAGATAAGCTAACTGTAGTATATTATATACTATATATATAATATATAATACACTATATTAAATACTAGTTAAGTATATAATATATATTATATATATAGTCTAGTGCTATATACTATACTATATATAGTCTAGTATATATTATATAATATATATAGTATATATATACTCATTATATATTATATATATAGTCATTACATATAATCTATAATATATAATATATTATATAGTTAATATATATAGTATATATTATAGTATATAGTTAATATACCATATATATTATTATATATTATTTATAATAATAGAGTATATTTCTTTCACATACGTTCGAACGTTAGCGAGTGTAGTTCTAACATTAGATAGAGTATTTGGTAAATATGACTATAATTTAAATTTTATGTAATTTTTAAATAAAATAATGCATCCTTTGTGAACAATTATTACAAATTTAAAGAGATTGAAATTTGAAGCGCAATGATTTAATATTAAAATTGGATAAGCTAACTGCAGTATATTATATACTATATATATATATATAATATATAATACACTATATTAAATACTAGTTAAGTATATAATATATATTATATATATAGTCTAGTGCTATATACTATACTCATTATAGTCTAGTATATAGTATATATATACTCATTATATATTATATATATAGTCATTACATATAATCTATAATATATAATATATTATATAGTTAATATATAACTATATAATATATTATATATTATAGTATATAGTTAATATTATATATAGTTAATATATTATATAGTTAATATATATAGTATATATTATAGTATATAGTTAATATTATATATAGTTAATATACTATATATATATTATTATATATTATTTATATTAATAGAGTATATTTCTTTCACATACGTTCGAACGTTAGTGGGTGTAGTTCTAACGTTAGATAGAGTATTTGGTAAATATGACTATAATTTAAATTTTATGTAATTTTTAAATAAAATAATGCATCATTTGTGAACAATTATTACAAATTTAAAGAGATTGAAATTTGAAGCGTAATGATTTAATATTAAAATTAGATAAGCTAACTGCAGTATATTATATACTATATATATAATATATAATACACTATATTATATACTAGTTAAGTATATAATATATATTATATATATAGTCTAGTGATATATACGTTACTTTCTAAACGTTCGAACGTATATGCATATACGTTCGAACGTGAAAAAATGCGAAAAATTTCCCACTCATTTTTAAATAACGTTCGAACGTTAAAATTTAACATTCGAACGTTACTTTTTAAATGTTCGAATGTATATGCATATACGTTCGAACGTAAAAAAATGCGTCAAATTTCCCACTCATTTTTAAATAACGTTCGAACGTTAAAATTTAACATTCGAACGTTACTTTTTAAACGTTCGAACGTATATGCATATACGTTCGAACGTGAAAAAATGCGAGAATTTTCCCACACATTTTTAACTAACGTTCGAACGTTAAAATTTAACATTCGAACGTGAAAAAATGCAGGAATTTTTCCACACATTTTTAACTAACGTTCGAACGTTAATCTGTGACGTTCGAACGTTACTTTTTAAACATTCGAACGTATATGCATATACGTTCGAACGTGAAAAAATGCAAAAACTTTCCCACACATTTTTAAAATGACGTTCGAACGTTAAAATTTAACATTCGAACGTTAGTTAAATAACGTTCAAACGTTACTTTTTAAACGTTCGAACGTCATATCAAATCAGAGTAGTTTTAATGAATAAACGCACGGGAGGAAGCAGAATCATTTCTTCTGCTTCTCCCGTGCGTGAAAGAGAGAGTGAGGGTGAGAGAGGGTTGTGGGTTAGAGAGAGAGTGTGTGTTAGAGTGAGAGAGGGTTAGAGAAAGAGAGAGTAGAGTGAGAGATGATTAATATTTTTGCTCTCTCCATTGATTTTGGTAAGGAAAAACTCTTTTTTCCTTTAAAAGTTTTGCAATTTTATGATATTTATTTTGTGTCTTTTTATATATATGTCTTTAACTAACTAGAGTTGTGATTTTTTTTAAGGATTGGTTGTTGTGACTTGTTCAAAACTTGTGATTTGTAAGAGGATATTGTGAGTGATAGGTATATTTCTAAACTTTATTAATATGTTTATATATTTTGTTGTGCTTTTGTTGTGGATAATGATGAATATTTTGATGTGTATAATGTGAGTTGATTGTGGATTTTGAAGGATTAGATATGGGTATAATATTGTGAATTGAGTAGTGAATTTTGATTGTATATATTGTGAATATGTTTTGAATTGAATATTATTGATGAATTAGAAGGAATTGAATTGTTTATGTTAATGAATTAGAAGAAAATCTTTGTGATATGGATTATGTAATATGATGAATTAAAATGAAAATTTGTGTTGTGTGTATGCTTATTCTTAAAATGAAAATATAAATATTTGTGTATATTTATAGATTAAAATGAATATGTTTTACAATTGTGTATGGGAATTTGAAGCATATGTTATGGTTATTTTTTTGTGACTATGTTTTGGTATTTGTGAATTAGTTATTATTGTGCAAATGTATATGTGATTTGTGAATTAGTTTATTCTATAGGGAATATGTTTATATATTGTGAATTTGTATATTACAGTATCTATTAAAATTGTTGGGAATATGTAAAATATTGTAAATTTAGTTGTGAATATGTTTATATATTGTGGAAATATATGATATCATTTTGAAAAAATTTGTGAACTTTTATTGAATATGTTGGGAATAATTTATTAAATTATGCAACATGTCATTAATTTAATTTTTATTTGTATTTCTTTTAAAATGTTACTTATTTTGCAGTATTTTTTTTTATCAAATGAGTATATGAGATCAAGATAATAAGAGTTGGAGTCTCTCTTGGAGCAACAGTCTGATTTAGAAATGCGTTTGCAGGAGCAACATAGAGACCAGGAGGAAAGAATGTACAGTGAAGTTTAAGAACAAGTGCAGAGGGAGATGAGAGTCTAGATAGGGTGTGTTATGTCACTGTAGTAGAATCGTGGTGGGCGAGGAAAGAAGAAGAAATGAAATTAATTCAGTTTTCTCATTGTATAGAACTTTTAATATCTAATTTTGCAACTATATAAAACATTGTTAGTTGCTAATTTGATGATATAATATGATGATACAATTTGTATATTTTTTAATTTTATGAAAATAGTATTTTTGATCTATACGTTCGAATGTATATAACAAACGTTCGAATGTTGGTTTACATTAGAACTAACGTTCGAATGTAATTACACAAAATTACGAAATAACGTTCGAATGTATGACCCAACGTTCGAACATGTTCACCTTCAAAATGAATACAACGTTCGAATGTTTAAATGATTTACGTTCGAACGTTTTGTTTGACATTCCAACGTAAATATGATACGTTCGAACTATAACTAACGAACGTTAAATTTTCTCATTCGAATGTCAATCAGTCGGGTTAACGTTCGAACGTTTTGTTGGACGTTCTAACGTTACATTTTGTGACAGATTTCAACTGTCACAAAAAATCCCACGTTCGAACGTGACATCAAACGGAAGACTTCCAACCAAATATTTTTGTGACGCTTGTACAGTAAACTGTCACCAAATATAATCCGTGACGCACATTACGTGACAGTGGTGGTGACGGTCAGAAACCGTCACCAAATATATTTCGTGACGTTTTTTCCATTTCTTGTGACAATTTCATCTGTCACTAAAACCTATTTTTGTTGTAGTGCCTCTTAATAATTTATTGATCAAGTGATCTGATAATCGAGCACAAATAAACATCACTCAACAATATACACTACAAGAAATTTTATTTTTAAAAATGAAATTTATTAGAGAGGAAATTTATTAGAGAGGAAATAAATTTTGTCTCTAAAGATACTTTTCAGAGATAAAATTTAAATTTCATCTTAAAATATAGAAAATCTTATAAATCCGTTCGAACTAATAAATATTAATTCGAACCGAAAATTCTGGAACAAATTACGTCTCAAAAAATCTAAATCGTTCGAACTAATAAAATATATTCGAATGCAATATAATCTGTTTGAATTAGTATTAACTCGTTCGAATGGTATTATTTAATTGAAAAGATATATTATTAAAATTGTAATAATACATATTTTTCTATTAATTTTTTATCATTTTCAAAGTAAATAAAAATTTCTATATATTATATATTATGATTTACAATGAATTAAAATATTTACGAATTCATAAATTAATTTTATGTAATTATTTTAAAAATATTTTAGTTAAATAAATATTACTTTAAAGATAGTATCATTTTTTTAATTATCGTGAACATTAAGTATAATGAGAAAAAAATATAATTAATAATAAATAGGCTAGCAAACACTAAAAATAAAAACTATACATTAATTACATCCTAAAAAGAGTTAGACGTTCTATACAACATAAAAAAAATAAAATAATAACTAACAATATCTATTTATTAAGTACATCAAAATCCTCCTATAAGGTATGTAAGCGTCCTCCCACGTCCTTAAACTTCTCCATGATGGGCTGAATGAAGTTCTTAAATATAATTTAGCGGTGCTCCGCCAATATAGCTCGTACCTCATCCGGAGTAGCCCCAGCAGGCTATCTCTCAACAAGGACAACAGCAGTAGAAGCTGGATCAGTAGGTGGAGGCTGATCCTGTACTGCATGAGTCTTCGACAAGTGACCCCTGCTCTTGCTGAATGTGATCTTGTTAACAGGCCTCATCTGTGGTGTTCTCTGCTCAGTCAAAGTCACTTGAACCCCTGACTGGAGTAGGAGGTTAGATATTAGCAGTGCAAATGGTAGACTACCTCCACCCGAATAGCATGACTCTAATCGAATGTAGAGAAAGAAATATAATGCCAGATCAATCGACTCTCCCTATGCTAACCGTAACAAAATTCTGGCCCGCTCGATCCCGAAATCAGTCTTATGTTTTTTCGAATCAATATTATACTCGACAATAAGATTAAGCATTCTGAAAAATGCTATACAGTCGACCTGTCGGATCACTTTACTGCCATCATATGGAGGAGTCGAAGGCTCTCGCACAATGTCACGAACCTGATCGTCTGTGAGACTATCATCAGGTACCTCATCGAGGCTCTCACTATCATCCGAGCCAGCATCCAGCTCTGCGGTTTGTACATCCAGCGCTGGCAATGAGGATGCGATTGGTGTGTCCTCTCCAAATGGTGCAGTCACTGCTCTTTCTGGTGCTGATGCTACAGGATATGCACCGGGCTCCCTCCGCAGATCAAGAAACTTAGCAATAACGTGGGGAGAGAAGATAATACTTGTAACAGCTCGCTAGAAATTCAATTGTGAAATTTCTATTAACTTTAGGAACCTCGTGAAAACCACATAAGTTTTCACGAATCCATTAATCGTATAGGTTTTTGTCTAACTACATAGTTAGTGTTATTATTTACTATGGTATCAGAAGTGTGTTTTTGATTATTGGAGATAGTTAGAAGTGTCAAAATGTATTATGGTTTGTGCCATTAGACTCGGAGGGTTATTTAAAATCTTATGGCGCAATAACATTTTTTCATATTTTCGGTCAAAACGTCTGTTCAAAACTGTAGATATTATTGGATAAAAAGAAATATCTTGAGGTAATTTTCATGAATATTATTGGGTAAAAATATTTTGAATTGATTTTTATAGATATTATTAGATAAAAATATCTTAAGTTGATTTTTTGTAGATACTATTGGATAGAATATTATGAGATAATCTTTTATAGACATTTTGGGTAGGAGAAAACTACACTCAACTCTCAACTCCAGCCTCATCTCTTCCATATCTCATCCATAAGTATCTCCAGCCACCTCTCCCCATGAAATTATCTTCATTTACACTTTCCATTGAAAGAATATCAAGCACTCTCTCTCGGACAGCTTTTAGGAGGTCTTTTACACACCCATTTCGAAGCTGTTGTAAGTGTTTTATCATAATGTGTCATTCATATAAGTTGTTCTTTTTTTAGTCTAGTTTACATAGATATCTTATTTGCCCCATTTGAAAATCATTTGGTCAGTCAAATATTGTGTAAATTATAGAAAAGTCATTCTGGGAGATAAACTGGAGAATATGTTATAGTTTGGAGTTTTTGACCAAGCTAATGGATAGATATTGGTCCGAAATTTTTATGGAGTATTGTTAACATGTATATATGACTATTGGTTGAGGATTTTTGCATGATTAAAGGTTTTGATGAAAATTTTTCTTAAATTTAGAAACTTAGAAACTGGAAGAGGAAAAACAGTTTCTGTTTTGAGAAAGTTTAACTCTTTGGTGGTCTAAACATATTCTAATGACTTTGATAATTTTATTGAAGGATCCTAAACATCTTATATACATGTTATATTATTATTTTGAAAATATTTGATGTTAGTTTCAAAGATATGAAATTTTATGCAAAGAGATATTCAGATAAGCCAAAGTGTGGATATTCTTGACTAAATTTATGTTTTGGTTAATTTCTAACCATGTGATCTTGAATTAGAAGCTTATATATGTTTTAGGACATCTTTCTAAACCATGTAATGGTTTGGTTTGAAGATCATATATTTATAAGTCATAGATCAAAAGATTTATCAAAACTAGTTGAGGAAAAAGTTTCTGTTTTTGGACTAAGTGTAAAACCAAAAACTCCAAATGTTATTTTGTGATTTTGGTGACTTTAGTTTGATGATTTAAAGCATGGTTGATGTTAGGATGATATTATGAATATGTTAGAAGTAAGATTTGATTTTTGAAATTCTTGGAGATGTTTTGATTTAAGGTCAAAACTTGTGATTCAAGTGCTTAGATCTTTTTACAAAAAAGTTTGGTATTGATTATTAGTTTTTTCTAAATGGATGTTTTAAGTATGGTTTTGAACTTAGGATTGGAAGATGTTTGTTGCAAAATTTTGGTTTAAGCATGAGTTTTGAAGTTGGAAGGAATTGCAACAAAAATCAAGGGAAATGGCCTATGGATGTTTTGGCCATAGTGTGTTCTTCATAGTTGTGTTTTGTTTTAAATTTTTCTGAGTTGATATTTAAGTTTAGGATAAAATTTACATGAGGAATGTAAATTTTAGAAACTTTTGGAGTTAGTATGCAAAATCCTTAAGTGATGGGTAAAACGGTCATTTTCCCACATGTAGAGAGTAAAATGAAAATTTTACTCTTTCAGTTAGTATTTTCCATATTTCAAATATTTAGTGATTTAGTTCTAACTTTTAGAATCACTAATTACAGTTCCTCGTGGTCGCACTTGAAGTTTTATAAGAAACGCGGAGATCGAGGTAAGTTAGCTTTTAACTTGCTAGCAGTCTACTGTGTATGTGTGCTAAGTAAAGAAATTACAGTGTATGTATGTATGTTATCATATATGTCATGCCATGCCAAGTTATCACGTAATTGTCTATTATACAGAATTTATTCTGTCGTCAATTTTTATCTGTTACATAATATATTCTGTCATGTATTACTGTACCTTACAAGTACGTCATGCTAAGTATGCCATCTATTACATGTATGTCAAGTCATGTAATATTCACTGTTGCAAATATGTCATATTAAATATGTTGTCTATTATATGTTATGCAATATTACGAAATATTTCTATCTCAAGTTGGTCATGTATTTCAAGTTATATTCAAGTCACGTTATGTTACGTCAGGGCTTCAGTCATTTCGTATTCTAGTCACGTTTCATCTTGATTACTTATGTATGGGGTCACAGCAATTGTGACGCATACACTACGTGAGACACAGCAATCTTGTCACGTAGAATACATGGGGCCACAACAACTGTGGAGTATGTATTTAAGCAGTTAAAGAATAAATTTCCGTAGAATACATGGGGCCACAACAACTGTGGAGTATGTATTTACACATAGAATACATGGGGCCACAACAGCTGTGGAGTATGTATTTTTCATGTTAAGTCAAGTTTGTGTAAAATACATGGGGCCACAATAACTGTGGAGTATGTATTTACACGTAGAATACATGGGGCCACAACAACTATGGAGTATGTATTTTTCATGTTAAGTCAAGTTTGTGTAGAATACATGGAGCCACAAAAACTGTGGAGTATGTATTTACACGTAGAATACATGGGGCCACAACAACTGTGGAGTATGTATTTACACGTAGAATACATGGGGCCACAACAACTGTGGAGTATATATTTTTCATGTTAAGTCAAGTTTCAGATCAAGTTCATGTCAAGTCAAGTTCAGTTCATGTTTCAATTTAAGTTATGTCAATTATGCTATGTTGTACGCCAAGTTATGCTTTAATTACTTATGAATTTGATTATGCATTTATGCTTTTACTGTCATGCATGCATCATTAGCTTGTGTGGAAGTTTTTTGTTAACTTACTGAGATTTGTTATCAAATCTCACTTTGGTAGTCCCAACTACCATCCCCCCCGAATGGTAGATCTTGTTACAGGACCTGAAGGAGAATCAGGATTGATCAACTAGACACAGTTGACTAAGCGACGGTGCGACGTCAATGTTAATATAGTAGTTAACGTAAATTACTACTTGTACAATGGAGTTGCATCTTTAGTATTTTTTGGATCATAACCATTTTGGACTAGTGTTGTGATCTACTCAATGGGTCTTTATGTATGAAGTATGTTTTAAGCATTTGGGATATTTTCAATTTGATGCATAGTATTGCTAAAGAAAAGAATTATCCGTTGCGAATATTGCATAATATTATATGCATGTTAGGAACATTGCATCTTATATGTCATGAACGGGGGCAGGTAACCTTGTGTTGCATGTCTCGATGCTTCAAATGTTCGTCCGATCCCAAACGGAATTTGGGGGCGTCACAATACTCACTCCCCGGACTACTAAGTTGTAGCACAGAGTATCACCTGACTGCTCTCCCATGGGACGGTAAAACTCACCGACCATCTCAGGATATGTTGCGCCCCTCTGCCGACAGATCAGGGTCCATCCACAATCGATAATGATGTCATGTATGCTCCGTCCCTCCCAAGTGAGATCATGGAAGTCATCCAGAATGATCTCCCACTCAACTAGTATAGGCCTCATGGCTGACTGAGAAGGAGCTGCTTCGCTATTTTAGCCTGTTTGGGGTTGGGAACGTTTTCTTCCGCTGCTAATTGCCATTAGTATACTGTTGATCTATAAAATAATTATGTAATCTAATTAAAGTGAATTAGAGGACATAAATGTTGTGCTGCAGTGTTTGGCAAGCCTTTATTTGAATGGATTCCAATCTGTTCGAATAAGAGCTACCAAATATCATCTTTTAGTTCGAATGATTAAAATTCAATTCGAATGGCCTAAAATTTCATTCGATTGAAGTAAAAGTCCATTCGAATGGAGTTTAACGTCATTCGAATGACCTCATAAAACATCTATTCGAATGAGCCTAAATTCCATTCGAATGAACTTCTTTTCCATTCGAACGGGACTGAGCCAAACAGACATGGCTGAGTCGACTCAGTCCCGAATCTACAAATCCTATTTTTAACAATAATCCAAGATTTTAATCGGTAGAAATGATGGGGCTTTACAGAAATGATTGAGGAGTAAAGCCCCATCATTTCTACCGATTGCTTTTGTGTCATTTGGCCCCAAAACAACAAAATGGGGTCGGATTGGTTCAAAATCCGAACCCTCCAAAACCAATGATTTAATTGGTAAAAATAAAACTCATTTAACCCATACCTCTTGTTGTAAGAGATTTGAGGACTTGGTCGGAGTTGGCGGCGGCGTTGGGGCTGTGAACGGCGGAGGATTTGATCGGACGGTTCGAATGATAGGATCGATGCACGAATGGCCGGAGAAGAAACTGTATCGCGGCTTATATAACATGAATTCGTTCGAACGGAAAGGGTATCAATTCGAATTTAAAGGGTATATGTTCGAATGAATTATGTAATAATTCATAAAAAAATATATATATAAGTAGAAGAGGTAAAACAATACATTTTATATTACTAATACTAGTATATAATACTAGTATTAATGCTAATAAAAAATTTCTGGACTAGTATATATAATATATATTACTTATCTATATTATATAGTATAGAGTATTTAATTAGTTACTTATATATATTGTAAGTAACTAGTATATATATAATAGTATATATATTATGCATTAGATGGGTATAAAATAGTCTCGTAAAGCATTGCACTATATAGTAATATACTAAGTCTATAGTAAAACATTGCATTAAATATAAGTATAAAATACATATATCTAATATATTTAGTTTGTGTATTAGTAATTAATAAACCAAGTACTTAGAATATATTACAAAGCATTATAGTACTATTAGTTTTCAAATATTTGTGTTATCTATACTATAATAGATAGTATTATACTATTAGTAATACTTAGTATTATACTTATAGTGATACTAATTATAAGTATAACACTATTAGTGATACCAAATAAAATATTATACTGTTAGTAATACATAATATTATAAATTGATAAGAAATTTAGTATTATGTTATTAGTGACACTTAGTATTATATAGTGTATTGTATTTTATTATATACTAATAATAATATTTGGTGTATTATGTGTATATTTATATATTTTTATTATTATCTGTTCGAATGCATATAAAATTGTTTTCGAATAGAGATAAAGATTGTTCAAATGAATTTTTTTTTTTGTTTGGAGAGAAAATTTGCGCCAAATTATCGGTATATGTTGAAGAATATTCATTTTTTTCGTTCGAACTGTAATATTATTAATTCGAGCGGGAAAATATTATGGAAAAAATTCGCGGTTTTTTTATTTTCGCGTTCGAACTTGTAAAAAATCTATTTGAACGTAAATTGACATATTATTAACCCGATTCTTTCACTTTATTTTCACTCAGATTGAAATTTGAGAAAAGGAGAGAGAGCGTGACAGGAGCTTTTAAAGAGTGTTGTGGAGAGAGGGAGTTTCAAAGAAGTGAGAGAGAAGAGATTCTTGAAAGAGAAAAAAGAAGGACAAGAGGTAATATGTTTTTTTTGTTATTTTTCATCCCGATTCTCGTTTACAAATATCTTGATATTTGTTACATTTATTTGTTGGGATAGAATAGCTGTTTAATGTGTTTTATGCATATATAGGTATTGTGGATTGATATTTTTATTAGATTGCAAAAATTAGAGGTAAGTTTTTATAGTTTTCTAAGTTATTTAATAATCATATTTAGGGATAATCATATAGTTTTCAATGTATTGTATTGAAATATGCCATCATATATGTGAAAATTGTGTTTTGTGGTTTAGTTTTTTGCTCTTTTTTGTGACTAGTTTCTAGTTTTGTCCCATTTGAACACTCTGAATACTGTTCGAATTTAATGTACTCAGTTCGAAAGAAATCAAATGAGGCCAGAATTCAATTCAAACATATTGACTGTTTGTTCGAATAATATCAATTAGATGATAGTTATAATGTAATTATAAAATGTAATTATAATATATAATTGTAAATATTTAAGTACTTTATTGTAATATTCGAATACTTAAAATATAATTATAAAAAATTTAATAAAAGAAGTTTAATGTATTAGTGAAAATAATTAATAGATTAATAGATTAATAATTAAATTATAATTATAAAATATAAGTTATTAAAAATTATAATTAAATATTTAAAAATATTTAAGTACTCTAATTAAGATGATTAATACTCTAAATATTCTTATTGTACTTAATTAAAGAATTATAGTGTATAATTAATTCTATTTAAGTACTCTAATTAAATAGATTAATACTTAAATTATAATTATAAAATATAAGTTATAAAAAATTATAATTAAATATTTGAAAATATTTTAATTATAATTAAGACTTAAATTATAATTATAAAATATATAATTAAAAAATTATAATTAAATAATTGAAAATATTTAAGTACTCTAATTAAGATGATTAACATGATGGAATATACTTATAAAAATATTTAATTAAAGAATTCTAATGTATAATTATAATTCTATTTAAGTACTGTAATTAAATAGATTAATACTTCATTGTATACATTACAAATATTTAAGTAAATAATTATTTAAGTACTTCTATATATTTAAGGGCCCATCATGTATACTTGTAATAGTAATCTTGTAATGTATTTATGATGTATACTTGTTATGTTTATTACTGAGCGGTTGGATTTTTTAATTATTTTACATTCAGTTAAACATTAAACCCGTTCGAGAGTTGTGGCCAAATATTCTCGTAAAGAATGTTTGGGTACAACTCTTGAATTGTCCAAAGTGGACAGTTTGGGATTATATCATCTATATGGCATATATATTCAATTAAAACTCCTGTGTTAGTCAATTAAAATTTTGGTTTAACATTTTCTTACATTCTTTGAGTATATAGTTCGTAAGTTTATCGGCCCATGAATAGGGTCGATGACTTACCGTGACTAGCATACTTGGAGAATTGTAGGGAAATGTGCCGAAATTTTTACTAACATACAATTTTTGGACTGAGTATATATGCAATATAAATGATAGCCTTTCGAATGGGATAGGACCAACTACCTTAAAAATAGATGGTAAAGTGACACGTTTATTGTAATAGTTTATTGATAGTGTTCATCCCATGAATTGGGTTTTTTATAGATGGATAAGAGTTGGATGTTGTCGGGAGATAGACTTGGTCGAGATTATAAGCAATATGCACAAGGGGTGAAGTCTTTCTTAGAATTTGCTTGTGGGAGTGTTGGCAGTCGAGGATTTATAAGATGTCCATGCAAGAAGTGCAAAAACCTTAGTTCATATAATATGATAGCTGTGGAGGATCATTTATTCGTAAATGGAATTGATCCAAAATATTCACATTGGATTTTACATGGCAAACCATTTTCCAAGGGAGTTCGATTTGGCAGTAATCTCAATCAGATGGATGAACGTAACGAGATCGGCACAGACGATATAAATGATGATGTTTCTGATGATAGTTATGATAATGGAGAAGATATGATTGAAATGGTAGGGGATCTTGGCGCAGACATATTTGGTGCCAGGGATGGAGAATGAACATCTGCACAATCATTTGAGGGAAATGAAGACTTTGGATTACTGTGGGAGGATGCACAATGAGAATTGTACCCAGGGTGCACCCGTCATAGCAAGTTGTCATTCACTGTCAGGCTACTCCATATTAAGTCCATTTGTTGTATTTCTGAAAGGCCATCGATATGCTACTTGAATTATTTAAAGAGGCTTTCCCACAAGATAACGTAGTACCTCGAAATTTTTATGAAGCGAAGAAATTGAAGCGAGGTTTAGGATTTGATTATAAATCATCCACGCATGTAAGAATGATTGTATTCTCTTCTAGAAGCAATATGCAAAATTTGATTCATGTCCGGTGTGTCATGAGTCAAGATGGACATCAGATAAGCTTAATATGCCCCATAAAGTGCTAAGACATTTTTCGCTTATTCCTCGACTTTAGAAATTGTTTACTTCCCGGATGACTGTGACAGATATGACTTGGCATCACGTAGGGAGAGTTCAAAATGATTAATTCCTCACGCATCCTATAGATTCCTTACAATGGAAGAAATTTGATGATGAATATCCATGTTTTGCCAGAGAACCTCGTAATGTAAGTCTTGGTTTAGCAACTGATGACTTTAATCCATTTGGCAACATGAGCACTTCTCATAGCACCTGGCTTGTCATAGTAATGCTTTATAATTTGCCACCATGAAAGTGTATGAAGGATCCCTATTTTATAATAACTCTATTAATCCCAGGGCCAAGGTCATAAGGAAATGAAATAGACGTATATTTGTAAACAATGATAGCAGAGTTGAAAGAGTTGTGGGAGTAGGGTGTCAATACATATGATACGGCATTGTCGGCAGAATTCAAGATGCATGCTACAGTACTTTGAACAATAAATGTTTTCTCAGCATACGGTAACTTGTTTGGGTGGAGCACGAAAGGAAAAATAGATTGTCCTGTTTGTAACAAAGATACACAGTCTTGGTGAATGGTTGGAAATTATGTTTCATGGAATACCGTCGATATCTACCTCATGATCATAGATAGCATTCAAATAGAGTATTGTTTGATGGAATGGTTGAGCGTAGGTCATTACCACCAGAGTATTTTGGTCTTGATATTCTCACTCAATTGGAAGATGTTCCAGACAATAGATTTGGAAAGAATGCAAGATGTCGAAAGAGGAAAAGACAAGCAGTGGAATTGAATTGGACAAAAAAAAATATTTTTTTGAGTTGTCATATTGGTCTACCTTGACACTGTATCACAATCTAGACGTTATGCACATTGAAAAAAATACATGTGAGAATATTTTGGGTACTGTGATATCAATACAAGGGAAGACAAAAGTTACAGTCAACTTTCGTAAAGATTTAAAAGAGTTGTGAATAAGATTGGAGTTGCATTTGCAAGATACTGGGTAGTCAGCTTATATGCTCCTTGGATGGTATACACTTTCGAGTGATGAGAGAAAGAAATTCTGTGACTGGTTTATGACAATCAAATTACCCGATGGTTATGCTTCAAACATGTCAAGATGTGTCCGAACTCATGATTGGAAGATAAATGATCTCAAAAGTCACGACTGTCATATATTTCTGCAGCGATTGTTGCCAGTTGGTGTGCGCGAAAAGCTTACTCGAGATGTTCGTGTAGCTCTAACAGAATTAGGATGATTTTTCAGAAGTATTTGCAGTAAAACGTTGAAGGTTGATGCCTTATTAAAAATGGAATCTGACATTGCATTGATATTGTGCAAGTTAGAGAGTTTGCACCCGCCTTCATTCTTTGATGTAATGGTTCATTTGGTTGTGCATCTACCTTGTGAGACTTTAGTTGATGGCCTCGTTCAGTATAGATGGATGTATCTTATTGAACGGTTTTTTAGAAAACTTAAGCGATCTGTAGGGAATAAGGCTCACCCGGAAGGATCAATCGCAGAATCATATATTCATAATGAGTGACATACATTTTGTTTAATGTATTTTCGTGGGGTTGATACTAGATTTACAAGACCGGATCGAAATTATGAAGGTAGACAAATGAGAGTTGCATTAGCAATTACTGTGTTTTTCCAGAAAGTACGTCCCATAGGTGCCCAAGAGCGCTATGACCTATGTGGGCGAGAGTTTAAAAGAGCTCGGTGGTGTGTCTTGAATAACTGTGAAGAGATTGAACATTATCTGAGATTAGTGATGATCATCTAATTTAATAGTATTTTTAAGTGTATTTATAATAATATAGTATATATTGATACAAATTAATAGCTCACATTAACATACGCAGCAAACATATACAACTACTTCGTACGAATGGTGTGACTGACGTAGAAAAGACGCACGAAGAAGAATTTGCTTCGTGGTTTGAACATACGGTATTACTAAAAATAAATATGCACAATTATTTTGAATTTTATGCATTTTGTATGTGTCAACGAGTTAGAGGCATTACGAGGGGTGTCTGCATAGAGAAAGTAAGGAAAGTGGGTAAAATTAAAGTTGATATACCTGATGATCACACTGGTGGCTCTTGGGATTCGGCAGCTTGGCTTGCTTCTTATGTTGGTACACTTACTTGCACGTATGCACTGATGGCTACATCCTCCTAGGCTAAAGTTTTTCAAGATGTGAAAGATCACATCAAAAATCGTTACCTGGTAATAAGTTATTCTGGAGAACATTTTTATTTAAATAACTTTTGAAATTATACTAATTCATTCTAATTTTTTGAAGGACGAGTTTGAACTAAATTTTGGCCAGCGTGAGGATCAACTAACGATTGAGGAACTGATGTTGAATGTATTCCGGAGGTACAAAGGTCGATGCTATGCACACTATCAGAAGTTCAGTACTACACCAGAGGCGCATCAAAATCCATTTCAAGCAATGTCACCAAATGAATGAGAGAAAGTTTGTGATCTATTTGAAAATTCTGCTTATCAGGTAATTTTACTGCTATCTTTTTTTTTTTTAATAATGATAGATGTATTAAATATAAAATTATAATACTTTTTTTTAGCAATGGAGTATGGTAAACAAAGCAAATAGATCAAATTTAACAATACACCATCATGTGGGTTCTCGATCTTTTCATCGCTTGTCAAAAAAACTAGTTAGTTATTTTATTCTCCATTAAATATTAATACATACACTATTCTGGTTTAAATTCTTATATTAATTTTTATTTTGCAGCTAGAAGAAAATCTTGCTGATTATGATTTGACTCAATTGTATGCTAAAGTACATAAAAATCATGATGGTATTTGGAGCAATCCTGAAGCGGAGAGAAATTACGTAAGTTTAAGTTTATTTAATTTCATTGTCTAAATATATTTTTATTACCTATACTCAAATCTTTTCTCAAGTTCTTGGATTATGTTCTAGATATTTGAGGGGCTTAGGACGTTGCGTAAAGCCATCCTCAACATCATCATCCTCTCTTCTAAAATCAGATCAAATGACGACTAGACTAAGAGATTAGAGGAAACTACACTTGAGATAGAATGATTGAGGTCGAAGGAAAAAGAATTGCTGACCCGATTAGATCAAGCAACAGATTTAGAGGCAAGATTAAAAGAGAGGCTACAATTAAATAACCAAAAAATGTTTGAACAATTCCAGTTAATGTTGTCTCAAGACACTATGCCACCAGTACCACCACAATCATAGTTCATTTACTTTTTTTAATTACTTTTATTTATGATGTTTGTAAACATTTGAATAATTGATATATATAGATTACAATTTGTATTAATATGTTCTTTTTAATTAAATTTCATTTTGTTTAATCAATACCGTTCGAACTTTAAATAATACGTTCGAATGGTAAATTACCATTTATGCATACATTCGAACAAAAACATATCCATTCGAACAAAAAAAAATCCATTCGAATGTATCGGGAAATACAATTAGTGCATTTGTTCGAACAATTAATTACTCATTCGAATAACGATATTTTTCAAAATTTCGTTTGAACAGAAGATTTCCATAAATATATTGTCTGTTCGAATAATTAAAATTTTTCTTCAAATAAAAGTCACTTCAAAATGTGTTGTTCGAACGGATTCGATTAGAGATGATTGTTGGATCAAATTAATATTTCTTGTTATTCAAACAACAATTTTTTCATTCGAACTTCATTCTGAGATGATATTTTTTTGTCTAAAAAAAAAAAATTACCGTTCGAACGGTTTCGACTGGTTCTGCCTAATTTTGTCCTGAAAAGTACTTTTTGAAGATGAAATTCAATTTTTGTCTCTGAAAAGCTTCTGAGACGGTTTTTCTGAGATGAAAAATTTTCGTTTTCAAAAATTGCTAGAGACAAAATTTTGATTTTTTTAGATAAAATTTTTTGTCTCAAGAAACCAATTCTCTTGTAGTGATATTTAAGGTCTTATATATATATATATATATATATATATTTCACGAAGTAAATGGACCTTTATAATTAACATGACTCAACAAGCACAAATCAACTGATCAGCACACCATTTCAATAGCCCAAAATCACGTTTATATTCAACTTAATTCACATTAATATTTGATCAACTTAATTCCCTTCAGTTGAGCCAAAATTATGAGCTAATCGATCCAAATGACAACCCATTAATCGTCAAATTAATTAAGTACAAGCAACTAATTGCATCCCACGAGCTATTGATCATCAATCATGAATGAAACCATGTAAGTTTTTATATAAATAAATAAAAAAAAAATCTTGCCTCTTTGGTAAACTTAGGACAAAAAAAAAAGAAATTAAAAAAAAAAAAATACAACAGCGGCAAGAATAAATTAACTACCTTGAAATTTATACCTTAGTTATTGCACCAAGATGCATGTGGAAATCACATATTTGGATTTGAGCTGTCGTCACTGATCAACCAGACATATCCCCCCTTTTTTTTTCCAACAAAAATGTTTGGTATATTTTCTAAAATAATGTGGAAAACGCTACTAATGAAGTACGAAATCATGATCATGGGAAAATGATCGGAGACAAGATAAGTCTCCATCTTTATGGCGTAATTGACTCTTATTCCTAAGAGTAATTATTATTCTTGATTCTAAGGTACTGTTTGGCCATTTGAATTTTTCATCTCAAATACAAAATTCTATCTCATTTCATATATGATTTTATATTTGGCACTAATTGGGTAAGGGTATGTTACTGCAAAACTTACCACCTATATAAATACTCCGGCCATCTACAAGAGATATGGTTTTTTGTGGCCAGTTTTTTTTGCCGTGAAACTTATTTACTTGCAAAGAGTCAAAAATTACTGTTGCAGGGTGTTCTTTTCGGTGCTACATGTCATCGCTGTGAAAAATATTTTTTTCGGCGATATATTACCATCATGAAAATTATATATGCGGTTTAGTTGCTTATTTTTCCATCTTTTTCACCCTTTCAACACAAAAAATATTTTTAGCATTGCGGCAAAAATAAACTAGTTTTTTCCCATATGTAATTTCCGTCGAATATATTAATCGTCATGAGATAACATTATAATTACCGCTGAAGTTATATATATTGCGACGCAAAATATCGCCAATAGAACTCACTTATATTTCCTTTTCTACTCTTCAAAATGTTGCCTAATTTTTTGTCCTTGATTGTCCCGATTCTCTCTCTCTCTGATCTCTTCTCTGTGAAAATGTTACCACCACTCTAGTCACTGTGAGCCTGTTGTTGCGCCATCGCGTCTTCGACTTTAAAAATTCACTCTTGTATCTCTCTCCTCCAAATGATCTCTCTAACTCTCTCTATATAAATCTCACTCTCGCCTCTCTCTCTCTCTCTCTCTCTCTCTCTCTCTCTAGCCCCGTGATTAGGCTGCCCTGTCATGTCACCGAACCAACCCCTAGCAGTATGCAACCTCCTATAGTAAGTTCTCTCCTACTATATTTGATGTACGCACTCTTCCTCTTATATATATAAGCATATATATAGACCCACGAGTTCCAGCTCAGTGGCTGTCCAATATGTACCCACACGATTCAACAATATAATTTCATAGAGAATTCAATTGATTTCACAGTAGACCATACATGAGATCTTATATATCAGGCCTTACTTTGAAAATTTTGCAAGCTAAATGCCATATATCTTCAATCCCTTTTTGCTGAGTTTCAATTCATTTTACCTATAAAAAAAAAAAAAAAGCAAAAGTTTAAAAAAGAGGATTAATTCTTATCTATGTGCTTATATATCCTCTTTTTTAAATATTAACTTCTTCTCAATCTTTTTAACTTAGTATTTTTCTGCTTTAATTTGATTATTAGACTAAGGCTTGATATTACTTTGTCCTTGCTGAAACTGTTAAGCTAAAATCATGTGACAGATAGCAACAAGTTTAACACATCAAACCTTTGTTTCAATGTGATAAAAAAAATTTGAAGAGCATTGAAACAGAAGAAGGGGTTAACTGGCCAACTAATGTGCTCATCAAGTTTTTTTGTGTCTTGATGATTATGCCTGAAAAGACCCAGATTCAATTCTTCCCATATTGGCATCTTTTACTCAATGACATTATGTTGTTAATTGAACAACATAATTTGCATAGGCTAACAACTCCTTCCAAAATCAAATTAAAGACTTTACATACGTTGGTCTAATTTATTCACAAAAAACATAGCATATTTTGCAATAGTTTTCTTGTTGTCTTTTGCTTTGTTTCCAGAGAACTAGACATCACATATGTATTTACAGACATACATATGATTGATCAACTAGCTATTAATGATTGATCAATTTCTCATATGGCCTACTCATAATCAACATTTACACAATGTTTGGCATGATTCTTCATCCATGGTATTTAAAAGAATATGTAATCTGCTTAGTGTAACATATCAAGGTCCATATGTAGCTCCCAAGATTTTGAGTTTTGTATTTAATAGATAGTCTTTTCTTTTTGTGGGAAGATTATTTGGATTGCTTTAATGATCCAAAATTTGTTCCCACAGTTTGTACTTATATAAATTTTTGAAAAAAAAATCACCTTCTAATCATGCTTGGAATCCAATCTATATTACAAGAACAGGCAAAAAGAGGGATGCCTAATATTGCGATAGCAAACTTCCATATCTGTTCTAAAAGGACTATGATGATCCAAAGGACTGTTGGGCGTAAGAGCTTTAATGATTATTCAAATAATATTTTATTCTTTGAGATGGATGAATGACTTCTACATTTGAAAGAGCTGAATCTTAAGACCACTACACTACCATCTAAAGTCGAGATTTTTCCTCCTTTTAAAATTACCTTAATAACTTTTTAGTTTCTCTTGTTTACTTATAGCCATTAGTTTGTTTCTTAGATAATGAATTTATCCATTTGTGATGCCTTGTAATTTGCCCCAATTGCCTTATTATAGCTACTATCTACTAGAAAAAACTTTTAATACCTCAATTCATTCAAAACTCCCTTTAAGTTGGGACTTCTGCAAAAAATAAAAATAAAAAAATGTAGTTTTTGACTACTTATTTACATCTCAAATTTGCTAAATTAGTTCTTTTTAATATCAACAACCCCTTACAGCTTTAAGAGGTTGAGACCCATCTTTACGAGGTTGAGACCCTTCAATCTGTGACTTGCCTCTAAATTTACCCCTTACTTATCGTGAATTCCCTTTAGCACCCCCTTACTTAAAATTTCTGTCGATGGCTTATCTTGTCGAGCTGGAGGGGGAGTGTGAGTGCATATCACTATGGATAAAGGCGAATAGCATGACTACGCCCTTAAGTTGGCTTTCAAGACTACAAACAACGAGGCAGAATACGAGGCACTATTCTTTGACCTGACAATAGCCAAGTCTCTGGGGGCTGAGGGGGTGGATGTTTGGGCCAACTCTCAAGTCGTGATTAACCAAGTACGGGGGGAGTTCACGGTTTTAAAAACCTGGTAGAAGCTGAGCGTGCTCGCTTCAAACATTTCCAGATATGACAAATTCTAAGGGCTGAGATCACAAGGTGGACAGGCTAACAAAAAGGGCATTTGGACAAAAGGCTCCCTGATTCCAGAATCGGCCATCCTCAGGACCACCGAAGTGCCAACCTAAGGGGTTGAAATGTTGGAAATTGGGCCAAGAGCACCAAAGTGGGCTGCAGACATTCTCAAGTATTTGAACACCAACAAAGTGCTTGACGGCAGGCAAAAGTTGAGAAAGGTCAAGTACCAAGAGGCAAGGTACACCATAGTCGACGATGTCCTATATCGAAGAGGATACAACACCCTTTCTTGAGCTGCATTTCAAATGAGCAAACCTAACATGTGCTAGTAGAAACATATGAGGGAATCCACTTCGACCATTCTGGAGGCAGGATATTGGCAAGCAAAGCGATGCTGGTAGGATATTATTAGGTGCGCACCCTTAAAGACGTCGAATAATGTCTACAGAGATGTCGAAAGTGCCAGGAGCACTTTGGGTTGCTCCACCGCCAACTGGAAGAGCTTACATTAATCTCCTCACACTGGCCTTTCGCCTAATAGGGAGTCGACTTGGTAGGCCCCCTTTCCCTGGGCAAGGATGAGATAAAGTTCCTGGTGGTCATGATGGATTGCTTCATCAAGTGGGTTTAGGCTCAAGCACTGGAAGAACGTCGTTTGCAGGTTTGGCGTTCCCCGCAACATCATTTCAGACAATGAGATGAAGTTTGACTCCAACCAGTACTGAGATTGATGTCGAGACCTGGGAATTAGATTTCAGTAATCTTCCTCGAGACACCCCCAGTCCAATGGCCAAGTAGAGAATAAAACACTGTTGAGAATATTGAAGAAGAAACTCAGTAATCAGAAAGGGTCATGGGCAGAGGAACTCCTCGCAGTCCTATGGGCGTACCGGGTGACAATAAGGACACCAACAAGGGAGACCCCATTTACCTTCAAGTACGACCATGAAGCCATGCTACCAGTCGAAGTGAAAATCCCCACCTACACGGTGCAACATTACGAACAACGGTCCAACGACTAGTGGCTCGAAGATCAGCTTGAGCTGGTAGGAGAAATTTTGGAAGAAGCGGAATGGACAATGGCAGCATACAAGAAGAGGGTGAAGCGCTACTTCAATCAGAATATATGCCATAGGTCATTCAAAGCCGGGAATCCTGTGCTAAAGCATATGAGGACCACCATAAGAGATGAAGGAAAGTTGGGGTCATAGTGGGAAGGCCCTTATGTGGTTATTGCCAGCAACCACCCCAGGGTCTATTGTCTTCGAGACTTTTCAAGGGAACGAGCTGCATCATCTGTGGAATGCCGAATATCTACGAATGTTTTACCAATAAAAGTCTTGTGATGTGTATATTTGTAACTTGTTTTAATGATTGTTGTGTATGCTCTGTTGATAAAGGAATGTGAATGTTTCAGGAGTTGGGTATATGAAAATGATGTCTCCATCAATGTGTAGATCACCTTGGCACGAATCTCCAGCATGTCTTCACGAGTGAAATTTACAATGATAGCTTATCTTCCTCGTGACATCAAAGGGTGGGAGTGGGTACAGTTGCAAACTATCCAAATAGACTATCTTCATGTGAGGGCCAACATGTGGGACTAGTTTCGGGCTAACCCAACCTCCCCTAATGAATGAGAGCGGGTCCAACCTTGAGGCTGCCTGAATAATACCCTACTCCCATCATGGCAAAGAGCAGATGGCCCCTTGGCCCTTAGAAACTACCTCCCTCGCAGGGTACCAAAGGGATAGCTGTAATGCTTATGACTGCTTTATCCCTCCTGCAATGGAGTGTGGGTCAACCCCAATTGCTCGCCAACTTAACTTCATCGTGGGCGTCGATCGACGGGAGTGAATCTAGTTAGAGATGGTCTAAATAAACTATCTCCATGTGAGAGTCAACATACAGAATCGGCCTTTGCATCGGTCCTACCTCTCCTACGAAAGAGAGTGTCATTATTACGTATACACAGTGGACTGAAACCGTATAAATTATAATTAATTACAACGTCAACCTTATTTCTTGCCACTTTTTTGAATTTGAGAGTCCACATATTAATTTGTTAAACAGTGTACGTGGGGCATTAGAATCAATCAACTAGCTTCAGAATCAACGAGCTGGGGTAAGTAGTAATGCATTTTGCCTTGGCATCTGAACCCATCTTATTATAAAGAAATGGACCTTTATAATATTATCATCAAAGATCTTGATCAAGCAATAGTCCTGATCTTTTACTTCTACAAGTCTTTGCTGCATTCGTAAGTACAGTTAATTCTAGAGATATTTAAAAATCTAAATTCTTCAAAATGGGAAGTTATTATATTTTGTTTATTTAAAAAAATTATTTTAATTATAAAATATTATTTAAAAATAAATTTATAAAATAATGTGACTATAACTTAATATGCTATTTTATATTGTAAAATTATTTTTAACAGAAAGTAAATTTAATATATCACATAAAAATATATATATTAATTTATAAATTTAATTTTATATAATTTTTTTAATATCTATAACACTTGTATCTATTCATAAACATCTAGTAGAAATTATTTATCAGTTTCAAAATATATTTATGGTTATCTCTTAAAATTCATATATAAGACTAGTATTTGATGCAAAATATGTAAAAACTAGATTCAATGTCCACCGGCGAAAAATATAGATCTCTTTTAATGTCAAGCCTATCGATGGATGAACAGGAATGAGCAGTGATTTTATCCCGCTTCTGCCATTCTCTGTTCCCTTTTCCTTCCGAGTTCCCTCTCTCAAGTCTCAACTCGAACCCTCTCTCTTCTCTGTGTCTCCACTTCAAGGCCCTTGCCACAGTCAGGAACCGCGAAGCACACCGAATAGGAGGGCTTTGTCGTCCCTCGCTGTCTGATGCTTCTTTCTCGAACAAAAACCAAAGCCCATAGAGACAGAGAATGTGAGGCTTCCAAATGTATTCCTAGGGCTCGACGGAAACCACCTCTCCACGGTTGACGGCAGCCAGCTTGACGGAAACTCTGCTCAGGGGCTTCTGATTCTTCACCTAGGGTTCTTCACGTTCGACGGAAACCACCTTCGGAATCTTCACCGACGACATCTTTGCCTAGGGTTTCTTTCTCAGCACGCCATTTCTGTCTCTCTCTGTTTTTATTTTTTTGGTTTTGGAAGGCTTTCGAATGTATTTCTTGGGTTCGATGGAAAGTACCTCTTCACAATCGACGACAGCTAGCTCGACGAAAACTCTGCTCAGAGGCTTCGGAATTTTTGCCGATGGAATCTTCGCCTAGGGTTTTGGCAGCCGTGGAGCGCGCCAAACAGTAGCCTTCCTTCAAGCAGCAGCAGCTTTCTCTCGGTTTCTCTTATGCTTCCCTCCTTCAAACCACCAAATATTTTCACCCAACTCACAAGCTTGGCGAAGGTGGCTTTGGACCCGTATAAAAGGTAAGATTAAGATTCAGCTGTAACTTGGGTTTCCAAAAAAGTTTAAACTTTGAACTCTGTATGGTTTGTGAGAAAGTTGAAGAGGATCCAGAATTTATTGTAATGGGAAATGATTTAATGATGTGCCTGTTTTCTCAAATTTTCTGGTATTTTTCTTTTTGAGTGGTTGATAAGAGATATTAACGTTTCTTCAAAGCTTTCTTTTATGAAGGGTACTTTTGTTTTCATTTATCGAAATAGACTTAATACTCACCTCCTTGAAAGGAATACTCTCCTCCTTGGTTTCATTTTTTTTCCGTTCCAGTACATAATTTTAGGGGTTTATATAAGCGCATGGTTGATATGGTTTTTTACGGTAGTTCAGGAATGACATTGATTTTTTTCCCAAGATTTGTTGGCCCATGAGGATGGCTATTGAGAAGTTAGTTATTTATTTGGCTGAAATCTTTCATATTTTAGAGCTCTGAGCGTTTTGGTTCAGTGCTTGGAGCATTCTATCTGTTTTCGATTGAGCTCTGAGCTTTTATACACGTTTCAGGACATTAATTATAAGCTCTTTCTTTATCTATTTATTTATGGGTGCTCTGGGGTGGATTTGGCTGCTTTTGTGATCGGCAATTGTTTTTTTACAGCTGCACTTTGCAAATGGAAGCTTAACGTAATAAGTGTTTTCATCTTGTTCATGCTATGCCAGGAGAAGCTTTTGAAGGGAATGAAGAGGACAAGGCACTTATGGGGTTTCTTGATGAGTTGAAAGGTATTGTTGTTGAATTGGATTTATTTCTTGCCAAAAGGATGGACTATTTGAGTCCTATGCGTGTTACATGCTGTTATTTTGCCTCCTGTTTTTGCTCTGATGTAAAGAGTTGTTAATTTTCATTATTGCAGATCAGGTGGCATCAGAAAGTAGCATACCTCTGTCACCCCAGTGGCTTTTTGCCAAACCAAATGAGTCTAAGATGGTATAATTCTATTTCTTTTTGCTTCTCTTTTGGCAACAAAGTGACATAGACGTGCAAACATTATCTTATTTTGTGTCCATGGTGGAGGTTCTGATATATATATATATATCTACTGTATCAAATGGTGTTTTTTAGTATTTGGAGCCCAGTTGGTATCTTGACTACAAACTTGTCACTATCTAAATGCAACTTCTATTTTGCCAAAAAAAAAAGATTCTTTGAATTTGCTTGTTAGTTGGTGTCCTAACTAAGTTGTTGGTAATCTCTTTCAGTGTCTTATAGGGAGTATACAAGAGAGAACACGTAATTACAATTTAGGAGCTAGAAAAGTATACAAGAAAATCAAGAAAATTAACCCCAAACAACAAAAAATAAAAAATAAAAATTGCAAAGACCCAAAGAAATAACAATGGACGGAAAGAGAAACATCTAAGCCCTTGTGACTAGCATTCCCAGTCTTCATGACTCCGGCCATTCCTTTCAAGCCAAATACACCACATGAGGCAAAGGAATGATTTTCCATATGGCCGCCATTTTGGGATTACCTGAAAACCTCTCAAACAATCTAGAAGATCCACCACCCTTCTAGGCTTCTCGTGGGAATTCTGTTACAGAAAATTTGTTTTTTAATTTTTTTTCCCCACCCATTCATCATCCCTCCCTTTGGTAAGCATACCCTTTATATATGAATTTTTCAAGGCTAAAGTGATAGGTTGGCATCCTGCAGCACTCTGAGGTGCATATGTGCCTTTCCTTGATGTTCCTGTTAGATGTTAGATATTCTCCCGAGAATTAGATTATATTTGAGTTTGGGCATTTTTAATAGTTGCAACCTATATGCATATAAAAAAAAAAAAATTATTATTGAAACATAGACATTAAGGTAGCTGTCAATTTAGAGCTAATTTTGATGATTGAGTTGGTCTGGATATGATCATGGAGCACATTCTTGACGGTAGCTCCCGTTTTGTACATCAGTCTTTAATTGTTTTTAAAGGGGACGGTACCCTGTAAATTTTTACACCAATTTTCTATTTAAAAAACAAGAGATAATGGAAAACTAGCATAAATAGAGGTGCCTGTTTCCACTAATAAAAGAAGTACGAGTTAAATGGTGACCCCAACTAGACATATTGCTTTCAATTAAATTCATGAGAAGGTGATCTTGGGGTTTTCTTCTGGCAGAGGTTGGGGGGTTTTCTTCCGGCACTCGAGATTCTGTCTTGGAGACGGGACTAGAATCAAATTCTAGCAAGATTCTTGGAGTGGTCCTGATGCACTAAAGGAACTATTTCCAGAACTTTTCAGGGTCGCAGTTGCTAAGAATGCTTCAGTGGCAGATGTCATGGTGATAACAGGAGGACACATCCAGTGGAACATCACGTTTAGTCGGGTGGCAAATGATTGGGAAATGGACAGCTATGCAGCCTTTTTCAGTATGTTGTACTCTATCAAACCGAATAACCAGCATACCGACATATTGTGGTGGATTCCTACAGGTAAAGGAGTATTCTCGGTTCGCTCGTACTATAAATCCCTTTCACATGAGCTCCCTGTTCAGTTCCCTTGGAAAAGGATTTGGAGACACAAGGCGCCCCTCAAACCAGCTTTTTTTGTATGGACCGCTTTTTAGGGCAAGATCCTCACAACGGACAATTTGAGAAAACAGAGGGTGATTATCGCAGATTGGTGTTGTATGTGTAGGAAGGGGGGTGAATTGGTGGATCTTCTACTGCATTGTGGTGTGGCCAGTTGGTTATGGAACGAGGTTTTTAGTAGATTGGATTTGGGATGGGTTATGCCCGAGACAGTAGTGGCGGTTTTGGCTAGCTGGACAGATTTACGAGGCAATCAAAGGATCAAGGCTGTGTGGAAGATGATTCCTATATGCATCATGTGGTGCGTGTGGCAGGAGCGCAATGATCGGAGCTTCGAGGACAAAGAGAGATCGAGGGAGGAACTAATAGCTTTGTTTTTTAGAACTCTTTGTACTTGGGCCACAACTGTTATTTTTAATGGGCCACTCCATGACAGCCTTGTATCTATACTCCCTACGTAGCTAGGGCATACTTTTGTACTTCATATGGCTTTTGCCTATTCTTTCATTAATACACTTGATTACTTATAAAAAAAAAAAAAAAAAAATTAAATTCATGAGAAGGTGAGGGTGGCACCATTTGAGATCAAAGGGAGAGAGTGGTGCATCAGAGGCTTTCAAATGCACCAGTGTGAAAGAGTGATTTATCAAAGTGGAAAAATAAAAAGTGGGAGAAAGGGAGGCAAAAAATTATTTAACTTGAAATTATAAGGCTGAAACACGTGGTTGTTCAATAGAGAATTGAGGATATAATACTAGATGGAGTTGAGTGGTAGAAAATAATCCATTCAGCAGGCCCCAATTAGTTTATATTGAGGCTCATTTCCCTGTTAAAAAAAAAAAAAAAAAGTTCATTGTGATATCCCATATGGTAAGAGGATAAGGTAGGTATTGTATGGGATCCCACACTGCTCGGTAAGGGGAAGTCCCGATGTGGCCATGTGGTCATTTGTTTATGGAAGTTAATATTTTAAACCTATTGTCAAAATCATTGTATATGATTCGCTATATACCAATACTTTTGTGCAGGTATTGTGACACGTGATGAAATAATTGGCTTGTACTGGGGTTTTGTTCCCAATGCTTTAAAAACCCTACCAAGTAGCAGGTTTGGATTAATAGCAGTTTCATTTCATACAGAATGTAACCTTGGATTTTTTTTCTTGTCGTGATCGGTTAGTACAGTAGTATAATTTGTGCAGTCACTTTTAAAAATTCCAACCATGCTTCTTGCATAATTGAGTTGATTCTTAAATCTTTGGTCTCTTTCTTTTCTTTTTCTTAAGCAAACGAATAGAATTTTATCATTATCATTTTTCCTAAACTTTGTACATGATAAATCATTTGAGAGATGAATTTTTGTGGCAGTAAGGAAATAGGATGCCGATTCTTTCTGTGGAAATCATTTTCCATCAAGATACCAGCTCCCTATGTTGTTGATTAACTATGATCTGTCAAGACTCTTTAGCTTGCATTGATACCTTGTTTGAAGGTTCTGTTTTGTTATTCAATCAATTATGCTTATTTTGAACTCTTCCCATTTCTTGTAGTAATAACATAATTGAAGATTCACTGATGACTACTGCATAATAGGCATGGAAATGATCTACCTGCAATGTACTGAAATGAAGTAATTTGCTATGTTCTGAGTTATTACAAGCTTTAATACCAATACCTTTGTGTTATGTGTAATGAACACATTTCCTAATCAATTTGTGCTATTATCTGCTTCTACAGATTATTGATATGCTTTAGCGTTCCCAGAAGAGCAAAAGCATCTAGTGAAACAGCTTCTGAGTTCAAGGAAAGTCCATCAGTTCCTATTAACTTCTAACCGACACTTGCAATAAGCATAAAAATGGTCTGAAGTCCCACACCACCAATTTAGTTTTCTTTGCGGGAACTACATGAACCTGTTTTGTTATGTGTTTCATAATTTCATATTTTTTTATATTAATAAAATATAATAGTACTCTCAACTGGGCATACGTGCCTCAGTTTGTACATATTATGCAGTAGTCATCAGTTCATCACAAACGGTGCACTGCAATGTGCATACCCATTCTCCATCACAAACACGAATTAGTTTGCACATAAAAGAGTGGTTGTCACAGTAAAGATGAGAACTTCCTTAACGAAGTGTTTAACCTTTCCAAGTAACAGGTTATCTATGACACGAATTTGTAGTATGCTCTGGTGGAAGAATCAAAAAGTACTACCAGAATATAAAATCCCTTCGTAGAGGCAGACAAAGGTAGCAAATCATTTAAAAAAATTGTCAAAATTAAGTCAAGTTGGGAAAGAAGCCAAAAGTACGCAAACAAAAGTAGTATATTGGAATTGAGTAAAGTTGGGAAAGAACCTAGTAACGTCCTGCCAAAACAGCATGAATACCCATATTATCCACAGAATGACAAGGATATGTTTTTCAATCGCAAGACATAAAATTATAAATTTAAAACTTTAGTCTCTTGACAAACCGCTAGTGTAAGATTGAAAATTCTATTTTCTTTCTCCAAGACTCAACATTTTCTATTATAGTACTCAATAGAAGGGTGCAAACCAGTCATAGAAACCAAATGATGGGACTGACTTGGACTACCAACCTTCTGCACCGCGCATCTGTGATGATAAAAAATCTTAAGAATTCCCAACAAATTCAACTCGAATGACCAACTTAACAAAGCCTTAACAAATTGCTGAAGAAAGCTTGATATTTAAAATAAAGTATAATAACATTCTAAAAATATAGATCTATTATTGTAAGCACTACCAGGAACAAGAAAGATATACTTGAAGAAATATATGACACAAAAGATATACTTGAAGTCTTCAATTCATTGAAAGAAACAGGGCAATTTTATCAATGGCTACTGAAAATAGGGCTTGAACGACAACATGATAAACTGAAAACACGTAGGCTCAATCAAATTTGAAGAGTATCTGACCAAACAGGTCAACTAATTCTCTGTGATACAACTATGATGGACATAGCTACTACAAAGTCAAGGATTTCACCTTCTATAAAGAGAGTTACCTTCATATTATATAATTGCACGTAAAGGGCAGAAACTCACATCAACAATGATACTTCTCCTAATAAATGAAAACCATTTCCTGCGAAATAGGGAAAAATAAGGGACTTGTAATGTTTAGAATGTTTAATGTTAGCAATGGTTAGAATGTTAGGAAAGATAACTGTACCAAAACTGTCGATTTCACTTACCAGCCCGTAAAAATCTTGAAAATTGCTCTCAATGCATTTGATCACTTGAGAATGAAGCACTAATTAATAAAAATCTGTAATCAATCTATACAAGACTTCGCTGCACCATAGCACCTATTTGTTGGTTCGTGAATGAGGGGTATCAATATTGTTGAACAATTTTAAGTGAAGAGCCACTGACAGCTCTGCAAATGGCAAGTTGGCAACTGGCAATAACTATGGCCGAAGAAAAACAATATATGCCAAATTTATAGAGGAAGCCAATTTGTTCTGAACAGGACAAGTACAGTGAGCAAGCAATTAAAGGTGCTTGCCTAACCCCAAGGCCTACAAAGAAAAAAAAAAAAAAAAAAAAAACTCCTTTTTACACCAACATTTTCACACATTTCCAATAATTTATTATATCAAACTGCTTTTTAAAGAGGCACGAGATACGAACATGCAAGTGCAAGTATTGCTAGATCTATTTTATAGCGTGAAAAAAATTTAATTATAAGTATAATTATATATTAATATATGTATTAATATAATATGATTAATTAAAAAATAAATTTTATTAAAAATTATATTAATTTAAATTTTAAATATAAAGAAATTAATATTAATAATTTTACTTATATATAATAAAAGAATTCCATATGAATGGATCGATGGTGCTCGAAAAATGCTAAAGCCAGGCGAACTTGGGGAGGCCCCGTGTACGGCGTCCAGCGTGTATTATTAAAACCAAGCGTTTCATGGATCAATCACTCAATAGCGTTCCTCACCAGCACAACCTTATGAAACTGAGTTTTAATGGAAAAAAAACCTAGCAAGGCCTCTGCGCCTCCAGCTTCCTTCCATCCAAGCAAAGAACCTCCATTTCCCTACACCGATTACAGAACCCTAAGCCCTCTGAATCTCGCGTCCCTCTGAAAATCGCTTCCCTCTAAAGATACATACCTATTTGCTAATGCAACCCAGCTTCGGCTTGGAATTCGATCTCATCTTTGTCAACGACGAAAATGCTGATCGTTGCAAAAGTAAGCACAGAGAAAATAGAGCTTCAAAAGGTCGCCATTTGTAACCACTACTGCCTCCACCCATTTTCAGCTCCCTTTTAACTGCTATGGGCTCTGCAACTTCCTCTACCTATCTCTCCTCTTGAGGTTGTACACATATACACAAGTTCTCTCAATATATTTCTACTATTTCTACATATCTATGCATCCACACGTGTATTTCTACATCTCTATGCCACGAGCAAAAGGTAGCTTTCTCCAGCTGTCTTTGGCACTGATAGTTCATTGGTATCAGTCATTGGTGAATCTTTGACAAGATCTTGGGTTCGCAAAGACAGCCGGAGAAAGCTAAAAATAGTTCATTGTTGTCCCAAGATTCACCAAAGACAGCAAAGACAACCACGAGCAAAAGGATAAGCTCAACGATGAGAAATAGTTCATTGGTGTCCCCATCTGAGCTAAAAATTAAAGCTAACAATCACATTTGCTCTATTTTCATAGCATTTGAGAGATAATTCATTGACGCTTCGATATTCCCCATGCCCCTTCCTTCTTATCACAGATTTCACAAGTCCCCCACCCCTTCCTTTGATAAATTTCCCAAATCACACAGTCCCAAACTCAAGCACAGATGAACAAAAGAAAAAGCTTTGTTAGCAGCCGACGGACCTACACCGATTTGAGAGAGATGAAAGAGAGGGAGAGATATGAGAGAAATCAAATAGGTTGCGTGTTTTACTTTCTTCCTCCGTTCGTTCTCTTTGGTTTTTTTTTAAGGGCTTTGCTACACGCAGTCGGGAAACGCAGTCGGCGTGCAGTCGGCTGTACGGAATGAATAAAAAAAAATTATAAAAAAATTATTTTATATTCAGGGAGACCTGCATGAATTATAAAAAGCTATAAAAATAATTTTTTTTTTTCATGTAGGTCCTGTATTAATTTTTTTTTTACAGCCGACTGCACGCCGACTGCATTTCCCGACTGCACAAATCATTTCTCTTTTTTTAATAATATAAATCCGCGTCAGCAGATGCCAACGATTGGGTTGATTTATTCGTTCTCAAGTCCCTTACCTATTTAAAAAAAATAAAAATAAAAAAAAAATAAAAAAAAAAAAAGACGAATGGGTTCTCGTGGAGATCCTCCAACTCCCAATCTCACCTCCCAAGAAGCTAGAGTTTGCTTAGAAAAAAACAGACATTAATGGCTATTGTATATATTGTAATCCTTGAAACAAATTACAACCCATTAATTTGGCCGAAATATATAAGACTAGACAGACTCCAACACACGTACTTAAAAGAAACTAATGATGATATCCGACCTTCGTGATCAATGCTCCATGATACGACGATCGAGTTAAGGGTATGCTATGGAAGGAGTAGAATCCACAACGTTACGAGCAGGCATGTCCCTCTTGATCCTCTGGTTGTTTGTTGAAGCCGGAGCGAGGGTGGGACTTGTGGGAGGGCCGCCGTTGGGAGCAGTTTTGAGGGGGATGACGGATGAGGGCGCCGACGGAGTGACGGATGAGGGTGCCGACGGAGGGACATATCCTTTCTCCAGTGAGCCCAGCAGAAGCGGGGCAGCATTCTGAGCACCAGCTGCGAAGATCAGCTTTCGGCCGCTGATTGTTGAACCGGATATATGGACGACCTGATTTGCAGCCATTACTGGAGGGACATACGCGTCCAGCGTCATAAGGAGGAGCACCATTGTTAACAATACAAGAAACATTGCGCAAGGTTACTCGAAGAACGAAGAAGAAGAAGAAGAAGAAGATGATGAAGAAAAAAGGTGGTGCAGAACGAAGGAGGGGGAGGAATGATATATAGACAACTACGCACAGTTGGACAGGGCGCCGTGGACCCTTATTCAACAAGTTGTTGACATGCGTAGTATAACAGGAGGCTGGCGGTTAGCATTTCCTTTTTAAATTTTTATCATTCGATAATTCTCTCGGTCGCCTCCCTCTGCATAGTGCTTTATTTAAGCTGCACCTTTTATGATACGTCCTATGCCGATCCGAAAATATGATTGGGTAGCACTACCGCTACCGCTGGGACAAAAGAGTCGAGTGATATACCTTGGGTAGCACTACCGCTGGTCCGCTACCGTACACTCGACTCTTTTGGACGAATGTAGGTTTCTTCCTTCCTTTTCTCAGTCTTGGTATTTAGGTTTGTTTGAAAGCTAGCTTGGTTTTTGAGATGGTACTTCCTAGTCGGCTGCCGAGTTCTTACCGTCTGATGTAACAGTTAGTTATTCATTCATTCTTTCTTTTGTTTTTAAAACTTTTTTTTTTTTTTCAAAATGTACAAATTCATTAATAATAAATTTTAGAAATATTTTTAAAAAATAAAATACGATAACTTTAAACTAACTAGCAATATTTTCGTTATGAGATTTTTTGTAATCCGGTTTTGGTTGTAGGTAGCATGCAAGCATAGCTAGGTTTCCTGATGCAAGGATATATAGTCAATTAATAATTAAAAAAAATCGTTGTATTAATATCACATGCCACTTCTTTTAAAAGACAAAAAGAGCTATCTTATTTTTGGTTTAAAGGATTAATTGAGCTTGAATATTGATCTCATACGTGACATGTTATTGTGGATCAGTTGCGTGCTGACGTCACTGCATGGCTCTTTGCTGGTAAAGGCTATGCCGTTGATCCAGGGTATATACGAGAATTAATCATCTACACCTATGACGTGGTCGGAGATTTCGTGTGGCCCGGAAACTAAAAGCGTTTCATTCCGTCACTTTGTACGCCATGATCCAGTTCTCATATATATATATATATATATATATACAGCATAAGTTTTCAATGATATTTTGATCTCCACATTTATTTTTATTCATAGGATCAAGTTTAATTAAATAATTAAAAATTCTATTTGTAGTTCCTTTTACTTATTTTTTTATGCATTCTATTAATATGATTGGTTTCATCATTTTTTTAAATATAAAATATCTATTTTAGTTAATCACATCAATAGAGTATATAAAAAATATATAAAAATGACTGTATATAATGTAACTCTTAAATAATAATATTAGCTCGATGTCGTTACATTATTGACCACCGCACGGCTACTTACAAAAAGATAAAATATACTTTTAAAAAAATAAAGGAAAAAGAGATATGATGTAGCAATAATCACTAATATATAATATAGAAAAATGATAGTATAATTATCAAATATGACAGCTAAATGTATTAACTCATATATTTTTATTTTTTAATAATTAAAGAAGTGATTATTAGTAAATTTATATATGTATTTTTAATTTTTTTAATGATTAAGAATATTTAAAAAATGATTAAATAAAAAAAAAAAAAAACCTTATTTATTTAAATTATACAAATTTAATAAGCATATTTAATAATCACTCTAATATTTTTTAATAATATATGCATCGATCAAGAAATCCATCTGTTATGCCTTCATGCCCTGGCTATAATTCAGATTTTGGCCGATGAGTGGCTGTGGCGCGATCCACATCATGCCTACATGTCCAAACAAGTGAATGGTAGGCCAAGATTGAGCAGAAATTTTCCTTTTTATTAGTTGTCAAACAAGTTGCCATGCACTTTTTAATAAGGATCAATAATAAAACATGAGAGTTCATGTACACAACCGCTACCGTCATACAACTTCGCACACCGGCCCACGTGGTTTTTTCTTTACATTTGAAATGACTTTTTCCTAGACAAGTCACAACCCGCATTATCCCCCCATGTCGGCGACATGCTTCGCCCACCATCCATTGCACCTACACAAGAGTGTTCTCTTTTAGTTTTGTCTTTCCATGTCTCTCATTTTGTGTGTTTTTGTGTTTAATAAATTTTTGAGTTTGTGTTTTTTTTTGTGTCTATGTTTTTGTGGAGTTTTGTGGGGTATTGTGTTCTGTTTAGAAGGGTTTGTGGGGGCTTTTTGTTCTGTTTTGTGGAGAGTTTTTGTTCGTTCAGGTATTGGGTGTGGTCTCATTATTGCCACTCATATAGTAGCCAAAGTATAGGAAGAGGGTAAAATCATGGAGGCTTGATGATGAAAAGTTTCCTCCATTTTGGCTTGAATTTTTTGTTCAATACAAAAAGTAGAGATAATGCTGGTGAAGAATTTAGCTAGGCTTCCATGTTGAGAGTGCAGATTCATTTATTTTTTACAGAGAAATAAACGAGACTAGCTAATGATTTTAATTGGAGAAAGCTTGAGAAGTCGACATATAAAAATGTTATCTTAAAAGCCATCCTGTCTGGAACAAAAAAGGAATTTGCTTTCGGTATGTCACCTCAAGAAACTGCTTGGAATCAATCACCTGTTGCTTGGTTGATCAATTACAGGGGATGGAGAAAAAAAAGTACAATACACTATAAAAGACAAATAATAAAGGACAATGATAGATGACCAATTATTTTATAATTTATCTACAACTTCATATTTAAAAATTATATTTTTTACTTTAAGTCAAAATGATTGTCATATCAACAGTTTAAAGTACAATAAAAAAATAATTATTTAATACATAATTGTAAACCAATTGTAATATAGTTGGAATTATATCATTTTCCAATAATAAATAGAAAGAAAATAAACCTCATGAAGTATGGGCTTTTAATGATTAAATTTCCGAAATAATGCAAGTTCTGGACATATAAAATAGATGTTGCAAATCTTGGTCTCTTTGGTGTATTCTACAATAAATAAGAGCCTCATTTTGGGAGAGGGGGTAAATGAGTTATCACCAAAAGAGCTACAAGAACAATTAAAAAACAATGGTGCTAGGGACAACCGTCCCATAACTCCGCCAGGCTGCAGTTGCCGATGATATTTATAAAGAAAAAAAAAAAAACTCATAACGCGATGAGGGAGGGAATATTTTCATTTTGAAGAAATAGAGCAGGAGCGCACCAAAACCAGAGAAACCTTGTGGTTGCTGTCTTCGATCCGTCGTTGTCGCCATCTTCTTTTCTGGGTTTTAGCTGGGCGGCATTTCTGGATAAGAGATGGCTTCAACCGACATGGGTTTGATTGTAATGCTTACTTTGTTCATTTTGCCTTTTGCAAGATTGCTAACTTTTGTGTGATTGTTCCATGGGTTCAAAAGTTGTTTCTTTGTGCGGGAAGGAGGGCTTGGTGCAGGATTTGAAGCTCGATTTCTTTTCTTGAGTGGCTGTAACCCGCACATATCGGATATGGGTTTCGCTCAGTGCTTCCTTAGAGGAAAATGCTGATGAAATTGTCAATAACATGTTGAATGCTTACAATATTGACTTACTAGGAGAAAAGAAGTACATGTAATATTGAATCTGTTTCTTTTATTTTTTATTGTTTCTTTTTTTTCTTCTTCTTTTTTTAGCTTAAATTTTCCTAATATCATCCATCTGTGGGGTCTCCTTAGAATTTTGCTATCTCGAAAGCTGATGAGATTTTTCTGATAGTGCTCCATTTCTCTGTGGTATGTTTCTATTTCTGATATCCATGATGCTTAGAAGTCCCCGTAAGTCTTTGACTCGCTGGGACCTTTTTGCTTCATCTTGTCCCCCCACCTAGAACTGAGACCCATTGTGGGGTCTCTGCAACTTCAAGTAAAATTACTTTTTGAATCTAATGCGAGGGTTAGACTGTAAATGGATCTGTATATTAAGACCAAACGACTGTCTTGAAATTACTTGGATGTGAGTATGCTTGTTTGCTTTGGCTGTGGGTACGTCACACGTCTCTTATAAAGGATTTTCTTAGTATTTGATAGTGTTGATTTTAACGTATTTTGCGCACACGGGTGGATTCATTGCTTTTGTGCCTGCTATTTATGCTTTTTTTTTTTTTTTTGTTTTAAAATTTAGTAATTGGATGGTGTTGTTTCTTATATTATTGCTTGAGCCTTTTGGTATATATAATGAAGAGAGAAATGTGGTAAGCTTGTTTGTATATGATGAATAGAGTTCATCATTTAATAATTTATCTTGGGATAACCTTGGTAATTATTTATATGATTTTTGAATGTAAGTTTTGATATAAAACAGAGAAGGTTAATTGCATTATGTTTTGATATAAAACTGGGGCAATCATAGAATACTTAGCTAGGATCTCATATTATATGAAAGATTCACATGCCAAGACTCAAAAATTTCAAGACTCAAAATTCAAAAATCTCCTCTGCATCTCATGGGAAGAAAAATATATTGCACCTTCTATGAATTCTCTTAATTTTTCATGCACACAATGTCAAATCTCTTTGCTTTTTCATGCATGCACTTATTATTGTTGAACCTAATATCCTTTGCAGTTGTGTTGAAAGAATGCTGTCAAACCAGATCTGCGATACTCTGTTGAAAGTCTCATCCAAGAATTTCATTACATTAAAGCCATGAGTCACCAGCTTGGGTGTGGCCCTAGATGGTTGATGGGATACTTAACAGCATACTTAACAGCATAGCTAACCATATATATGACAACTTTGACTTCCAGTAGAAAACTGGTAATCCAGGGATTTTTTTGTGAACTTAGAGTATATTTTTTTTGGATTTAATGCATTTTTGTAGCTTGAATGTAATCCAGGATTTTTTTTTTTTTTTTTTTTGTAAATTTTTGTGGATTGAATATAATCAGGGATTTTTTGTGAATTTAGAGTATTTTTGTGGCTTGAATTTAATCCAGAGAATTTTTTTATGAATTTAGGTATTTGGCACTTGAATCTAAAATTGAGAAATTGGATCTGGCAGACGCTCTTTGGTTTCTTTTTGGCAGTTTTCTTGCTTTTGTCCCAAAAAATGGTGTTGGTCTTTTGGCACCCTCTCATTCGAGGGATATCAAAACACTTCAATTACTGCTCTTATTGTACAAGATCATATCCATTGTACAAGATGGAGACTCTTACCATTTAGGAATTTACTCAATAAATAAAAAATAAATAAACATATTCAATATTGCTATCTTACTATCTTTTCAGCATATTTTTACCACCTATTCAAAATGATAAAAAAAAAAAAAAAAAACTTTAAATTGAACACTTTTGCCAAATATTTTTATCGAGGCAGGTTTCCACGCTTGTATGATACACATTTTCTAGTAGTCTCAATTCGAAAGGTGTAAATAGGACCATCAAAGCATTTTTTCTCTAGTAAGAAAAAAGCTTGATGATCAGCATCTACCTATATGCAACACAAGTAAAAATAAGTCAATTATCCGAAACCCCAACATGGGTTACAGAATAAAAGGGGGAAGAAAAGACTATTAGAATGGCATCATATCTTGCTTGTACTTTATAAGAATAACACAGGGGAAGACACATGCACCCTACCTAGTGTCATCGGAATTGCTTAAACACCCAAATGAGTGCCACCATCAGAACATCCCCACGCTCTCCCTTTACGAGCCACAGCGACTTAACTTTTGACCAGCTTGACCACCACCGTCCGTCTGGTCCGGTTTCTTGATCTTAAGGGTAGGAGGCTGAAAATACCAAGAATAATCAGTCCGTTAAATTGGAGAAAAATAATAAAATAGGATTCCCATGTTTGAGGGCACAAATCTACTACTTTTTCAGGACAAAAAAGGAGAAGAAAAGAAACGGTTTTAGTGCGTGGTGTGGTGGACTGACCAATAACCGTTCTGTCAAAACCCCAAGGCAGGAGGCCACGGGCCATGCCTTGACCAGCACCCGCCCATGCCAGGACAACACGCCAGCAGCATTGTTGGCATCGCTTGATTGCCCACAGACCAAGCCCTTGGTGAATGCTAGGCCACGATCACCCTCCATCAGGCAGCGATCAGTCAGGGCGCGCACGCAAGCGAGGTTGTCACACCACGCTCAGCGCACGGCTAGACTGCACGCACGCCTAGTGCGCGTGCGCAGCGGGCACGCATGGGCTACGCGCACACACTGCGTGCATGCATTGGACGTGCGTAGGCACAAAGCCCATGCATGGCCTAGGCACCCGCGTAGTAAACGCTTGCACACCCACCTTGGAATTGACGGTGCGGCTGCCCAGCAGGCCCACGCATGCTGGCATGCCGCTCAACGCCCTGGTCTTGACCAGGGCCATGCTGATCAACGCCCTGGCCTTGGCCAGGGCCTTGCTGCTCAACGCCTTGGTCTTGACCAAGGCCATGCTGATCAACACCCTGGCTTTGGCCAGGGTCTTGCTAACCAACGCCCAGGCACCACAGCTTGGGCCATGCAGACCAACGCCCAGGCCCCACTGGCCTAGGCCATGCAGCAGCCTGCCATACTTAAGCCAACCACGGTCCAACCCAGCGATTCACCAATGGCGCCCAGCCCACACAACCTGGGCCACACATGCAAGGACCATGGACTAGCCAAGGCTAGCCCGGTAGGCCAACCCGAAGACCCACGCGTGCAAGCATGCAGCCTATGCTGTGAGTCATCCTAGCCACCCATGGGCCACTGACAGCATGAGGCCTTAACCAGGAGGCGTGGACCCAGAACCATTTTTCCTTTATAATCATTTTAATTGCTTTCTAGTATAAGTTAGGCAAGAGAACATCACTTAGTTTATCTTTAAACATTTGGACGAATTTGGCTTGTAAGCCCCCATAGACACATTTGTGCTTTGTAATTTAGGCTCCATTGGGTGCAATCCGTGAATCCCAAAGGAGAAGGCTCACCCTGTGCAATTCGTGAATCAGGGTAACCTATTGATTTCATTTTTTTCCTTTGATTAATGCATTGTTGAGGTATTTTAGCATTTTGGATTGTGTTAATTGCATCACATTTACACTTGCTTGCTGATCATTTTGAACTGTTCGAGTGGGGCATCACTTAAGGCAACCACGAGTTGCCATTGAAGGGCATCTGGTCTGCACCAGGCCACCTTGGTCGAATTTGGAGTAAGGTCAGGGACAAGCTGACAGTTACCACCCACTAGCCAAGCCACACGCCCAGCCCTTACCACCTGTCTAGCCATAACCACTCCCTTACTTTGTAGGGAGTAACCAACCATCCCTTAAACCGCTCAGCCATCACCCACTCGGCCAACCCACTGAAACCACCCTTAGCCACGTGTGCTTCACCATCAGAAGACACCTGTGTGTGACTTGGTCAGCCCCCCAAGCAAGCGACACTTGTGCTTGATTTGGTTAGCCACCATCAGGAGACACCTGTGTGCCTGACTTGGTCAGCCCCCCAAGCAAGCGACACCTGTGCTTGACTTGGTTAGCCACCATCAGGAGACACCTGTGTGCCTGACTTGGTCAGCCGACCAGCAGGAGCCACGTGTGCCTGACTTGGTCAGCCAGCCACTTAACCGCCTGATCCCACTCACAATCGTTTTAGCCCATTCAGCTACTGCACATGCATGCATGCACGCCCAATCACTAGAATCACGCCCATCATCAGCCACTGATCAATCATACGAACTCAGCCAACACCACCCATAACCATCACGGTCAAGCAAGTGGCAGCCCATATCGATCATTGAGTAGCAAGAAGGGGCGCGACAGCTTGGTGTCTAGGATCTCGACCGAGGACCCTATCACGTTCCTTCGACTGAGCAACGGCATAGAGGACATTTCACATTTAGTCGAAGCCACTCGTCAATACATTCTACATGGAAATTGTGAGCACACGACAGGCCCTAAACCTGCAACAATTTTAGTAGAAACTGGTGTTCAACTACACTTGTTATAATCATACTACCATTAGACATAGATATTTGTGAAAGTACACATTTTGCACCGCTAGACATTTAACACCCTCAAACAACCAAAAAGTTGTAATTTGCATAATCAGTTAAGATTTGACCATTAAGATTGTATCACATCACCTAGTTTCATCCATCTAAACGATCATAACTGGACAAGGATGCTATTTGTTAATTTTTCATAATTAGAGGGTGCAATGTGTCTATGTTGGTAGTTTTAAGTGTAAAACGTCTGATAGTTAAGAGGGTGAAAATTGTCTTTGTCAAACAATTTTTGCTTTTTTGGAACTGAAAAGGTATTGAATTATTATTATTATTATTATTATTATTATTATTATTATTATTTTATAGGAAAAGAAGGTATTAAAGAATGTTAGGACACCTTCATTGTAAAGATCCAGAACATGCCCAAAAAAATACGATAGTTTACATAGCTCAGGAATTAGCATTAAACAATCTGATTGCGCAAAAATAAACCTAAATGACTAAAAAAACCTATCTCAAGTAACCTTCGTATGGTTCCACATACAACCAAATGACAAAAAAGGAACTCAAACCAACCATGTCCATATCGTTTGAATACGAATTCATTAATATGAATAGATAGGTTTTCCTATGACTAATGCTCTTTTCAAAAGGTTTCTTTCACAATTTATCATCTCCACCATTGAGTTTGAAAATCAAGTACAGTTTCGACAACTGTGAAGGAAGGGTGTCCATGATACATCATGAATGGATTGTGAAATAATCTTGAGAAAACAGACTAACTATTTTGCCTCACCATGAAAAATACAATAGTGTAATTGATTTATTTGAAAGGATAAATAAAAAGCAAATAGGAACACAAAATTACCTCATTCCCTATGTGGAACTCTTCTAAGCAAATGGGACATTCACTGCAATTTGTTGGAACAACATTTAGCCCGAACTTTGAAAGTTCCTGAATAAGTGCTTCCACTGCTTCTCTCTGTGACACCCCCCATCCCATTAAAATAAAGAATCCAAACTTCAGGATTAAGAACTGGATAATATTAGTAATAAAGTTGGTAGATGCAACATGGCTTTCATATCGTAAGAGAACTAGAAGTATTATGAGAACATTATAATCAGAACAGACTAAAAATAGACCAATAAAGAGTAGTAACCAATGCATTTTTGAATAAATCAAATACAAGTCCACCAAATCCCTAGCATAGTTTGTGCATAAAATACCTCTTAATTACTGCAACAACCCTGCTTTGGAAGCATCCAACTCATCCTCGTCCTCCTTTTTGTCTCTTACTTCTCTAACTCTATGCGCTCCCTCAAGTTCCACCTCACCCATTGAAAACACTTTTGACTCCATTGAGATGGGGTTTAAGACTTAGGAGAGGGTTTTGGGAATTTGTGGGAAGGGGATTTGTGGGTTTGTTGGCTCTGGTTCGAGGATGCTGACTGGTTCGTGGCCTCGGGGGTGAAGACGGCGGGGACGGAGCTTCTCGGGGTTGTGGAGAAGAGAGAACACAGATGTAAATCAAGGGAAAGGGAAATCTCGAAGGAGAGGGAAATCGATTTCGTGGGGTTGTGGAGAAGAGGGAACAGATAGGAAAATCGATGGAGCTTTGGTCGTGGAGAAGAGAGAACATAGGGAAATCAAAGGAGAGGGATAGAGAGAAAGGAAAACTCAAGAAAACAGAGAAGGATTTAGTAGAAATAAAATGACGTTGTTTTCTTTATTATGCCACATAGGACACGAGGCTGCTGCGGGGATATGAGATGGTTGTCCATAGAGTTTTCCAGTTAAAAAAAATTTGCTATCTCCAATGAATTCCACATGAGAAAAACTTAAAAAAGAAAAAAAATGGGTCTGATCCCATATGACAGAATACCTCTACTTTGTATTCTACTAATGCAGCCTCGGGAGAATCTAGACACTTGTTGTATCTTGAAAGTGTTCCCTTCATATTGCAAGAATTCCAAATGAAGATAAATAGTTATTAGAGACCAAGAATTCCAATTTAAGACACCAAGAAATGTTTTCTTGTACGTGCATGCATCCGATTCATTCTAACCCAGTGGGTATTTGTAGCATCTAGCGATGCCACCATGCGGACCAACTATGCCCTACCCACACTGCCCAAGTCATTCATCAACTATGCCACTTAGTCATGGGGTGGGGTGGGGTCGGGACATGTGTTTGTTGTTTGTACAAGATATGTAAATAGGTTAATGGTATATTTTCTCAATTTTCTCTGTGGTTGCTTTTCATGAGAAAATGAATGATAGTCATGATTCTGATTGATCCATCTATCATTTCAGTGTTGTTTTGTCATGGCCTCTATGATTTTAACCTCTTCCCACACTTTATGTTTGTGTGTGCAGTTGAAGGGGTGGGTGTTAGTCACTTGTAATCAAATTTGAGTTAAATAGCGAATGGGCGAAGGAGAAGATAAAAGGCCACTCATGCCTTCGACATCGATTTCACCGAATTAGGTATGATACATATTGTTAGTTGAAAATGTCTTTAATGTTTTATATTGCAGTATTAAGTTAATGCATTTTTTACACTTTGTTATAGGGATACCATGATCCGCTAATTCCATGCTACCCGCCATATATGCTGCCATCAAATACATATTTAAATCCATATCTGTACTCTTGGGGTAGCCAAGTAGAAATTTTTTTCTAATAATAAACTTTTTTAGTTATGTGCGATAGAGTCTCTATAATGGAGTCTTTCTAACACAGTTGGTAATTGCAGCATCCGACAATTCCACCATTTTGACCAACTATGCTTAACCCTTTATCAAGTAATCTAGAGGATTTGAGACCAGTTAAAGATATGATGAATGTAGTATGTTTTTATGTTTGGGAATCTTTTCTTGTACTTGCGTGCATCTAATTCGTTCTAACCCAGTGGGTATTGGTAGCATCCGATGATGCCACCATGTGGACCAACTATGCCCTACCCACACTGCCCTAGTCATTCATCAACTATGCCAGTTAGTCATGAAAGTGAAAAGCAAGTTGGAGGTACGTCACAGCCGAAAGATCAACATTTGTCATATTATTTTGACCTGTTACATATAACAAAAATGCTAACCTGAACATAAATATTATTTTAAGAAACTTCATCCGACGTCAACATAAAGCAGGATGCGAATGGGACAAATGAAGTATCAGAAGATGATGAAAGAGTTGAGCCTCCAAAATCTGAGATGGTGTTTACAATTAATAAAGAGGTTTTAGCCTATTACAAACGATATGCTAAGTAAGAGGGCTTCAATGTTATTACAAAAAAGATGAAGAGAGAGGTAGATGAGAGTGCAAAGTATGTGAAGATTGGATGTGCACGTGGTAGTAGGTACTATCCTAGCCACGAAAATTTATCAAAGCCACGACCAACAATTAAAATGAATTTTAAGGTGAAAATAAATGCTCACTTGGTGAATGGGGTATGGGTCTTGACCACCATTGATCTTGTACATAATCATAGCACTGTGAGCCCACAAAAGCCTAGATTTTTAAGGTCTCACAAATATTTAGATGAATATAGTCAGAGGATGCTCGACTTGAATGACAGAGCGGATATTCAAATGAATAAGAATTTCGAAGCACTCGTGAGTGACGCGAGGGGGTTTGAGAAGTTAGAATTTCAAGAAAAATATTATCGAAATTTTATTGAGAAAGCTAGACATTTGACACTAGGTAAAGGAGGTGGTGAAGTATTGAATGACTACTTTAAGAGAATGAAGACGATGAATGATGGCTTTATGTCCGTGATGGATGTGGATGACAAGTACAGAGTTAGGAATGTATTCTAGGTTAACGCACGAAGTCGAGTGGCATATGAGTATTTTGAAGATATTATCACGTTTGATACAACGTACCTAACAAATAGGTACGGGATGTCGTTTGCTCCTTTCGTTGGTGTCAACCATCATAGACAGTCATTATTATTAAGGGCAGGTTTGATTTTAAGCGATGATACAAGTACCTTTGGTTGTTTGAAGCATGGCTAGAGTGTATGAATGGACGAGTGACCAAAGTAATCATAACAGACCAAGACCAGGCAATAAAAAATGCGATTGCCTTTGTATTCCAGAACAGTCGCCATAAATATTGTCTTTGGCATATTATGCAAAAACTGCTTGAGAAATTAGGATCACATGCAGCATACGATGCAAGGTTGAAGACTGTTATTCAGAGTGCACTCTATGATACACAGAGTTGTAAAGAATTTGAGGAGAAGTAGTGGCAATTACTTCATAAGTATGACCTTACTGATAATGTATAGTTGCAGGGGTTGTACAATGAAAGGTGATTTTGGGAACTAGTTTACTTGAATGATGTATTCTGGGATGTATGAGTACTACCCAACGGTTTAAGAGCATGAACGTATTATTTAACAGGTTTGTGCATTCTGACATGACAACACACAAGATTGGGGGATGATTCTGTGTAACCATGCACTGCACTCGTCAGCACACAAAGTTGCATTTCCACATTATATGTTTTCGAAGAAATTTCCATCTCTAATGAACATGTAAAAATTGTAAAGTTTTCAGTTTATTATAATGAAGAGGAGTTCGAAGTTAAGTGCATATGTGCCCTATTCGAGATGAGGGGAATTTTCTGTAGGCATGCATTTGGAGTCTATCAAATGAAGTACATCCATGAGTTTCCAGAGAAATATGTATTGGATAGATGGAGAAAAGACTTAAATAAGAGATACACATTGGTGAAGAGTAGCTGTGATGACTTGAGGATCAATGTGGATGCACAACAGTATGACCTTGTGGTTAAAAGATGTCTAAGATTGGCGACGCGTGTATCCCCAAGTGATGAACATGTGAATGCATTCTTGCAACATTTGGATGACTTTGAGAACAAGTTTGTAGGATTACAACTTGAGTTTGGTGAACACAATCGCTGACAAGGGTAAAAAAGTATTAAGCTCTCATATAGTTAGGGGGCAAGGGAGGCCGCAATCAAGAAGAAATGTACCGCCAATGGAGAAGGCTGCAACGAAGAGAAAGAAGAAACATGTATTATTTTTTGTTCAAGTGCTTGTGTAAATATTGGATTGCATGCATGTTACTTTCTAACATAAATTTTTTTGTCAATTTAGAATTGCAGGAAAATCTTTGACAATAGAACAATATAGTGACCTCCCCGAATCACAAGTTGGTGGTAGTCTTGACGAGATTGTTATCTCAACCCAATGTTGTACTCTAACACAACTAACGCCACTAGGCAATAATGAGGTTTGAGTTTATTATTCACATTTTTAAATCTTCCTAAAATATTCCAATCTTTATGGCTATGTTTTAATTTTTTAATTTTGCATATCTCCAGGAAATGCCGTGCATGCCCCATGGGACTTAGTGCAAATTAGTGGTCGAGTTTTTTGAGCAACAATTGGTTTAGATGAATTAGTGTAACAAATGGGTAAATGTGTATTTGTAAATAGTTGAATGGGTATGGAATTTTTTTTTTGTTGACTTACTAGAGGCCTAGAGGGAGTATGGAAACCATTCTAAAAGGGTTGAATGGGTATGGAATTTATTTTGTTGTGACTTACTAGAGCCGGCAAGGAAATAATTGTAAATGAAATGATTGTATATTTTGTCCACAATTGATATGAAAATGATTGTAAATGAAATGATTGTATGTTTTGTACACAATCGGTATGAAAATGATTGTAAATATGGTTTAGTTGATGTTTTTTTTCAGTTGAGGAATTTATTTTTTTCTTATATAGTAGATCGCATGTAGAGTTGAAAATATATGTATTTGTGTGTGTGTTGTAATATCTGTGTTTGAATTCGGGTTGTTAATTTATGTTGCATGGTCCACTTATTAACTGCAGGAGGTGGGATTGTTTAGCTATGTAAGCTATTTCTGAAAACAGAAGTGATGGATAGACAACACTTGATAATGGGGCTTTAAGGCTTGCATGGCCAATGATTAGAGTAAGTATGTGGATGTTTTACGGTTTCAATAGGGTAAAGGTTCGACTTGGGGTTGCCAAAGGGCAAATGAAGCTGAAAGTGAATATAAAATTCCAGAAAGTATAGATATTGCTAATAAATGCTTGTCAAACATTTTGACAGTTTGTTTAAATATAAATTCATCTTCTTAAAGCAAAGGTTGTTTAAATATAATCTAACTTTTTTCGCATTGCAGTTATGGCATTTCCCCAAAAAGGAACACATTTGGCATTCCACTTGTAGCATTAAGGTTGTCTGATATTGCATTCCATTTATTAACTGCATTCATGCATATTAGTTTTTCATGCTACAGGAAATTATTCTCTATCTTTCCACTTCTAAATATGCACCATCATTTGCTTAGAAGGAACTAGATTAGATTAGATTACTCAAAATGTTTCATGCAAACTTTAGCACTCCAATGTTAATTAATTGACAAGGATCAATTTAAAACTTCAAATGAACTAAAGGTGTCGTGTCGTCTAAACACCCCCCCACATCCATTCTCCCCCTCTTTGCTTGCAGTGAAATCATTATAACCTTATTTTGGCTCACCAACCTTCTCCACAATAACTTGCTTCTGCTTCTCCTCAATCTGGAAAACTATGAAGCGATAGGTCCTTTTCACCTTCAAATAAAACCTTATAGGTTGTTAAAATAAAACCACAAAATTAGCAATACAAATAAAGTAAAAAATCTTAGCCTAACACGACCCACCCTTTTTTTTCAATAACAATAAAAAAGAAGTAAAAGAAAAATCAACTAAGCTATGCTAGAAGAAATTGTAATCCGCTTGGCTAGAATTCTAGATAATGGAAAATTCCAACACAAATACATTGGCCTCCTTTGTCCCGTAAAATATTTCTAAGCAACCCAATGTGCTCGAGGTAGAAAACTGGAAAAAGATGTAGAATTAAATCTATATATTAATGATGATGATAATACTTCCAAACCATCACTAAAGGACTCTTAAATCGTATGAAAAATCATATCAACTCTTAACATGCACTGCAAATACTTTGTCCAAGTATAACATCCATAAAAGACTATATATAGAAGAATATCATAACAAAATGCATTCAAAACTCAGCACGATCCGTTTGGTTAAGGAGAGTAGATTGTATCATTTCCAGTCATCAAAATTAAAGTGAATCATTGATCAGAAAATTTCTTTCCAAAAAGAATTATAATCCACTACGGATCACGATTCAAAGAGTAAAAACATTTGAAAAAAATCAGATCTGCAAGATGAAGAAGCACAACTAAACTGATTAATAACTATACCTCTGCACACAGATTTCTACAATTCCGAACTTCACTTTCGATCATCAAATTGACCATAGAACAAACAAAGATAATGGAAAAATCTCAAAACAAATGAAGATCCGTTTGATCAATTACTGGAATAAAACTTTAAGATTGCCCCAAGAAAAAAAAATAAAACTTTAAGAGAATGGAAACAATTACTGGAATGGTATTCCTCGGTGAAATTGCAAGTTACAAGTTCAATGAGTCACAATCTCTGGACTGAGCCACTAAAGAACTAAGCAAATTATATATTTTCCACACACAAAAAAACATTACCTTTGATTCAAGTTTGCCACTTGCCCTAGATTCGTTTGGGTAAGGGAGAAGAGTTGCAGAGAGGAAGAGTGAGGGGCTTCGCAGCGATAGGCAGACCGAAGGTGGGGGGCTGTGTAGAGAAGGGAGAGTGAGGGTGGAAGGCTTCGGGTTTCTTTGTAGAGAGAGAGAGTGATGGGTTAGGCGTCGTCTAGGTGAGGGAGAAGCGATTGTGAGCAAAGAGGGAGAGTGAGGGAGAAGGAAGCACCTGTCGTGAGGGAGAAAGAGGATTTGTTAGCAGAGAGGGAGAGTGAGGGTGGGCAACTAACTAGGGGAGTTCACTAACCCGACCCGCCCCGGAAACACCAAATTCTGACCCGACCCGAATATGCTCCATACCGATTGGGCAACTACCCGTTAACCGATTACCCGAATCCTTCTTCCTCTTCTTCTTGGAAGCATCGTCATCGGTGGTGGACACGCATCCATTTTCAAGCTACACCTTCGGGACGAAAGAGCCAAAGATGGAGGACACTTTCGTTGCCGATCGCCTTGCTCGTATGAAAGTCAAGTAATTCATTCCATCTCTCTCTCTCTCTCTCTCTCTCTCTCTCTCTCTCTCTCTCTCAATTTGTTTAACCCTAGAAAAACCTCAACTCCTCTGTTTGGTTGGTAAGAATTTTCATAAAATGAAGAAAAAAAGAAGCTAGAGATATTTTCTTGACTCTTTCAACATTTGCTTTCAGTTTCGGTTTCTTGAGGTAAAAAGAAAAAAAAAATTATTTAAGGAGACCTTTAGCTGCGTTGGGATTGGTTCAGTGAAGGAGCTAGAATAGGAAACCTAACTTTTTTATTTTCTTCCTCGAATGTTCTCTTGGATTGGTTCAGTGAAGCAGCATCGTCGCTTCATTTATCATCCAAGAGCTCTCCTTTAAGGCTCCGATGGAATTTTTCATGGGTTTTGGGTTTGCGCGTGACACTCGGCTGGAATGCAGATGCTGCCAAATACGATGAAAGCAGAGAAAAGGAGAGCAGATCGACTACCTAGAAGAAAAACCCAGAAATATAAAAGAGAAAGAAACAGAGAAGATGCTTAAATCGGGTAACGGGTAATACCTGTTTTCGATTTAACAGCAAACGGTTCAGTTTTTCGGATCGGCCAACTTCGAAAAACGGGTCGGGTCATGTATTCAGGTTTTTTGTTCAGCCCTACAACTAACCGTGATGTGGAAGCAAACTAGGTTCAGGTGTGTGTTGTGCGATGGGCAGACCGGCGGTTGAGTAGACTTTTCATAAAACATTGAACAAGGCCGGAGAGAAAGATTCTTGAAGCTTTTAATCACTTTGTGCATGGCTGATCATTAAATTTATTTTCAAGATTTAATGATTAATAGATTACTTGTTAATTAGGTCATGTTCATATATATATATATATATATATATTAGCTAGTTGTATAACATTATATATATATATTAATTAAAAGACTCTTTTAGGGTATAGTATTTGAATTATATTATTCATTCACTTTAATATATAAATAATATATTAAATAATGTCTTGCTACAAAAGAGGAAATAAAATCATATTTGCGGGTTTTATTGGGAGATGACCAAGTCTTCACAAATACACACACATGTATATTTATATATATATATTTATTTATTTTGTATTACTTGTACGCACTCAAGCATGCAACTTCCCCAATATTACTGTATGTCGACCTGAAACTCATCTAAGATTTTTGTGCAGGTTGTCTATTTTTCCATAATAATCAAACAATAATATATAATGATATAGACAATATTTTTCAACCAGTTAATGTGATATTGTCGTTGGCAAATTTATGAGCTGAGAAAATTCCAAATAGAAAGTTGGCTTGAATGCATGTGACAAATTGCTCGAGTAGGCAAAGAGTTCGTTCAATAGGTCACTCAAGCAAACATCGGACATAGTGTTCGCTCGAGAACACACTCGACATTTTGCTTGAACGAATAACTCAAAATTACCTCCTTAGAGTTTTCAGAACGCAATACATATATATACATATATATATATATATATATGTTTTAAAGCACTGAATTGTGTTAGAGGTCATTTTAGAGAGAGATGGATGGTTTATTCATTGAGAGGAAAGGGAGAGGCGCTAGAGAAAGATGAAGAGATTGTGAGAGGAGAAAATCTTGTATTCTCACAGTGTATTGTAAATTTTCCTCTGAGTAAAATTCCCTACAACTCCATAGATATAGACACATTGCCGAACTATGTAAATCTTGTATTGTGTGTGATTATTTTTCTCTATTTTGCTTTACTATTTCTTCTTATTGTTCCCTAACAACTAGTATCAGAGCTTTAGGCCTAGGTTTGAGTAAAGACTATAGCTGGAGAAGATGTGAAGGTTGGAATCGAGAAGTTGGACTGCACAAACTTTGGATACTGGAGAATGCAGATCGATGATTACCTTTAAAAGAAGAGGCTCCATTTTCCTCTGTTGGGAAAAAGCCATACATCATGGAAGATGTTGGTTGGAATCTGTTAAATCGACAGGTTCTGAGAGTTATATGATTCATAATGTCAAGATTGGTTGCACATAATGTTATAAAGGAGAAGATTACAATGGATCTCATGACAACTTTGTCTGGTATGTATGAAAAGCCATCGGTGAGTAACCAGATGCATCTAATGAAGAAATTGTTTAGCCTCAAGATGGTAGAAGGTATATCTATTGCCCAACATATGAATGAGTTTAACACTATCACAAATCAATTATCATGTCGAAATTAAGTTTGATGATGAGATTCAGGCATTGATCATGTTGTCATCTTTGTCAAATAGTTGGAAAGCCAAGAAAATGGTTGTGAGTAATTATGTTGGTAAAATGAAATTAAATATCATGATGTTTGGGATTTAATTTTTACTGAAGAGGTTCGCAAGAGAGATTCTGGTCAAACCTCTAGTTCAAGTTTGCCCTTAACATTAATTCTCAGAGTAGGGGACATGACAGGTTAGAGTTAAAAAATAGAAGCAAAAGAATGTCAAGATTTGGGCAGCAAATCACTTGCTAGAATTGTTGCAAGACAGGCCACGTCAAAAGCGATTGACAGAATCCAAAAAAGACTGAGGATGATGCTATGAACATGGTGACTGAATAAATATAGGATGCTCTATTTCTTGCGGTGCACGGTTTCGTTGACGATTGAGTGTTAGATTCAGGGATTTTATTACATACCACCTCACATCGAGAGACCATACAAAACTATGTTGTTGGTGATTTTGGTAAGGTACACATGGCTAATGGAGAAGCACCGAATGTAGTGGGAGCGAGAGATGTGTGGATCATACTCCCAAATAGGAATGTGTGGAATTTTTAGAAAGTGAAACACAATAGTCATTTAATAATCTTTTTGGGAGGTGTGTGAAAGGTCACTAAGGGTACAATGGTCTTGGCTCGTGCTCAGAGAACAGACACTTTGTATTTGACATTCGGATCTAGTAATGTACAGAAAAATATAGAGTTGTAGCAAGGCAGGCTTGACCACGTGAATCAAAAGACAAAAGCACTTCTAAATGTAAGGTTGAGAAAGTAAAAGGGAGTTTATTTTGCAGTTCCTCATAAAACCAAAATCTGTAAGCCTAGGGAAATCTCTCGAGACCACAATGCAGAGTAGAGGTGGGAGAAACAAGGAGTGGATGACTGATGATCCAGGATTGTCTACACTTACAGTTGCTGCTTGAGAGCTACCAGGACAACGGATGACCAGACCTCTGCAGTAATATTCACCTACCTTGAACTATATCTTGCTGACAAAAGGTGGTGAACCACACAACTACAGTAAAATCTTGTGAGATGGAAAATTGAGCAAATGAGAGTCAGCTGCAAAGAAGCTGATTGGATTTCCGGGGAGGAAGCAAGCACTGTATAAAAGGTGGGTACATCGACTGAAAACTGAATAGGATGGCAGCAGAAGGAAGGATCAGTAGTCTAAATTAGAGAAAGCTGCCTCATCTATTGGTTTTATTTATTTATTTATTATTTATACTAGGGTTGGTACGAGGCCAGGTATTCCCAATGAAATGGGAGTTGAGTTACCCTACATATGCATTAACTGAGGGAACTACACGTGAGTTGGTCTTCTAACTTGAAGATAGAAGCTGTGAGCTATAGTGGTGAAGGGCGTGTGGTGGAGATGGTGGTTGACACGTGGTTGAACCAGTATCCAAGTGGCAGGTTGTTGGGTTTGTGGACTGAGAAAATGCCGGACAGAAAGTTCGCTCAACGTTCACTAGACAAATTGCTCGAGTGAAACTTAAACAGAGAGTTTGCTTGGGTTTTGCTTGGCATGCATGTTGTTCAAGTGAACATCAAACAAAAAGTTTGCTCACGATTCGCTTGACACTTTGATTGAGCGAATTGCTACCTTAGGGTTTTCACTGCACCATACATATATATATTTATATGTTTTAAATGAGAGAATTGTGCTAGAGGCTGTTACAGAAGTTTACTTCATAAAGAGGAAAAAGAGAGGTGCTAGATAGGGATGACAAATCTTGTCAACGGGTTGTATTCATATTGTGTCAAGGTATGTACATTATACTTAATGTACATACCCTAACATACCCTAACGGTATGTATACGACCCGTTAAGGATTTCGTATCAAAATTTTAAACCCTAACACGACCTATTAAAATAACGGGTTGACATGACATGATACGTTATGACCTATTAGTATACAAATTAAATTGACACAACATGACCCGATCCTACTCGTTTCAACCTATTTACGTTAATGGATTGAGCAGACTCATTTGACCTAATTGATAAACTAACTATAAGTTTAAAATTACAATCCAAATAATAAAAATTCCAACACTAAAATCCCAATAGTAGTACAGTACCAATTACCAAATATGATACACACAAATATGATCCACATTCTACACACATTGTAATAATATTAAAATTACATCCCAAATGGAATAAACAAATCACACATTGTAAACATATTAATGTTACAATCCCAAATATAATAAAAAATAGATCTAAACAAATTTAGAACTTGAAGAAAGAAGTGGAGCATCCTCTTTGCCCTTGTTGATCTCCAACTCCACTACATCTTCAGTTAACTCGTCCAATTTAACCTCTTGTATTTCTATTAAAAAAAAGAAATCAGTAAAGTTTTATATCAAATAATATTATTGTATTGAAAAATTACAATAATTTATTCACTAAAATAAAAATAATATTACCTTGCCCATTGCCATATAACTTAGGGGTGTACAAAAAACCACAACACCGGCTGTGATTGACACAGACCAGCCGCTAGAGGTTGTAACCAACCAAAATCGACAGGGAACTGGTCGGCAGACGACAATGTTTTAACAAAACCGACGGACGTCAGTTCGGTTGCAGTTTAAGGCCAGCTTAACACGCTGAACCAGCCAATGACATATACCCTATTTTTTTTTTTTTTTTATATTATAGCTATGTGAAACAATGCCATTCCACTTAAGTTGAAGTAGAACAGCGTCATTTTATAACTGAAGTTGTGTTTAAAATACAACTAAAACGACGTCCTTAGGTGTCAAATCAAATGGCGTCGTTTTATTCATTACGTATGGAAAAAAAAAAAGTAGAACAACGCTGTTGGATTTGAAACCAAACGGAGTCCCTGAATTTATATCGTCTTCTTCAGCCTTCTTATGCCCTGAATTCGTTCTCTATTTCCCTCGCCCTATCTCTCTCTCCTCTGCAACTCTCTATCTACTCTATTAGAGGAACATCGCCGATGGGAGGAACCGAGAACTGACTGTGAACTATCAAAGAACTGCCGGAGTCGATACGACCTATTTCTCTCCTCCCCATCGACCGATTACAATTTGTTGCTCCTTCGTTTCTCCTCTCATCCGTTGGCGTCGGTTTTTCCCAAAAACCGCGTCGAGGAGGTCGGTTTTCACCCCTAATATAACTAATCTCTTGTGCATACTAATGTTTGATCAATGATACGCCCACCAACACAAAACGTAGATTTAGATACAACTGTAGAAACTGAAACACTCAAAATGTCATGACCTATACAAACAAGATCAGGATAATGAAATTCACTTCCTTTCGAAAAGGAAAGAATGTCAATCTTTCCATTTCTATCTTCCCTAGGTTCATCCAAGTAAAGATCCAATTGACTTTTTTACAAATTGGCAGTACGATCATCATGTCTAAATGAATCAAATTCCTGTACACAAAAAATAAATAAAACTGTTTCTTAATGATATGTGATATGAAACAACAATATCATATAAATAATTAAACAAAAAATATTATTTGATATTACCAGAAATATTTGTTTATTAACTGAGGACTCACTATCCATTAAACTAATAGTGCGTTCAGAAGTCATAGTAGAACATGTGAGAGCATTAGAAAAACTATATTCCATGAAGAGATTTCATTTTGGTCCAAACATTCATATGCTCTATGGAACAATTTCCATAAAGTTTTATATAAGAAAAATCAACAAAATGAAGCTTGTATCAAGGATCCAATATAACTGCTATAGCTAACAACACATTGAACTCAGACCAATATTTCTCAAACTTAGCAAGCATTTTAGAAGAAATTTTTCTTCATGTAGTCATCTTCATCCTCAAAGTGCTGCTTTAATGTAAAATAAATAAAAAAACATTGTTGGAAAGTACAAATTGGCTGTCGGGGATTTTGTCCTAGAAAAGTCACAAGTGGGTTCATAAAAAACACTCAATAAACCTTTAATCTTTTCCACATTTTCTCACTCAAATTTTTATGGACAATGTTTAAAATAGAATCAGTCAACTCTAAATGGCTAAAGGTACATCGATAGAAAATATCACTTTTAAGCATAAGATAAATAGAATTCTATTTAGTGGAGACATATAGTTTCAACCTTTTCTTGCTATCCAAAGATATTTGATTTGTTGAATTCAAAAATTTTGTTTTCCTTGTTTGTGATCCTTTAACAAACTTGATACTTTCATAAACTTTTTGGATAACATGATCAATTTCTTTTAACCCATCTCGTACTACCAAATTCAGAATATGAGCACAACAATGAAGATGAAAGAACTTACTATCACAAATAAGAGATTTCTTAATGTTCAATTAAGTTCTTAACAATTTTACTGAAACATCATTAGAAGAAGTATTGTCTAAAGTCTATGTAAAAATCTTGTGTTAAATTCCCCACTCATATAACAAATTATAAATCTTTTCAAACAAAGAGATATCATTATATGGTGGTGGCATAAAAGAAAAGTTCAAAACCATTTTCTATAAAACCTATTTCTTATCCAAAAAATTGTGTTGTAATGCATATATAACCATAAATGATTATAGAAGTCCACAAGTCAGATGTTAGATTAATTCTACCAGGAGAATTATTTAATATGCATTTAATTCTTTTTTTACTTGATGATACATTTTAACCAAATCAGCCTTGACAGTATTCCTAAAATAATTGGAACATCTGGACGCAAATATTGTAATAAAGATCTCATCCCCAAATATTCAATAATTCGAAAATGCAGTTCATGCTTCACAATAGCAGCTACTAGAGGTGTAACCAATCCAGTCCAGTCTGGTTTTAGACAAAATTTATGATTGAACTGGCATGCACCGGTTTTACATTTTTCAAAACTGATTACGCACCAGTTACTCTTCTA